>NC_142011.1:138652463-138978574 GCF_049901735.1 Notechis scutatus | reverse complement strand
CACTAAATATAGTACTATCATCAAGATACTAGTATGCACATGGGAAGCCACCTATTTGGTGTGCGTACGTGTGTGCGCGTGTGTGTGAAATGAGATATCTTCCCGAAAGGAGACAGAAACATTCACAATCTCTGGCATTTTGACCGGGATCGGACGAGTTTCTTGCCTTCCTGGGCATCCGACGATGTTGCTACGCCCTCTAACGTGCGTTCTACCCTGTTGCCATTATTCTTAAAATCTGGTTTATTTGGAGGGTGCGGGAAAGATGGACAATCGCGTGAAGGAAGAGCTTGTGTAGGTAGGCGCGTGGTTCCGTTTCAGAGCGCTCGCCCGAAAGCGTGGCGGTTTCCTTTCCTCTGGAAGCCAAGCTCTTCTTGCCCATCCTTTAGGATCTGGAGAGCGCGCGTCCCACCTCAAGTCCATCCATCAGAAGACTGACCAACCGACCGCCTCACCCTTCCGGCGCTTCTTAGCCCCGCAGGGCCGAAGGCGGGTGCAAAGCCCCGCCTCCTCCAGCCCCCCCCTCTCCCCACCCCCGTCCAAGTCCCTCCTCTCTACGTTTTCGCTTCAGACTTTAAAGATCCTCTTGGGCTCCGTTAACTCATTTTGTTTTTTTTCTCATTTGAAACCTGATCCCATCATCCTCTCTGCCCCCCATTCTTCAATCGTTTTAAGAAAGCGGAGTTCCCGGAATTTGGAAAGGAAGTGAGAAAGAGAGAGAGAGAGAGAGGGAGAACGAAAGAGACGGAGGTAAGGGGACTTCACTTTCTGTCACTATTTAGGATCGGGAGAGTGGGGACCGGGGAAAAATCGTCTCTTGAGAAGAGCCGGAGATGGGGCGGCCAAAATGAGGACTGTTGGGGCAGGGGAGGAGGACGGCGCGAAGAGTTATTCCTGGTGAGATGCTAAGGAGCGTCGGGGAAAAGCAGGAATACCTCGGTGCCTTTTCTCAGGAGCGACTTGTATCCCCGCACTGGGAAAACGTGCAAAAAATGGACGGGCCGGTGACTGAAGAGAGAAAATCCAATGGTGAGCCAATGTTCCCTTCCAGGAAGGTCTATCAGATCCAGAAAGAATATATTTTAACTGTCAATCTCTTTGCTGGATCTCTTCCACCCCTTCTTCCCAGAATTGGACTAGCGGCTTCACCTGTTATTAGGCAAAAAAAAAAAAAAAAAAAAACCAACTGGTGAAGTTAAACTTTTCCGTCTTGAATTAGGAAAGTGCTCTCAGGGACGGTGGGAATTCCTGTTCATAGTAATTTCCTAACTTCAGGTAATGGTCGTAAAAGGGAAGAAGGAAGGTCCTGCTTCATTTCTTCGTCCAAAGGCATTTTACTCATAATTCCCCTTACTCTTCAAGAAAGAAAGAAAGTTTGCCCTGATTTAAAATCCATACTGGTGGGGCCAGCCGAAGATTTCCAAAATAGTTTGCAACTCCGATAGTTGAGGTTCTCCGTTCTTTTCCCTAGAGGCGGTGGGGAAAAAAAAAACGTAGAAGCACTAAAAATGAGACAGAGAGAAGTTGGTGTGTAGAAGGGACATTTCATTCAATTTGTTCAGTTTGAATGGCCGCCCATTTCTTTGGTCCAAAAACAGAGCATTGCTCGGCGCTGTAGAGAGATTCATACTATAGACCTGCTGTGTGGTCCATCCAAAAACCAGTCGTTTCATTTCGTACGGGGGTGTGTGTGAAATTATTCTCTCCCCCCCCCCCCCTTTGGCTCTAGATCCCAAGTTCTAATCTAATCTAGCGTCGGCTTCCTTCGAGTTGTTTCAACACCTTTCTTTCGTGCTTCGCTCCCTTCCCCACCCTTGGTCTGCAGCGTCGCGTTTTATGAATGAAACCGAGTAGATACTACTCTGAGGAGTCCACGTCGCCTGGAGGGACGGCGCTCCAGCTTGCTGGCGTTAGTGACCCCAAGACTGTCGAACTTGGTGGTGGGAGCTATTAAAAAGAGGGGAAGGGGCGCCGGCGGGAAGAGCCTGGGAGCGAAATGAAGCCCGCCTTGGTCCATGTGGGGATAAATCTGAGCCCCTGGAGGTGGATTTCTGCTCAGTTTTAAATCTAATTTTCAACTCGCCGAAGGGAACCTTGTTCATGGTGGTGGTGATGGTCTGGTTCCCCCCCCCTCTTCTTTTAAGATAATTTTCCTAATTTGGCCACCTCCGGTTATTTTGGAGTTCGGACCTCGTAGTTTCTAAAACAACTTTGCTGGTTAGGAAATTGCACGTTACACCTGAAACCGAGCAGAATCTGGAAAGTTGCAGCAATGTGCCTGCACGATATCCTCTCAAGTCCGCACGCCTATTTCAGTCGAGTGAGCCCATAAACTTAGTCCCATAAAATAATGGGACGTATTTCTTTACATGTATAACGGTTGAGGGCTGGAATTTTAATCAGGGCAAGATTTGCTTATTTCTTCTTTCAAACGCAAGCAGGGTGATTCTAAAATTCCTTGAAAAAAGATGGAATTTGGGCTACATTTTTATTCTAGGTTCTTCCGGAACCTGCTAGTTTGTAGAGAGGCTGTGGGGGGAAATATTAACCCTTCACTAATCTATGTCGGCATGGCACCGTGTATATGGTATTGTGTGTAGACTAAGCCCCCCCCCCCGTGTTTAGTTGAGGGGAGCATGAGAGGAGACTACACACCCGCCGCACACACGTTCATTTATGGCCCAATCTATACAACTGGTTTAAATCTCCTCTGTTGGCGAACTGACTTTCTGAGCCACTGCAGAATCCCGCGAAAAGAACAGGTTCGAACAGTTCCCTGCATATTCTGCTACGCAAAAGGCCCTCCTGCCCGTTGAAAGAGGCGCTCCAATTTTTTTTGCGTTAGGCTAAAATTTAGCCCGACTGGCCCAAAGAGGGATGCAGTTTTGCCTTGTAATTCACCCCGTCCTCGCTTTCCGGTAAACTGGATCTTCAAGGGTTTTACTAATTCTGAGTCATCAGCTTTCGCTGATGTATCTGCACAGCGAAGAAGGTGTGTGTGTGTGTCCTATCGACAGTAATTTAAAACTTAATAAGCAGTATTTAAATAGCCTCACTTAATAGGTTCGTCCTATTGATAACCGAGTCGCTGCAGAGGACTAAATTTCATTGAAGGAAAAGCCTCTGTTAATCGCTTCTGCGCTTTCCACCCTTCTCTACTTCTCTTTCGGTCCCCGCCTCCCCGGGTATGCCCCTAAGGTTTATTGGCGGAAAGGGTGAATCCCAATCTGGAATTATCTTGTGTCACTTTTTGCATCTCGCTTGGTTTCGTCTACTGACGCAAGGAAAATAGTATGGATTTGTACTTCTCTACGAGACTTCCTACATCTACCATAGTATTTTTTTTCCTGCCAGACAGCCATCCATTAAACCCAGAAGTTTTCTATAAGTAGGGTTGGAAATCAATTGTTTCGAAGTTGGAATGTATGGTCTATTTAGTCAGGCATATATTCCATGAATTTACACAACTCCGTTGCAAAGCCAGGGGCTAGCCACTCTTCATTGAAGAAGCCAGAGAGGAGCTACCACTTTACCTCCCCCTCCCCCCGGGAAAGAGGCAGGAGACAAACACTCAGGAATATTGACGAGAGAGTTCGAATCTCCCAACCTTTTTCTGAAAATAAATAGAAACGCTCCCTGAATAATTAAGCCCGGTGAAGGTGATGAAACAGCATAGTCTCTCCAACAATCCAGTTGCTTTTTAAAGGCATCGGTCCTAGTCGAGATAGTTATTTGCAGCAGAAATATCAATAAACAGATGGTTCTCTCACCCCCAGGAAGTGAGGTCTGGGCAGTTTTTTGAGGCAGTTTCTGTCAGTAGCCACTATTGCATCAGTCTGATCAAGGGCTAGCACTGGCTTTGTAACGGAGTTCTATAAATTAGTGGAATATATGCCTAATTTTGTCCACTTTGGGGCTTCATTGGTTACTTGAAACGCTGGGAGAGAACAACTGGTTTCCAACCCTGCTTATAGGTTTCTAAAAAACACTTGGGATGGTCTGATAACGCCTGGCAGAAAGAGAGATACTAGATGTAGGAAGTCTGATAGAGAACCGGAACACATCCATGCTACTTCCTTGCTTCGGTGCCACTGGGGTCCAGAGTAGTCAGGTTCAAATTCCTACTTGACCATAGAGTCCACTGGATAACGTTGGGGAGTCACTCTTGTTCACCCAAGCATAAAATGAGAGGTTCTTGTAAGCCCGATATGAGCTCTTTTGGAGAAAGGTTTTGAACTGGAAGAAAATCCACAGGTACACAGAGCTGTGCCTCTATCTCCGAGTCTTCCAAAAATGCGCTGGAACTATGTTCCCCAAGCCAGCGCTGTCCATATGGGAGTTATGGAGATGCTGGGACGAGGAAGTTAGTTTAGAAGGTAAGGTGCTATGGATGTTTTTTTTTTAGCTGGATGAAACAGAACCTCTGAAGTAAACTGGACTCGAAGTTGGGCCGGATGAGCTTTGATTCTAATCTCAAAGAGCTCTGTTGGAAACTTTTCTCCCTTCTCCGTATGGAACAGGGCGAACTTAAAACTTTTAGAAGGGAAAGAAGGAGATCTCTGGGTTGAAGGGGTTTGGAACCAGATCCACAGCAAAGCGCCTCAGAGACCAGGATCCTACGTGGAATTCACGACCATTTGAATTCCTTCCCGACGAATGAATTAACCGGCCCCCAATTCACCAGCGGTCAGGCCTGGGATTACTGAAGGTGAAATCCAGCACCTGCAGCACCCAGGGTGGGGAAGGTGGTGAGCCCGAGGCCAAAACTAAGAGCCTGGGGATTGAAATACCCCCAAACGTTAGGGATGTCTTTGCCAGCTCCGTGTAAAAAACTGGATCCATACTTTCCTTTCTGCTGTCCCACCCACCCACCCACCCTCCCGATTTTGCCCACAGAGTTAGGGTCAAAAAATATATATACAGGATGGCAGCCTCTTCTTATCTGTTGATCCCCACTCCCAGGATGGCTTCCCTTAATACTGTCTAATACCTTCGCTGTAAAGTTGAGCCCGCCGCCCCCTATAAAGCCCGCCCCCTTCGTTTCCTGATGGCGCAAAGTTAGGCGGCTCTATCAAAGCACCACCGGCGGCTCAGACGGCCAAAGTCTTATGGCTTTGATCGGAGCAACCTCCTACGTTCACGGATAGACATTTCCTTTGAATAGCCACCCAAGGACTCGGGCGTGGGATGGGGGGGAGAGACGGGGAGAGCGAGGTTTTCGAAGTATCTAGCTGTCCATTGAAACAGGCTTTGCTTTGAAATCCCACCCCCTTTCCGGGTTTTGTTGCTTTATATACGGCAGCCGTAGCCACGCGGGCTTATATAAATCCCTCGAAGAGACAGCAACGTCTCTTCTCTTTCAGCCGTCCCGCCGAGATTTGGACCCTGTTTGACAAGGAGCGGGATGGGGAAGGCTGGCGCGCTCTAAACTCGTGCTTGGAGTCTACGGATGGGAAGGGCGGGCTGAGGGGCTTTCTGGATTGCCTCGTCGACACAGCCTCACTAAAGATGCGCTCCGGATGGTGCGTGCCTGATCACTTTTTTCCTGCAGCGGAGCGAGCCCTGACACTCATCCGGCCGAATTCAGCCGAATTCGGCCCGAAATGCCCCCCAAGGGAAGCTTGCTGTGGGCAGAGGCGCTAAAGCCGCAGCGGAGAATCCCCCCCCAAAGTCTCGGGCTCTTTGCGAGGAAACGGGTCCTGAAGGGGGAAGAGACTCGCGGAGGCGCTTTCGGGAGGTGCGCGATGTAAAAAAAAAAGTGGGGGGGGGGGGCAGAAGCGCCGCCGCCTTCCCTCTTTCCTAACCACACGAGTGGGGGCAGGCATTGACGGCCGGCGTTGTGGCGGGTAAATGTGAGGAGTTTCCCCGCAGAGAGGCCAGGGCGCGAGTACGTGGGAAGAGAGAGGTACCGAGACTCGGCGGCTGGGGCTGGTGGGTGAAAAAGAGAGAAGGGCGACCTGCAAATCTAGGAAGGGAGAGCGAAAGAGAGATAGGGGGAAAAGGGAGAAAAAGGGGGAAGGGGGAGAGAGAACGAGAGTGTGAGAGAGAGAATGAGAGGAAGAGAAAGAGGGAGAGAGGGGAAGAGAGAGAATGAGGGGAGAGGGGGAGAGGAGAAGGAGCGAGGAGAGAGGGAAGGAGAGAAGGAGAGAGAGAAAGAGAGGCAGAGGGGAGGGGAGAAGGAGAGAGGGAGGGAGGGAGAGAAAGGGAGATAGAGGGAAAGGGAGAAAAAGGGAGGGAAGGGGAGAGAGAACGAAAGTGTGAGAGAGAGAATGGGAGGAAGAGAAAGAGGGAGAGAGAGGAAGAGAGAGAATGAGAGGGAGAGGGGGAGAGGAGAAGGAGCGAGGGAGGGAGAGAAAGAGAGATAAGAGGGAGAGAGAAAAAGAGGGGGAGGGGAGAAGGAGGGAGGGGGAAAAGAGAGAGAGAGAAAGTGGGCTCCGTCTGAGGAATGGCGAAGAGTGGGAGGCAAGAAACTGTCACGCGGCGAGGTGGGTGGGTTAGAAAGAGAGAGGCGGTGTTTTGCTCCCGGGGGTAAAAAGGAACAACCAACAGGTCTCTGGATAGAATTAGCGCCAAACAAGGTCTGTCAAGAGGAAGTTGTATGTATGTGTCAGGAGAGGAGGGAACGGTGTGCTCAGTGCTTCGGACTATGGCGGGGGGGGGATACTAATAGACGAGGAGTACGTCGAAGCCTCGTCGAGGCAGGTTTGCGGGCAAAAAGTCTGGATTTCAAGCAGAAAATGACCGGAAAGGCAGAGCTTGCTTTTTTGGCGGGGTTAGGTACTCGTACTGGAAGAGAAAGAGAAAGAGAGGAGGGAAGGGAAGGGAAGGGAAAGCAAATGCGGAGAAGAAAGTGACGTTCGGGAAAACGGCAAGTTAGTCCTATAGAGAGCGAGAGAAGGTAGGGATGGAACCGGTGGTTGAAGGAAGGCCGTCAACCCTGCAGCCTTCTGGAAGAAGGGACCCTGGAGGAGACCAACAGCTGTGGGTCTAGACGTTGAAACTTAACCTGAGGAGGACGGTTGATGCCGATGGAACCATTGATTGATTGGTTGGGGGAGGAGGTTATGCTGTAGTGTAGAGCAGAGGTCTCCAACCATGGCAACTTTAAGACTTGTGGACTTCAACTCCCAGAATTCTCCAGCCAGCAGAGCTGGCTGGAGAATTCTGGGAGTTGAAGTCCACAAGTCTTAAAGTTGCCATGGTTGGAGACCTCTGATGTAGAGGGATAGCGGGTGGGGGTGGGGGAACACACCAACCACCAACTCATCTGAAGACGTCTGTTGGGTGTTTGTGCGTGCAGGCGCGTCTCATTACACCGGGTTGTATTATAGCAGGCGATCTAGAGAATCAGGCGAGCCTGATTTAGCGAGAAGCGTAAGAAGATTCAAGGGTTGGTCTTCTCCAGATTGGCTTTTTTGGGGAGAGGAGGTACCTAAATCAGGGTGTTGTTTCTTTTTTAAATGTATTTATTTATCCCTGGACTCGTCCCTCCAGTTTTCCTTGGCAAGATTTTCCGAAGTGGTTTGCCGCTGTTGCCTTTTTCCTAATGCTGAGAGAGATAGGGGGGGGGTCTGGCCCAAGTTTTGGCACCCAGTTGGCTTGGTGCTTAAGGCGGGACTAGAACTCGCGGCCTCCCGAGTTTCTAGGTAGCCTGGTGCTTAAACAGCTCCACCAGACTGGTTTGCAAGCCCCGAAAAAGCCGCGCTCGGTGAACCGTTAAGGCGCACGGATTCTGACAGGCGTCTCCAACTGCTTGTTCTGTAAACACCAACCCGAAAGGCTCAAAGGCTGTTGTAGGTAAGCAGAAGTCCCCAAACTTGGCAACTTTAAGACTTGTTGGACTTCAACGTTAAAGTCCTCAAGTCTTAAAGTTGCCATGTTTGGAGACCTCTGAGGTAAAGGAAGCCTGTTGGGCTCGAACTCCAAAGTTCAAACCCACGCAGACACACACAACAACCTCTCAGCCTCAGTGCTCTCAGAAAGCGGGCGAGGTTTTTGGTTGTGGCGAGGTTTTGTTTTGTTTTTTACTGAAGCCGCGCTCGCCGAGAAAGAGGCGGCCCAGAGCAAAGAACAAGGGGAAGGGCAGAAACGGGGAGAGCTTTTCCTGGAAACGGTAAATCGGAGACGCCGGGGTTTTGCCTCGCGCGCGCCTCCTCCGCGTGGAGAAAAGCGCGGCGGCTCGGCGAGCGGGAAAGCGCAGCGGACTTTTTTTGTCTGGAACTGACGTGCGCGCCCGGGCGCACGTGACCGAGCGGGGCCGCTCACACTCTCCTCCCCCCCCCCCATTCCTTCCTTCGTCAGGGGAGGAGGAGCAGGAGGAGCCGAATCTGGCGGGGCGCCTGGTATGAACTTAGAAGGCAGCGGCACCACCACCACCAGCAGCAGCACCAGCAGCAGCATCGAAGGCGGCGGCATGAGCTCGGTGAGCTCCGGCAACGGGAAACTCCGGCAGTGGCTGATCGAGCAGATTGACAGCACTAAGTACCCGGGCTTGGTATGGGAGAACGAGGAGAAGAGCATCTTTCGCATCCCCTGGAAGCACGCGGGCAAGCAGGACTACAACCGCGACGAAGACGCCGCTCTCTTCAAGGTACACCTTGAAGAGAGGAGGGCGGGTGGGAAGGGGGCGCTCCATCAATCGCTCGCCATGGGGCACCCATCTGAGTTCGTAGGACTGAGGGAAGCTGGTTGAAGGAGCCGGGTGGCACCTGTTTGTAGGAGTTGGAGGCAACGTCCCTCAGAGATATCTCTCTCTGCCTCTCTCTCTCTCTCTCTCTCTCTCTCTCTCTCTCTCTCTCTCTCTCTCTCTCTCTCTCTCTCTCTCTCTCTCTCTAATGGTCCCAGCTTTCTTCTCTAAGCTGGTTCTTGCCGCTACCTTTACAGTGACCTTATGCTCTTTATTACAAAGCACAGGGTTTAAAAAAAAAAAAAAATCCCAGAAACCTACCCTTGAAATTAAATTAATTTATTTAGGCTCTGGGTTTTGTTCTTGATTTTTTTCCCATTCTTTCTAATTGTCCTTTCTTTTTCTTGTCTTGGTGAACCTGCTTCAGATTTCTCCCTTTTCCGCAGGTTTTACCTTCCCACTTGCCCCCCCCCCCCCAAGAAGTAGTAGTGAGTACTACTAACTCACTGTAGTAGCCTCAACTTTGTTCTGATTAGGGGGAAATGGGAGTTATAGTTCAAAGCGTTAAGAAGGTGGTGTCTGTTTGGGAAGGCTGGTTGGGAATAGTCTTTGTTCAATAGACTTAATCTTGTGTAGGTGAATAGTCTTTGTTTAATAGACTTAATCTGGATAATAAAATACTGTATTTTACCCTCCCAAACTGGATCTTGTGCATCCTGCACCCAAAAATGAATGTTGTAGAGAAAGGCGAGGTATTCTGATATTGGTTGGAGTCGACAATACCAGTCAGTTTTATGATTGCTTTCCTTATTAACTCTATCTGAGAGAAACACTTATGAGATTATGGGACTTGCAGCTTTTATCTACTTGACAGTGGTGGTAAGATGGAGCTTGGTAATAATGGTGAGATCATCAGAGTTAATTCTTGAAACCTAGGATTCATTTCAACCTACATGTTCCTCACATAGGTACTATAATAAAACACCACATTTTCCAGTGAAGAGAAATCACATCTCTAACAATGGACATGCATGGTTGTGAATTCAGTGTGTCCAAAGAATGAATCCAGTTTTTGTTTCCACAACAAGATAGAAGACCTGAGAGGCATGCTAACAAAGGATACTCAATAAATTAAATGACTTATCTGGGATTTGAATCCAGGTTTCTCAAGTCTAAGTCCAGATGCCATCCACTAAACTCGTGAGATTAATTTCCCAATATAACAAAACCTTCTCCAAAGCTGTAGGCTTAAAATGGGAATTGTCACAAATTGTATTTACAACCTGTTCAAGAGTATACACTAAAACAAGAAAAAAAATATCTCACCAAATACTAAATTGAGCAACTTAAACGAATTTTTTTAGGGCAATTCTTATAAGCTAAAAGTCATGGAAATCACAAGAAAAAGATAGAGGTTTGCAGTAGATCAAAAGGGCCTTTTTGAGTTTCAGGTGGCTTTATAGTACTTCCATCACTTTCAACATCAGGGTGTTTTAATGAATAAAGCTTGAGGGAAGAGGACTAGATATGAGTTTTGTATGAATGTGGCATGAGCTCAGTTTTGCTGCTAAAAATAAATTCCTCGATTGCAATGCACTTAAAACTGCCTTGCTCCTTAATCCTCTCTGGGCATCCACCCTTATTTCTGAGTTGCTATTTTGCATATAGTTCCAGTTGGGAGATCTCACCCTTAACTTAAATTACTGACAATACTATCCTATTTTCTTCCTTCAACTTACATCCTAGATGTTGCTGAACTAAAATGCTTTTCTGTCACACTTGGCAGATTCCTACCATGCTGTATAATTTCTTTTTTTCTCATTTGATTAATTGCCCCAAGGCTTAATTCATTAGGTCTGCAAGCCTCATCACAGTTGCATATACTTTAATCCCATAGATATCAATTGGACTTGTGTATAATTTTGAATAGGATTGCAGACTTTTTCATTAACTTCAGCAAGCACCATAACTGTTTAGTAAGAATTTATTTCTAAAACTCCCTTGTTTATATTGTTATTGAGGAGTATTACCTGAAGCAATGCTGTTAAATTTCTGCTAAAATGAGTTTAGCTAATTACTTTTAATAGTAAGTATTTTTTTTAAAGCGACTCTATACCCTACTGGTAGAATTCATATGGCACAATCTTTCTCCTTAGTTATTCAACCATCACATTTAACATTAGTACACTTGTTTATTGAGTACACATTGTTTTCTCTCTATTATAGTTTTTACTTTCTGCCATCTGGGTTCAAGGTTGGTTTAGATGTTACACAACGTATAGAAGACACTGTAAGGTTTCTGTGCCTGCTTTAGTTGCCATATCCCCACAAGGAAAACTTGAAGTGAAGTGGTGAAGGATGTATCACAAATATTCAGTTGTCACACCACCTAGTTCTTATAGAAGTGACATAGATATAATGAATCTTGAACCTGTGTCTCATTACTGCTAAATTTGCTCCAGGCTTGTCTTACACCTTCACTAACAATTAGATTCTAAACAGAACTACCAGAAGGAAAATATAAATCGCATAGCTTGCCCCATGATAATTCTAGGAATTTTTTTATTTGGAATATATTTATTATTGTGATATTTATCTTATTGTTGTTAATGCTACAGACTGTCCTGGAGGATTCTGTTTTTTTTTTTGATCAATTTCTGCAAATATTTTCAGGCCTGGGCTCTGTTTAAAGGGAAGTTCAGAGAAGGCATTGATAAACCAGATCCTCCCACTTGGAAGACAAGGCTGCGTTGTGCTTTGAACAAGAGCAATGATTTTGAAGAACTGGTTGAAAGAAGCCAACTGGACATATCGGATCCATATAAAGTATATAGAATAGTGCCAGAAGGAGCAAAAAAAGGTAGGACAGCACCTTAAACTAAGCTTAAAAAGCATCTGGCAGCCACTGCTTATCCTTCATTGTGGATTTGAATATGATACTCCTCACTAGTTGATAGCCTAGAGCTACAGAAAAGCTGTTGATAATCTAGAAAGCGCATAGAGAAGAGCAACAAAGATGATTAGGGGATTGGTGGGTAAAACATACAATGAAGGGTTGCAGGAACTATAGTTTAAAGAAGAGAAGGGCTGTGGGTAACTTGATAGCAATCTTCCAATATTTGAGGGGCTGTCAGAGGAGAAGGGGTTGACCTATTCTCAGGGGTGGGATTCCACTAGTTCGCACCTATTCGCTAGAACCGGTTGTTAACATTCTAAGCAGTTCGGAGAACCGGTTGTTAGAAGAAATTACTGGCCTAATCCTGTAAGGAAGGCAGGAAGGAAACATTCTGGTGTTGCTTACAGAATCTGCCTCTCCATTAACCCTTATTATGTTCTTGGAAGAACTAGACTTCTCTGGAGTTTCCCCCCCCTCCTTTGCTAGTACTTTGCTTGGGTGGAGTGACCATTCAAAGTTACAATGGCACTGAAAAAAGTGACATGACCATTTTTCACACTTACGACTGTTGCAGCATCCCCACAGTCATGAGAGGCCAGGCGAGGAGATGCGTGCCTCGATGTGAGTGATATTGAGTTGGCCACACCCACCCAGTCACATGACCACCAAGCCACTCCAATTTAGCCACGCCCACAGAACCAGTTGTTAAAAAAATTGAATCCCACCCCTTCCTATTCTCCATCCCCTGAGGGCAGGACAAGAAGTAAGATATAGAAATTTATTAACTAGAGATCCAGATTAGAACCAAGGAGAAATTTCCTGATGGGAACAATTAATCAGTGGTGCTCCAACACTGGAGATTTTTAAGAAGAGATTGGATAATCATTTGTCTGGAATGGTACAGGGTCTCCTGCTGGAGTGGAAGGAGGGGATTTCGACAAGAAGACCTCCAAAACCCCTTCCAGCTCTGTTATACTGTTACTGTTAATACCTGCTTTCCCCCTTTCAAACTTGGAGTCTTATTTCTCTTCCATATGGGCACCAGCTTTACCTCTCTCTCCCCATGATAATAATTTCTGTGCCACTATACATTGTTCTGCCACTGTTCTCCCCACCCATGCCTTTCATCTCTTTGGGCCAGCTAGATATCCAATGGTCCCCCAAAAAACAAAAGTCAGCCAACACACTACCCTCATCCTTGCTTTTCATCTCAACTTGTTTAGTTTTTTTGGATCAGGGACAGTGGGGAGAACCTCCAGCTTCTGGAAGAGGGAGGGGAGAAAGAATTTGGGAAGCAGGATTTGCCAAGAGAAGAAAGTCACCCAATTCATAGATCACAGAAAGCACTGTAAAATATTGCAGTGGAACAGGAGGTCAGCCAATTAACTCTGCTAGTTAATTAACTTAGCTTTCCAAGATGATTGGAAGCCCTAAGACATTATGGGGACATACATGACTCTACTAGTTCCTTGCATGTGAAAAGAGATATAAGGAAAAGAAAGAGTGAACAGAGTTTTAATAAATTCGGGATTCAAAACCTAAGAATACTCAACCGGATTTTTTTTGGTCAAATGTGATGAGGGTAGTTATATATGTCTATGTATGTCTGTGTGTATGTATGTATATAGGTTTTCTCTTTGCACGCTTTCAGATTTCTGTCTTTTTTTCTAACAATACAAATGAACTTTGTATCTATAAAGAGGCCTGAACTATAATTTCTGCTAGAAATTAACAATAGGGGTTTCATTTTTAAATACTCCCAAGATGCTACTTTTTTATAAAGTTCTATAAATCACTCTGTTTCTGTCTACAAATAATTTACAGGATCAAAACAACTTAGCATAGAAGATCCACAGATGATTATGAACAATGCTTTCGCTCTGAATTCAGCATATTCTTCACTACCGCCTCAGGTATGACCCTTGCATTTATTTTAATTTTGTATATTGGAGAATGAAAAGGTAGAGATGGCGTGTTTCTTTCTTTCCTTGTACCATGAGGTTAAGAATGAAAACAAATGGCTAAAAATATCCAATATAACCTAATATTTTCAAACGACTTTATAGGTGTTCTTGTGATAGATTTTGATTAGTATTAGAACTCTTAGCATGTTTCATTTCATTTCATTTCTTCTGCTAGAGAAATATAACTGAAGTATTTTATTTTTGCTTTTCAATAACAGCACTGAATTTGTGCAGTTGTATTCATGGCATAAATAGTTCAACTGCATCAATGCATTCTTCATTGTCAGCAGCTTTCACTTTCAATACATTGTAAGTGTAAAGTCCCCTCTGAGTCCCTTGTATTTCCACTGAAATTTGTATTTTTTCTGAAATTTATATTTATGTGAAACAATGCACATAAAGGTAGTCCTCAACTTATAACAGTTTGTTTAGTGACTGTTCAAAGTTGCAGCAGCACTGAAAAAAGTGACTTGTGACCGTTTTGCATACTTGAGATCATTGCAGCATCCCCACAGTCACGTGATCAAAATTCAGAGGCTTGGCAATTGGTTCATATTTATGACGTTTGCAGTATGAATCTTTTGCAACCTTCTGACAAGCAAAGTCAATGAGGAAGCCAGATTAACAATCATGCTCCTGACTTAACAACTGCCATGATTCACTTAACAAATGTGGCAAGAAAGGTCATGAAACGGGGCAAAATTCACTTAACAAATGTCTCACTTAGCAATTTTGGGCACCATTGTGGTCGCAAGTCAAGGACTACTAGTACATTACAAATACATCTACAGTAAACTTGTCCTTCACAGAAAGAGCAACCATTTGAGAAGGACATGAAACATTGTCATCTGGAAAACACAGGTTTATTCTCTCCAGTCATATAATGAATTTCAGGAATCATTGAGTCTTCACTGCATTGGATATATGAGATATTAACTGGATTCAGTTTCAGTGGTGTGTGTGTGTGTGTGCATGTTTAAGCCTGATGGAAGTAAAAGGATAATAATAGAGTTCTAATCCTATTTTATTTACCAGGAAGAGAGGTGCCTGAATTCAGTCGGATTTACTTTTGAAAAGACACCCATAAGCTTGTATGTCAATAACTGTGTCTCTCCGGAAACTCTTTATTACATATAAACAAGCTCAATACTGTGTTTGAGTTTTCATTTTACAGATATACTGAAGAGAATATTTAATTAGAAAGCTGAAAATGACTGATTAATTTAGTAAATGGCTGAAAATAAGACATGTGCTATTTTAATAAAATACACAGGTTCCAAACTACATGGTACCTCATGACCGTAACTGGAGGGAATACGTACCAGAGCAGTCCCATCCTGATCTTTCGTACCAGTGTACAAGTGTCTCTTTTCCACCTCGTAATCATCACTGGCAAGGCCCGTCATGTCAGAATGGTAAGAAATTCTCGTGCTACAGGGCATTTTTATTTAAGTTACGAAATAAATAGCGGCTCCTGATTTAGGGTTCCATCTGCATCCAAGCCAAGAAAAGAAAAACGTTAAGAAACTGGATTTGTTTACTTCAGCAGAAGGTAGAACTCCATGCATACTTTGGTTTGCGTGAAGTTTTCATCTCCACTAAAATGAGGGAGCTAATTCTGGTAAAGGCAGAACTTTCTATGTGTCTCACAGTTCCTATATTTGCAAGAAATTGGCACGGTATAAAGAAGAATATTATGATACAGCCTAAAGAAAGTGTTTTTATATTAAATTGCAGAGAAAGTAAAATCACTTGAGCATTCCTGAAATCTATTAAAAACAGTTAAGTGTGGTTTGTATTATGCAGATAACTAAATGCATAAAACAAATTTTATATTCTCAGTGAAGATTGGAGTGCTTTACTAGGCAAATTGAAAATAAAAGAGAAAACAAAGCAGATAAGGAAGAACAGCCAACTTCCAATTACAAATGTAAGCAAGGTTTTTAGTTACCTTGAGAATACTCTATTCTTTACTTTCATAAACTGAAAAAGTTGCACAAAACTAAATAGACAAAAGATACTGCTTTGTTTCTTTCTTTGTCTGATCTCTATATGCTTATTTATGAGCAAATCCGATCAATTTTAATGCAGTACAAATAAACTAACATTAGGCAGAGTGCAACAAAAATGAAGCAATTCTGAACTGCATAGATTTCAGTGACTGATAAATTGCTTGTCAATTTTTTTGACTGATATTAATGAAATGTTATAATTCTTTTTGAATGGTGTATACTTATGCACTTTAAATTCTCCATGGTTGCAGTCTACCTTTGCAAATTTTGTGATAAGGGATTGATGGGGGATTGGGTAAGGTACAGATTTCCTGGGTTCTGGAAAAAAATGATGCTATGATATCTGCTTTTACTGTGGGAGAAAATGGACACTTGCAGTCTGAATTTATCACTCAGAGCATCAAAGCATAATTTTTTTGAATAAGACAAATCTGTCATTATCAGAACACCTATTAATATCACTCTGACTTCCCAAATATGGAGATTCCTTTCATTAGAAGAAAGAATTGCAAATAGAAAAGTGGTTGCATATTATCCATCAAGTACAGGTAATTCTCATTTAGCAATTGCCTTGTTTAGCAGCCATTGACACTTATGATGGTGATGAAAAGAAATTTTGCCACCAATCCTTGCATTTACAATCTATCTGTAATTAAAATCAAGGCTTTCTCGGAATTTCACTTTAATACTTGAAAAGTACAAATGATAATTTAAGGTGAACATCCTGGTGCTCAGCCAACGCTAGATAAAAAAAGTGTTGACTTCATACAATATGCTAAACTCTAAAACCATGACAAGAATGTACCGTATAAACTGAGGCAGGATATCTTTACTTTAAATTTGGCCAGCTACTTGTTTGCAGCAAAAATACAGAATGGACAGAATATAATTCTATAAAAACCCTATATTATGATTTATATCTTACGATTTGTATTGTTTACTTAGCATCTTAGTATGATTTAAATTGATTGCTTATTCAGTATCCATGACTATCACTAAGTATTGTATCTAATGTTTTATGAAGAATGTATTTTACAATGTTAATGTTCTATATTGTTGCATGTACATTGAGAGCTTATGCACCGGAAACAAATTCCTTGTGTGTCTAATCACACTTGGCCAATGAAGAATTCTATTCTATTCATTGGCCTTCAATGTGTGGTAGCAAATTTTGGTGTACGCTCTTAAGGCATTCTAATAAACTAATGCAAGTTGATTTCATTTAGATTGAAATACTAAGACAGAAGCCCCTGAACTTAAAAGAATTTTCATAAAGCAAATCATTATCTTTGAAGCAGCTCTAAGCCAGTCCAAAAACCATTATTTGTGATAAAGTAGAGAATGAGAAGATTCATCCAATCTTATTATGAATGTAATACTAATATGAGTTAAACTGGATAAAGCACCCCTATTTTTTCACTCTTCCCATCACCTAACCCTTCAGTTCCTGTTTTCATAGTATTGTGCAATGGGATAAAAGCATTATGATTTATAGAGGTTATACACAGTCAGTTAGTGGGAACTTTTTCAGATGATTCACCAAAGAAGAAGATTTAATAAGGAAAATGTATCAAACTTAAGAATGAACAATCAAAAATATTTAAAGGAGTGAGAGTATTACATGTTGATAATTGTTTCCATCTAGCAGATGAAAGTTTTGAATGTTATTGGCTGTTCGGTCGTGTTCATTTTGCTTTTTGAAAATCATTTTTTTTTTTTTTTGGTATGAAAGTAGGTTGTCAAGTAACTGGGACTTTTTATGCTTGTGCACCACCTGAGACGCAGACTTCTGGCATCCCAATAGAGGGAAGCATCAGATCTACTGAAGCTCTTCCCTTGTCAGGTATGTATACACCATCACAATCTAATAAATCACAGTGAACTTCTGATTTAAAAAAATGCTCATAAATATTTCCCTATGAGCCTAGAAGAAGAAAATAGTGAATATTCATCTGCATTTGTTCTTCTGTATATAAATACATGCATATTTATTTGAAAGAGAGCCAATAGGTTCTAGCATGAGTTCTAGTCTCACCTTAGGCAGGAGGTCTGCTAAATGAACTTTGGCCAGTCATACTTTCTCATCCCTAAGAAGCTAGGTATAGCAAACAGTTTTCAAAATCTTGCCAAGAAAACTGCAGGGGCCAGTCAGAGTCAAAAATAGACTCTAAAATTGTCAGGCATCAAAACTGTCTTACAGTCACTCTGCATGTCAGATAGAATTTAGATAGGAATGCATAGTAAATGTGGTCTGGTGGTTAAAGCACCAGGTTAGAAAGCAGGAGACTGGGAGTTCAAATCCTGCCTTAGCCATGAAAGCCAGCTGGGCCAGTCATTCTCTCATCCCAATCTACCTCACAGGGCTGTTGTTATGGAGAAAATAAGGAAGGGGGTGCTGGATATGTTCGTTGCCTTGAATTATTTGTAAAAATAATAAAGGTAGGATAGAAGTAAATAAATGTGGGGCAGGGGAGTGAAAATTTTAATTATAGATTAAGTTGTTTGAGAATTTTATTACACTATGTTCTACTACAGATTAGAAGTACCAGGAATCTTCAAAAGACTTATTGTGGTTGATGGCCAGAAATAATACTTAGTTGGAATATACAGGGCCAAGGGCCTTTTTCGTAGTGACACCTGCTTTATGGAATTCCCTTCCCCTTGTAGTATTGATCATACTATATGTACTAGTTCCCTTCAGGAAGAAGCTAAAAATCTATTGTATACCTCCATTTCCCCCTTTTAGGGAAAATGGTGCTATGGATGGTGGTTGGATTGTGCTTGTAATTTTTAAAAAAAGATATTCTATTATTTGGTATTATTGGTGCATTTTATGTTGCATTTTATGGATGTAATTATTATTTTGTAATTTATTAGTCTTATACTATTAACTTCTACAAGCTGATTTTAGTAGGAGCAAGTGGATTATAAAATATAAAAAATATATAAATAAATATGATTTATACAGGATGCATATTAAAGTGTATAATTCTAGAAATAATGTTTTGATTATCTCATTAAATACAAATTCTGTTCTGTAGTCTACCAGAAAGTGAAGATCCTACTTAGGTATGCAATTTTGTCCAGAACTCTTTAGATTACCATCGTTTTTGAAGCAATCCAGCTAATATAATCTCCTTTTGCTTGGCAATTTAGTAATTTAATTTACAAACAGATCTTTTCTTATTCCCCAGAATATAGTTCATAGCTGTTTACACTACTGCTTAACAGGGAAAAATGATATTTATTGAAGAGGTCAGTTGGTGAATGATCAGGAAATCATTTTTCAGGGATTTTAGGACTTTTACTTTGTAGCAGTATTTAAAAGCTATGATTATTCTCACACTACACATATTTTATTTGGCTATATTTCTTTAAGCCATGATAGTGCTAAGTTTTTCATCTGTGCTATAAATGAGCCCATAGCTTGGTTCTTATTAAACCAAGAAATTATACTCCAATATCACACAATACGGCCTATTGGCATTACTGTATTTAGCAGTGGTTAGCTTTATTAAATATTCTATAGAATAGTTTTTAACATGTAGTTATTTACACACACAAATATTCATTAGATTCATGCTTAAATATGCAATATATGCTTAACAACTATTTGTTGAGTAAGCCACAGTATTTTGAGTTCACACAATTCATTATGCCAAAACCAAATGTTACTTACTGCAATTATTCTTTATAATAATATACTGCAATTATTCGCTATAATCTCTATCATAGCATCTTTGAAGGAGAAATAATTATAATTTCCACAGTAAATGTTAACCTGAGAAAATGGCCTTATGCCTCCCCCCGCCCCCTCAGAGTTTAATTGAACAGAATGGAACCTGTTTCTGATAGGTTTTGCTATAATGTTTGTTCAATAAATCAGGAATGGATGAAAACTTGTCTCTCTAGTCCTAAACTATAGGAAATGCAGCTGTCCAATACCAAATGTTAAAAATAATTTTGCATAAATATGTTTTCAGATTATCGATTGCACATCTGTTTGTATTATCATGAAACTCTTGTAAAAGAAGTCACAACTTCAAGTCCTGAGGGCTGTAGGATATCTCATGGTCATAGCTACGAAGTCACCGGCATGGACCAAGTTATGTTCCCTTATCCAGAAGATCATAACCAGAGGAAAACAACTGAAAAATTGCTTTCTCTGGAAAGAGGAGTAATACTCTGGATGACCCACGATGGCCTCTATGCTAAGAGACTTTGTCAAAGCAGGATATATTGGGATGGGCCTCTGGCATTCTGCAGTGACCGGCCTAACAAGCTGGAAAGAGAGCAGACGTGCAAGCTTTTTGATACTCAGAAATTTTTATCAGGTAATTTTTTAAAATATAAAAATTTTACCATTTGTGTTTGCAATTAAGACTTTGACTTTAAAATCGGTTCTTTTGCTGTTTCAAATATTGGCTTCCTATAACCACACATAGAATTTGCAGCTGCTCCATCCTCTCAATTTTGAACTCCAGCCTTTGTGCTTCCACAGTATCTGAAATCCAGCCTCTGTTTACCCTTTCCCCAGCTTCTCTGCTTTGGTAGTAGAGAAACTCATTTGCATACATACATTCAAAAGGCATCAGGGTTTTAAATATTTATTGATTTTCATTTAGATGTACAATCCCAGAGGTGGTATTCAGCAGGTTCTGACCAGTTCTAGAGAACCGGTAGTGGAAATTTTGAGTAGTTCAGAGAACTGGCAAATACACCTCTGACTGGCCCCGCCTCCATCTATTCTCTTCCTCCCAAGTCCCAGCTGATTGGCTGGGGCTTCTTTTGTTGCCCTGTATAGGAGAACTGAACAGGAAATCAGGTTAGTGGGGTAGGGAGGGAATGGGATTTTGCAGTAATCTTCCCCCAGGAATGGGGAGGGAATGGAGATTTTACAGTATCCTTCCCCTGCCATGCCCACCAAGTCATGCCCACCAAGCCACACCATGCTCACCAAGCCACGCCCACAGAACCATTAGTAAGTTTTTTTGAATCTCACCACTGTAAAATACAGTTAGAATTTGGAGCTTTGTTTTGAAAACCCAGCTCTGTTGGGGATATGGCAAACTTCTTATCCTGATTAAGATTTATTATGCCCCAGAAATAGATGATTCTAGCATTAACAGAATGTAATCCTTTTCCCAATATATATTATTATACACAAGTATGTTGTTACTTTCATTTTTTAAAATTGGATAAATATTATATTAGACATGTTCTTTGAGCATAGTTTTTTTGATTTAGTTAAAACTTTATTAAATGAACACATAGCTACCACAGAAAAATAATTGTGGTGGGCCTCATTTTCTCCCTTTTCTGTGAAGTTTAATACAGCCGATCTCTTGCTTCTGCTATAGTAGTCTGCATTTTCTCACTATGATTCACTTTATTGGCTATTTTTTGCCAAGATTAATGCATAAACATAGAGAGCAAGGAGGATGACCTTAATGGAGATGAACAAAAACTGTTATTTATCTAGGCAGAAGTGTCTGAACCATTTTTAAGCCCAGATCTATGAGATAATATATGGATGTTTCTCAGGCAGACATCTCTATAATTCTCTGAATTTTAAGAAGGAGATATAGCACAATCTGACTTTCAAGATTCTGTTATAACCAATCTCAATAAACGTAGTCTTAGTCTTTTTTGAAATTGATTTTCTGCTGTGGCCTATCTTTTGGAACTCTTTGATATAAAATTTATTAAAAAGGAAAGAGAAGGAGGACTAGTGCCTACATTGAGTACTGAACCAGATGACTGCCAACAGTTCAAAATAATACAGCTAAATTAAAGAGTCAACAGTGTTGAAAGCTTCAGTCAAAATTACAACAGCAGCATGATGCCATCAGGATACAAGCTCTTTCCCTTTCATACATATATGTGACATCAGAACATATGAAATAAAGGGGCAATATTTTGGTCATAATAATGTGTTAATAATTTGGTCATTCACTCCATTTGTCCTCCATCACCTGTGGATGCCTCTGAGCTGAATGCTGATGAGAATATAACTTCAAACAGATAGTTCTTCAATCTGTAGCAGCTGAGTTCCACTGTTTTAAGATATAGTTAGGAATTCTTATTTTAGGTATGTTCCTAGATCTAATTTTGCCACTAGAAGACCAGTTAAATTCAATAATGGATTGCTAGCTACTGCTGTCTTTAGAATTAAAATCTTGTCTTGATTATTCGTGATCTGTTAATTTGAAATTTATTGCAATGTGTTTGTGCCTGTGAACATTTTTCATAAACTTCACCTAAGTGCACAATTTGGCAGCCAAAAATGTAACTACAGTACATAATTCTAAACCAATTACCCAGGATTACCTATTAATTCTTGACTAAATTCAAGGATCTCATTCTCTTAAAATTGTATATATCTACAAGGTTCTTTCTTCCTGTATAAAGCATATTATTAAAATTACTGAATTCTTGGTGTCTTTGTTATCAGAGTCACAAAGAATTGGGATACCTTGCTGAAAATATATGCCTGGTACTGTACCCACTTCATAACCTACTTTAAGCTCTGTTCTTACATATATAATTGCCCAAACTGCCTTATTAAAAAAGGACATTAGTGTGATTGTTGGATGTTATGTAATCTTTTAAATAGTGTTATTGATTCTATCTTGCCTTTAGCCTAGAACTTTATGCATTAACTGGCTACAATAGCGATTTTGAAGAACGTGAATTTAAAGAATGAAATTGTTTTAATTGTGGCATTCTCTAAGGATTTTATTAAGCTTATTTTACCTATCTGTAAGCACTATAGGATATTTTATTCTTTTTATAAGCTATTCAGCTTTTTTTAGGGAGGAAGTGCAGTATAAAACAAAATTGATACTTTATATTATTGTGTATTGTCTTGAAATCATATTAGATGAAGCAAACTGTAATGTTTTTTTAAAGATAGAAGGAAAAACAAACTGAAACTGGATTATCTATTTGTTTCAAACACAGGTAGATAATAGGGTTCTTTAAAAAAAACTTTGATGAATCTATGTAGGATGATTTTTCATGCATTATTGCACCACTGTCCTAAATTTAGCCTCCAAAGTATAATATTTCTGTTTGTTTTCTAGAACTACAAATATTTGCCCACCATGGGCGTCCATTACCTAGATTCCAGATTGTATTATGTTTTGGAGAAGAGTTTCCTGATCCACAAAGACAGAGAAAACAAATTACAGCCCATGTAAGTATATGCTAAATGATTTATGTAATACAATATATAAATGCTAAAGGCATGGCTAATAAGAAAGTAGGGGACTGAGACTAAGTGCTTTATGAAATTGTTTTACGATATTGAAATGCTTGATCAATCGATATGTAGAATACAAATAATTTTCAGTTTCAGAAATGTTCAGCTCTTCTTAAACCATCAGGTCAACCTCAAGCCAAAGCTACAGGTTTAAATAACTAAGATTGCTTGACAATATAATCACAATTTCTCTGATTATACTGCTACACAATCTACAATATTAATTCCTATATAATTGACAATTGTATCTTCACTTTTAGTGAATGCTAAACATATGTTTAGAAACATATTTCAGTTAATAAATCAGCAGCAAACATCCAATCTCCTTACATGGAACTTATCATATATCCCATGCTCTGTTTGAGCTTGCAGCTAATTTACTTACAAATCCAAACTGCACTTTTGGAAATCACCAAATTTAGATTGCTTTATTGTTAACATTTTCCATAAAAAGAATTTTGAATAGGTTAATAAATTAATAATGAATAGCTTAATAAAGAATATATAAGGTTAGAATAACAAGCCAATCCTTTTAGAATCACTTGACCTTTGGGGTGTGTGTGTGTGTGTGTGTGTGTGTGTGTGTGTGTGAGAGAATTTGCAATTTGCAAACAGGTTAAACAATTTCACTATAATCCAGATGATAGCTTAGGTATGTCCCCTAAATTTATATTAATAATAAAAATAATAAAACAGTGCCTTTGATGCAATCCCCAAGCAATTGAAGTATCAGCTGAACATCCATTGGCCTTGACAAATTCACCATCAGTCAATTGCAAAAGGCAGCTTTACTTGGAACAGCTTGCATCCTGCAATGATACTACTAACATCATAAAACATCAACATTTGCCTCTCCCGAGTCCTTTGGAAGGACTTGATAGGTGGATAAAAATGCCAAATCCAGTATGAACATCTGGCTGACTGTGCGACGAGCCATCAAAAAGTGAATTCTCTATTTATTTAATTTATTTTAACTGCATTCGTGTCAGACATACATTCTATTTTACAATTTGTGAGTCCAAACAATATGTTAAGGGTGCATGCTTATGTTTGTGTAGCAAACTGAGCATGTGTTGACAATAGTCACTGCTAATGCTGTCATTCAGCAAATGAACCCCTGACACAGTAGATTAATGACAGTCCTAGTTGAGCTGTTTTCATCCTCTTTGGTCAATACTGTTTAAGCACTTCCATTAAAAACAAAATGGCAAAATCAAATCCCCACCACCACAAAGGTTTGAAGTCAGTCTACTTGAACTGGAACCACCACATACATGCGTGTGACTGCAAGGAGGCTAATCCTTCATTCCAGAAATGTCACTATGGACATTAAACTACTCCCCAGAACACTGGGAAGAAAAACGAACTGGAACAGCAGATACATAGTTGTGGAAGAGTTTGGTCATAGATACCCAGAACAAAGTACAATGAGGAAATAATGCTAAAATGTATCTGCAAATTCCAGCCTGTGCTTGCACACTAATGTCAGTTGCAAGTAGATAAATCACAGGGTGTTTTTTTTTTTTTCTCAAGATATCACAAGCTATGGTTCACCATTTGTCCCCCACCCAATTCAGAGGATGGTAATGGCTCTGCATTGCCGATTCTCTTCCTCCTTGGGTCATATCCTTGAAAAACAAATACAATCTAATTATAAGCTAATGCAGAGCATTTAAATCAAATAATCATTTGCTATTGTTTTCATTCATTGATATTAGATTAGAAATATAAAATAGAAAAAATATACCACATTGCTTTCTTAACCCTATATATTTTATATTGAAATTTGCCAGAACTATTGTGTATCTACTTGTTATCATGATAGCAGATACATTCTCTTTGTTTTGGCAAGCTATTTGTTTGCATACGTAGGGTGAGATTTTTATGAATTGCTGTTAGCTCCAAAATTGATAAAATAAAATTTCAGAACATTATTATTCCAGTAATCACCATTTCAACTCATTCATTTTCTGATTTGTTAAGGTTGAACCAGTGTTTGCTAGGCAGCTGTACTACTTTGCACAGCAAAACACCGGACCTTTCCTGAGAGGCTACGATATATCAGAACAGATAACCACTTCAGAAGATTATCATAGATCCATCCACCATTCCTCTGTTCAGGAATAAACACAGGAACACTGAAGTCTACATTTTGGGAGGTAAACGGAAGGCAAAGTACTTTGGATCACAGCTAAAGGATGTGCACCAGTGCTTTGAATTTTCCTGAGAAATCATCACCAACTGGAAATGTACATGGAAGGGATACCGTCAATGTAAGAATCTAGAACCCTGAGTGATCTGTGAGAATACACATGACTTTAGCCATGTGATCATGGCTTTCTCTCTATGCATACAGTAATATGCTTATTACTCCAGAGCTGAAGAAGTTTCTTGGATGAAAAGCAAAACGTCTTCATGGAAAAACCAGGAAGTCCAGTTGCCTCTTGAAAAAGCACCTTTGGGACAGTTCTCAGGAAGATAAGCAATGCTGTGTTAGTATACTAGGGACAATGCAGTCATTTATGCACTGTATAGGAGGAAACTCAGGCTCACTGGTTCTTCTCAACTTCAGTCCTACAGCCTCATTCCCAATCTTTGAGAAAGTCTAACTGTAATGAGTGAGTTCCTGTTAGCAATGCCATTTGATTAACACGCTGAATATGGCTTGCTTTGTCTGACAAGTTGTACAAGGCTAATCTGCATTATACATCTCAACTGTATTGCTGAATTAATTGGATGAGAAATGGTTAAGAGCGCTTTTCATTCTTAGTGGTTTAAGTCTAGAAAAGTGAAGTTGAAAAATTAAACGTGTACGTCGTTCCTCACCCCACCCCACCCCGTTCTAACCAGAAAGTTGGAAGGAATGTAAAAACATTTTAATCATGACTTGTGGGTGATTCTGTGACATAGGTGTTATTGAAATGGGCAAGACGAGTTGAAATGAAACCTGGGAGTTCACCAAATACCCATCTAGATCAGGGCTGTCAAACTTGCAGCCTGCGGGCTGGATGCGTCACGCTCTGGCCACACCCATGCCCAGTTTAGCAAAGGGGGAAAAAGTCCCAATATGTCACATGACACTGCTGAGATGATGTGAGTTTGTCACCCCTGATCTAGACTCGGAGAAGTTGGTTCATACCTTTTTTTTTATTAAATGCAGGTGGTCCTTGACTGATGACCACATTGGGATCTGAAGTTCCATCACTAAGTGATGTGGTTGTTAAAGTGAGTTGCGCCTGATTTCATGACCTTCCTTGCCCCAGTTGTTAAGCAAATATCAGAATTGGAAGGGAGCTTGGAGATCATCAGCTTTGCTGGCTGAGGAATTCTGGGAGTTGAAGTCCAGAAGTCTTAAAGTTGCCAAGGTTGGAGACCCCTGATCTAGTCCAACTCACTGCTCAAGCAGGAAACCCTGCATCATTTCAGACAAATGGTGGTCCAATCTCTTCTTAAAAACTTGGTTGCTGGAATTGGGTATGTCTAGTCTAGTGTAAAGAAGGACTGTGGTGATATGATAGCACTGTTCCATTATCTCAGGGGCTGCCCCAAAGAAGAGGGAGTCAAGCTATTCTCCAAAGCACCTGAGGGCAGGACAAGAAGCAATGGGTGGAAACTAATCAAGGAGAGAAGCAACCTAGAAATAAAAAGAGATTTCCTGACGGTTAGAACAATTAACCAGTGGAACAACTTGCCTCCAGAAGTTGTGAATTCTCCAACACTGGAAGTTTTTAAGAAGAGATTGGACAACCATTTGTCTGAAATGGTGTGGGGTTTCCTGCCTGAGCAGGAGGTTGGATTAGAAGACCTCCAAGGTCCTTTTCAACTCTGTTAATTCTGTTCTGTTAAATCATCATGGTCATTAAGTGAATCATGGTTGTTAAGTAATAGCCTCCATTGACCTTGACTTTGAATTTTTAGCCTGCCTTTATTACTTTATAAGTAAGTCAAGATTCCAACTAGAATCTCTTTGGGAAAATGATAAATGAGAACCACATGAGCCCAAGATGCTGAACCATACAAGCCAGTCACGAAGAGCCCAAATCTTGATCACATAATCCCAGAGAGGCTTCAACCGTTATAAACACAGGCCAGTTGCCAAGCGTCCAGATTTTGATTGCGTGACGATGGGGATGCTGTGATGGTTATAAGTGTGAGGACCAGTCATAACTCACTTTTATAACTTCAAACAGTTGCTAAATGAATGGTCGTGTAGAGGATTAATTGTGTTGTATCTTAGTCTTTGGAAAATTCACAATACATTAAACATTCCTACAACTGCAATGATAAAACTTAGTTTGTATAGCACTGAGTACACCAAGTAATAGGAATACTTTTTATTTTGATTGTAAAAGTTGAGCAAAAGTCAATAGAAAAATATGTGGAAAATGATCAAATAGGAACCTCAGCTGTGAGAAAAAAGGTATCTTACCTTCCTGCTTTCATTTCTCTTTTGGTAGACTATGAAAATGCAGAATAAAATAAAGGTAGAAATGTTTATCGAGTATAAGCAATATAATTATGCTGTACATACTTTTAAGATTTAGATTTATGTTTGATAAATAAAATGTTCCAGTTTTTACAATCTTATTTTCAAATAACTCATACATAACTTTCCCTTCCATTTTAAATTTTGATATGACTTCTGAGGTTCACTTTCTTCCTGCATCTGCATAGTATTATTGCATTTATGTAATGAAAATTAAGCAGATATTTTTTTTGTACACATTATCTGGTTGAAGTCAACAACCTTGCCCAGATCGAACAGTTTCTCAGAAGACACCAATGCTGTAAGTTTTATAAATATATGTGGTTGTATGACAAACCTATTGCTGAAAATCATGGCTGGTATCCAGACAAGCTTACTATTCTTTCAGTGAAAATTAAGTGCGTATGTATGCAATTAAATATGTAATAAGGCAGATATGGTGTTAATGTGGCTGTGTATGCTCTTTATGAGCAATAGATTTCCTGAGTATTAACCTCAAATAAGATAATTGTAGCAAGAGTATAGGTTTTCTTTGATCTTTCAAATGGGCATGCTATTTACATCAGCAGTTGTCACCGCCTCGGAGGTGGGGGAAACACCATCAGGGCTCTTCAGAAAGTTTTCAGGGAAGAAGAAGAAGAAGAAGAAGAAGAAGAAGAAGAAGAAGAAGAAGAAGAAGAAGAAGAAGAAGAAGAAGAAGAAGAAGAAGAAGAAGAAGAAGAAGAAGAAAGAAGAAGAAGAAGAAGAAGAAGAAGAAGAAGAAGAAGAAGAAGAAGAAGAAGAAGAAGAAGAAGAAGAAGAAGAAGAAGAAGAAGAAGAAGAAGAAGAAGAAGAAGAAGAAGAAGAAGAAGAAGAAGAAGAAGAAGAAGAAGAAGAAGACCACTGCCTACAGAGTATAAAGTTAGAATGACATTGTAAATGTGAATTCCTTTAAATGAAAGTTAAATCACTTTACAGTCCTGCTAGAAGAAATGTTTGCATTGACTGTTCATCATATTATCCTTGCTTCTTTTTCACAGGAAAAACCACTTCCTCTTTTTCGAATATTATTTTTTTTCTCAATATTCGCGAAGAGCAAAGTTGTCATGCCCTTGTTGGAGTCTGATACTGAGGGGGAGATTGAGCAGCTGACAGGGAGTGGGAGTGTGGTTCTGGTGGCTGTGGAGGAAACAGGGGAAGGGCACAGTCCGGCCCAGGAAGACCCCATCCCCTCTTCATCCTAGGGCACACAGGGAGGAACGGAGAAGGGAGGAACGTGGCTTGCGAGAAAGAAGACGGCCCTGATCCCTTTCATTGGTTGCAGCTGGGAGAACGGGATATAAGTGGGGCGTTTGCACACAGCTCCTTGCGGGAAGCAAAGCGTGTATTATCTTGGTCAGCCTTATCTGGGTTTTGGGTTCCTCCCAACTGTGGGTGCTGCATTATCCTTTGAAAGTCTGCAATTTATCATCCTGGCCTGCCGTGTTAATTATTTCTGCATGGTTTGTGTTGGTTTTTTAAAAAATTCTAATTATCTTTACTTTGGGTTCGGACTGCATTTCTGCCCTTTGTAGACTGTCTTTTTGAAGAGTTTGTTATCCAGCCAAGGATAATTGGACATTGGGGTCAAGTTGGAGCCATTAAAGGGAATTTTTCTATATTTGTGACTTTGTTATTTTTGTGTCACGCTGCGAGTCATCACACAAGGCTCTTTCTTTAGGAATAAATCCCATTTTGTTCACAGATCATAATCTTTGAAGTGCAGCTTCAAAATGCAGATTGACCATTGCGTGTGCTTCAGATATGTCCCTTATTTTGTTTTTAAGCAGCAATCCACCATTTTTTTCATGCTGCATTTTGAATAAAGTGCAAACTTCTATCTAATGGATAGAAAAATTCAACTCTGGAGTAATGAAACCCAGGTTCAAAAGTTCAGTTTTAGCCACAGAAGCTCACTGGTTGACTTTCGGTTAGTCACTCTCAGCCCAATCTACCTCATGCGGTTGTTGTTGCAAGAAAAAAACAGGAGAATGCTATGTATACAGAGGTGGTATTTAGCAGATTCTGACCAGTTCTAGAGAATCAGTAGCTGAAATTTTGAGTAGTTTGGAGAACCAGCAAATACTGCCTCTGACTGGCCCTGATCCCATCTATTTTCTGCCTCCTGAGTTCCAGCTGGACCAAACAAAGAGTTTTAAAAATAGTGTAAGGAAGTTCAACAGAAGGTAGCTGGAACCACCTGAGAAATAAAGCTCATTTCTTACCATATCTGGCACTCCTCCTCCCTCTGTCCTATCTGTCTGTCTGTCTATCTATCTATCTATCTATCTATCTATCTATCTATCTATCTATCTATCTATCATCTATCCATCCATCATCCATCATCTAGTTATCTGTCCATCCATCCACCCATCCATCATATCTCTCCCCAATCTATCTATCTGTCTGTCTGTCTATCTATCTATCTATCTATCTATCTATCTATCTATCTATCTATCTATCTATCTATCTATCTCCATCCTCTCTCTCTCTCTCATCTATTTATCTTTCTATCTATCACCCAGGTGTGGGATTCAAAAATCCCAGCAACCAGTTCGCTGCCCAGTTGCTGGGTGGGCATCGCCTACCAGAACTACCTGTTTCTGGCTTCTGGTGGACCTCCAGAGCCCAGGGGAGGCCATTTTTCACCCTCCCAAGAGTCCGGGCCTCCTCGGGCTCTGGAGGCCCTCTGGAAGCTGGAAACAGGCCTATTTTTGGACTTCCAGAAGGCCCAGTTTTGCCCCTCCCGGAACCTCCACGCAGACCCTGCACTTACCTGCATCACGTGGAGACTCCTGGGAGGGGAGGGGCAGTGTGGGAGGGGCCAGGTAGTCGGTTGAAATACCAGTTCAGCGAACCAGGTGTAACTTTAACATCCGGTTCGCCCAAACTGGTCTGAACCGGTAGAATCCCACCCCTGCTATCATCTATCTGTCATCATCTATTTATCCTATTTTGATCTGTCCAATATCAAGTGAGTGAATCACTCACAAATAAGAGCAAATAAAAACAATAATATACACCGAATTAACTGGAACAAGTTTCTATTGGCTCATTGGACCTTCTAAAATGTCAGTCTTTAGGCAAATTTTTTTTCCATCAGTTGTTATTTGGCGATTCTTTTAATAGTGCAAAAAACTGAACCAACCACTTTCATATGCAATACAGTGGTCTGCCTTCTTATGATGTTTCTTCCAGAAAATGCCAAGAGCAGGGCCATATCCAACGTGGCTTCCTTCTTTTCCTTTCTAATCTGATTTCTCTGACAGACAGCTTTTGTCACTCAATAAAGGTGTTTCTTCCTGGTTATTAAAATATCTTATCTGAAGTGCAGAATGCTTTAACCACTTAAGATGTGTGGGACATACTTTGAATAAATAAGTTCCACTGGAGACTGTACATGAGTTTAAACTCATCTACCTAGACCAATGGGATTGGAAAATCCCTAACTTCTATGACTATATGTATCTGGTATAATTCATGCATTGCAGCATTACACAAAACTTCAAAGACACCAGACACATTAACTTCAGTGAGATTTTCGTATACTATCCTACATTTTTCTTATGGCAGCTCTTAACTGTCTTTTTTTATTTTAATTGTTGCATTGTAAGAGTTTGTTGTTGTTATTCTCACTGCGTGTGCCATTCAGCATCAGAAGTGTGAGATGGACAGCCATATAAATGTAATAAATAAATAAAAACATACGTGATTGTGCTGCAGTCATGCTGATGACATAGTCTTGTATTCACATACCTGGGTATAATTTAAAGGAATAGTACTGTATAGATGTTTGAGATATTATGTTTAGTACACCCAGAGTTAGGTTACATTGCTAAATCCAGGCAAATGATGTTTCAGTTCAGTATGATAATCCTTTATGCTCTATGATTTATATTTGCTTAATTTGACATGTACTAGTTGAAATGATTTGGGAATTTTGAAAATAGTCCTAGGTGAGAAAAGGAAACCCCATTTAACTTATTTGGAATTAGATACATTTGCAGTGGCTTTCTTTTTCTTTTCATAGGAAATTCTCAAAAAAAAATCTTGTTATTTAAAACAACTTGCAAGAGAAGACTGGGGAGAACATTTAAAACCATCAGCAATCCACTATTAAATGCAAAGTAGGGTTTTCACTAAAAATGTTTTTCTCATTCTCAAATAGTTTCTTTTAAAACCAAGAGTTTCACCCCCTCAAGCAAATTTTCATGGCTACTCAAGAAATAAAAGCAAACAAACCATGTGAGTGATGACAAAATCCTGGCAATAAAATGTAATTGAAGCAAACTTGTCTCTGAAGCATACTGTGGGCTTGAGCTGATTGAAGAATAATTGGAATGGAGTTTATGGCAAGCAAGCCTCTATTAAATGCTACCATATCTCATAACAAGAACTTCCTTTGTCAAAATGTATCCCAATTTGAAGCATCAATTGCTCACAGAGGACCAGGTTCCTATTTCTGATATCCATGTATGTCTACAAGAGGCAAATGGTGAAAGATCATCACGCAAATAGTGTGTCACACAGGCTCGCATCAGATGTCATGCATCACGATAGCAGCATGCACATGTCCTTTTTGCCTCATTCTGCCATATTCAATAGTTGAATATTTATAAAATAAGGTTATTTATAAAATAGGGCAACCCATGCCATGTTCCTGTCACATCTCCCTGTTATGTACTAACAATTACTGTACTTGCTGCTGCATAGATGACACTCATCCATTTGGGTGTGAGAATGTTTAAACTCAGTGCCTCCTTTCTTTTAAACGACCTGTACAACTTTAAGATGGCTTTGTGCACTTGTGCATTGCATTTCAACAGCTGCTGTTGCTTCCAGACTGGGAAAGGTTGAATCAGAGTGCTAGATTGGGCTGTTTTTCCTTTGGGTGTTTAGGGTTTTTTCCCCCTATTACACAGGTGTGTTCTTTCTTTCTTATTTCCTGGGTTTATATTACAAGCTGCTCACCTCATCTAGGCATCACCAATGAGGCAGTTACAGGCTGGTTGTGTTAAACAAGAAAAGAAACTTGCATATTCATTAGGGAAGTGACTGAAAACTGTGATAATTTCAGAGGCAGCAATGCCAGGACTGGACATAGGTTCTAGCTTGATTCCGGACAAATTTGCACCATGGAAAAAGCAGTAAAAAGGAGAAATACTCCCATTTGAGCATGTCCTTCAGGAGATGAATTCATACACACTATTTTTCCCCCCCTGTGTAGTCTTCTGATAAATCTGCCTATTCCTGAGACCTTTGCCTTTTGTAACCTCCACAGGATCATTTTCTGTGCTGGACCTTAAATTGTAAAATCAGCACTGCCTTTCACCATCTTGGGGGCCTTCAAAATCAGATGACTTTCACCATCTTGGGGGCCTTCAAGAAATCTGTCCTTTCTTAACAGTCTTGAGATTTGGAGATTTTTTTCTATGGATCTTGTAGGCCCGGTTTCCATCTCTTTTATTAAAGGGAAAGCTTCCCCTTGCACATATGTGCTAGTTTTTTTTTCCAGCTCTAGGAGGTAGTGCTCATCTCTGTTTACAAAGCCGAAGAGCCAGAACTGTCTAAAGACGTCTCCCATGGTCATATGGCCGGTATGATTAAACGCCAAAGACGCACAAAATGCTGTTACCTTCCCACCAAAGTGGGCCCTAATTTTCGACTTGCATTTTTACATGCTTTCGAACTGCTAGGTTAGCAGAAGCTGGGACAAGTAACGGAAGCTCACGCCTTTATGCGGTGCTAGGGATTCGAACCACCGAACTGCTGACCCTTCTGATGACAAACTCAGCGTCTTAGCCACTGAGCCACTGCATTCCCTTCTCTTTTATAATCTGAGCTGCCTTCTATCAACCCAAGCAGACTGCCCAAAGGTTAGTGAAGATTCAGACTGTAGTTCACCTCAGCTGCAGGACCTCAGGTTCAACCTGAGGAAGGAAGTCTTGTCATCTCCTGGTTCTGCCTGGTTGGTGAAGGTTTAGAATGCAGCTGATTATTATTATTATTTTTTGCAAGCTGTCTTTAGATTACTGGTGAATAATCAAAAGAGTGAAAGATTAGTGGAGACCTTAGAGCAGTGTTTTTCAAACTTGGCAACCTTAAGATGGATGGACTTCAACTCCCAGAATTCCACAGCTTAGCATGCTTCATGTTGCTTCAGAGTTGCCAAGTTTCAAAAAACACCGCCTTAAAGCATTACTGCATGGGAGTTGACAGGTAAACAAAATAAAAGATAGTTAATGGTTGTTTGATATTAATGGCTATTCCATCACCTCTTACAGCCTGGGGCTTTCGGGAAATCAGCCTGCAGAAGGCATTTTTGAAGAAGAGTATCCTTGTGTCAAGAGACAAGCTCTGCCTTCTTTCTGCAGACCAACTCTTTGGCTTCAGTTATTTCCTTTGAACTTGATCTCTTGACTGGCATTTGCTGTACTTGAAAGACTTAGCTTCTTTTCAAGCTGCAGTTTCTTGTGATTAATTCTGGCCTTTTGCTGAAGTTGAGCAAGTACTGCAGGGTCTTTTCAACTCTTGCTTTGATCAGGATGCAGCAAAACAGAGAAAGGTGTGACATTTCAACTGTGATGTTTTCACTGAGGTGAAGGTAATCTACGTAAGATCACTGCGTCGTTTAAACAAAAGTTGGAAGATAACTGTCTTCTTAGAGTCTTGGGGGTGGTGAGGATTTTTCTTCAAAATTAAATAAATGTTCTCAGCTTCTAGTTCAGGCTAACCCTCAAAGAGAAGTAAACCCAGAATCTCCAATAAAACAACAAAAACAACATAGAGTATCCTGGTGCCAGAGTGTTAAGATAATGGAACTGAAACATCACTCGGTAGCCCACAAATCAATGACCAATAAGGCTGGTGCAATTGATGGGTTGCATTACATCATTTCTTTTGAACGATTAGACTAGTTCATTTGAATTTTGTGGTTTTCATTTGACTCTGACAGGTTTTTTTTTAAAACCATGGAAGACAAAAAGGGGTTTTTTTTCCCCCTTAGCCCCGAGTTCAGTTACTCCTAACGCTGTTCACAGTCATATGAATAAATGTCCAAAATTGTCAAGATTTTAGCAGCAGCTTCCAGTTGCTATTCAGAAGGACTGAATCTTCATCGTTTCCCTGAAGAATTCTACAAAAAGTGCAGAAACCCTTTTCACTCTGGTAAGGTTGATGTTGCAGTGTTAATGTTGCGGTATATTGGCTCTCATTTCAGATCTTAAGAGACAAGGGAATTTTTCCAGCTTCAAAGAATTAAGAGGACACACACTTTGAAAGGCTAAGCTTATGCTTTTGAGCGGGAATGAGAAGACACGAAACCACTGATGAGCAATTTTAAAACTCAGATCTTCCTTATTCTATCCTGGGAACTCTGAGGCAATGTTTCAGCAGTCAGCAGGGCAGTAAATTGTCGCAGGAGATAGAAACTTGAATCCATTTATTCTGCTTTTCAAGAAGGGCTTTGAATCTAGTTGGATGCAAGATTGTTTGGGGCTGCCTTATAAAATAATACAGGTAGTCCTTGACTTACAACAGTTTATTTCATGATCGTTCAAAGTCGCAATGGCACTTCAAAAAAGTGACGTATGGCCATTTTTCACAGTTATGACCTTTGCAGCATCCCCATGCTCATGTGATCAAAATTCAGATGCTTGGCAACTGGTTCATACTTATGACCATGGCAGCCTCCCAGGGTCATTTCCTTACTGTTTGCAACCTTTTGACAAGCAAAATCAATGGGGAGGCCAGATTTACTTAACAATCAGGTTACTAACTTATCAACTACAGTGATTTACTGAACATTGGTGGCAAGAAATGTCATTAAATGGGGCAAAGTTCACTTAACAAATGCCTCACTTAACAACAGAAATTTGAGGCTCAATTGTGGCCGTAAGTTGAGGACTACCTGTACCTTATGCTTAAAGCTATTCTCTATCATTAGCAGAAGTTCAGACTTCGTATCTTTCCTATTGAAAGATCAGCCATATCTATAAAAGTCATGGGATACTGTGCGATTGTGATGAAAGGGTGGTAGCACTGTGAAGAATGATTTCTGACGTACTAGTTAATCTAGTAAAAGTGACTTTCCCATGTAAGTGTGCATGTATTTGTGTATGCACACACAGACACTTTATTTTTTATCCACTGCTGGTATATCATCAGGTATCCTCATAACTCACAATTGCTAACTAACTATCCAATTCCCATACACGGGCTGGACAGCACACTCCCCAACTGGAATTGTAAATTCCACTATTAAAAGAAGAAAAAAGAAAAGAAATTAACTATAAAGTAAGATAATCAACTCACATTTGTGACAAAGTTCTTCTTTAATGACCAATCCTTTGCATATCTGTCTTGTAGGTAAAAAGATGGTTATCTCCTATCCCTTTTCTCCCATCTCGTAGCGGTAGAAGTAGAACAGTTACCACGAGTCCGTGAGTTCAGCCAAGAGTGAAGAAACCTTCCCCAACCCATCGAGGGTCAATTTAGTGACCAATCAGGATTACAGATGTGGTCAGGTGACATCGGCTACATTTCCCAGGATACCTTAACTACATTTACCATGATGCATTCCCTTAAGGGGACAGCTCACAATTGCTAACTAACTATCCAATTCCCATACACTGGCTGGACAGCACAGTGCTAACCTCTCAAATGTTGGAAGATTGCTATCATGTCACCGTTAGTCTTTTCATTAGACTAGAAATACCTAATTCCAACCATTTTAACACTCCTCCTATCCCAATTTCTGAATTTCTGCTTGGAGGCTAAAGATGGTCATTCTCATGGCAGGATCCTTCCTTCCTTCCTTCCTTCCTTCCTTCCTTCCTTCCTTCCTTCCTTCCTTCCTTCCTCTGGATGTGGTCTGCTTCCATTTTGTCCAGAATCCTGTATATGGGTGATTGCATTTAATTTACAGTTGAGGAGTAACTTCTAGAAAAAATATCAGGCCAGTGTCAAAACAACTGAATCAAAGTCATAGAAAGAGCTAATGGAATCTTCCAGAAATCTCTGTTCCATTTCATATACAACAAGCTCCTAATTTTTAAATCAAACACAAACTGCCCAGGTCTTCAGGCAAGAGACAGTAGCTCATGGCCAACTGCTTATGCAAAATGGTGTGATAATATGGTTCAGAAGTTTACTAGATTTGGAATTGAATCTTATTTCACCATAGCTGTTCTATCAGCATCCTAATGGCACCCTCTAGTTTTTTCTTATCACTCTCTACATCTCAAATAATAGTAAGGTTGGTGCTATGTTCAGCTGAAACATTTGTAAAGGCAGAGCTGTTATCTGTGAACCAGGTCAAGTGGCCACCCAATTACAATTGGCCACACATACTACTCCAATTAGGCTTGGTACATTCCCTCCTGAATTTCTTACTATATACACACACTTGATACTCAGGTACTCAGTTCATGGTTTGCCCTTTAAGTAGTCCCCTGTGGTTTTCTTTAACAGTATGGTAAAAACAGTATTGAAGAGAAAGACTTTGATTAAAAAGATAGCCTACAAATCTAATGCTCAGATCTCCAGCCTCCTATTCAGCTTCCCTCAGGTTTTTTTCTCTCATCATTAAGGGCTGCAACCAACTAGCTTTTCTTCTAAGAAATGCATGAAACCCCCCCTTCAAAAACTGTCGTTTACTTTTGAAGGTCAGGTAAATGCCAAGTGATTTTCTTAACCTTTTAACTAAGATATTATCTAGAAACAAATGCTAACTCAATTGTTGCAACCTTGGTGAAGAAACAGATCAGGCAATTATGTTTTCTAGGATTTGCTGAAGGAGAAATACAGTGAAAAAGAAACGTGCCGTGAATGCATAGTGTGACTGTATGTATGTACATGCTTGCAGGCAGGCAGAAATACATAGGCGCGCAAACAATGGATGTTAATTATTTATTTTAATGTTTTAATAGGTTATTTATGTATTAATAAGAGTCAAAAATACAAAAGAAGACAGTAGGAAAGACAGGAGAGGGAAAAGAGAAGGGAAAAGTGTAGGAAAAAGGGGGAAAAGAAAGAAAAGGCATTGACTTCTGGCTCCCTTTGGTGCAATAGAATAATAATATCAAACCTCTGTTTTTTACTTTTACATAATAGTATAAACTAGCCATTTCTATAACAACAAACTGGTAATTTGGTAAAACCCAAAATGAAAGATTCATTTTTTCTCACCTCAAGTCCCGTAGCGGCTTCCAAGTAGAAATGAAAGTAGTTGTGTTTGTGTCTTTAATAAAAGCAGTCAGTTTAACCATCTCTGCTAACTCCATCAACTGCTGCAGCCATTCCCATTCATTGTGGGAATCAAAATATACTTCCATTTTTGTGCATAAAATAATCTTGTTGCCGTCCACATTTAAACATGTTTTTTTCCCCAAGTCTTTTTCCATTAAACCCAAAAGAAAAGTTTCTGGTTTTATCTTTATATTCACTTTGAGAATCTTCCGTCTTAAGATGTGAATCCTACTCCAATATTTCTTTGCTTTGCCACCTGTCCATCAGAGTGGACGTCAATTATTAATCTGATTGTATTTAGCCACAGTCGCAGGAAGTGGAGATGACAGATCTTGGTTTGCTTTCTTTTCCTTTTAGGTCTATGTAGTCAAGTAATCTTTGCCCTGTTTAGCGACCATTCAAAATTAAGACAGCACTAAAAATGGAACTTTCTGATTAGTCCCCATGGTGCTGTGACCAAGAGTCAAGCACTTTTCAACCAATGGGCATTTTCAACTGTTGGAGCATCCTAGAGTTCTAGGATTGACATTTGTGCATTTCATAACTGGCTTCCGCAGGAAACATAGTCAATGGAAAAGCCATTGCTGTCATGTGTAATATTGCTGTCATGTGAGACCTTGTTTAACACCATGGCATTTAGTGATGCCATCCTAATTGTGGTCATTGAAGATTATAAGGAAGAAAAGGAAATTCAGGTCAGACAATAAGTGCAGCAAACTGAGATGTTTACATGTATTATTCTGTTCAAAGAATGCCATCGTTATTATTATAGTTTTTCCAGAGCGTTATGTAGACCATCCCTGTTGGATTGAAGAAATTAGTTGGCATTTCACCATCAAAAGCCTTACATAACATAGGATCAGGTTTTTTTAGAGGATTGTTCACTCGTAAGGGTATAGGGCTGTCTGTTCTGACCTAGGCTTCCCAAACCACGAAGCTGACTCCTCATCCCGATTAAAAACCCCTTTTATTTAGGTTAAAGTGAATTCCTCTCCAGCAAAGTCCTGGCCAACAGTCCTTCAAGAGATTTCACAACTACAGACCTTTATCAGGCTTGGAGAGCTGCCAGGCTGATATCTTCCAAACGCCACTCTATAGCAGACAATACTTGGCAAGAAGTCGGGAACAGATCTTCAACCTAATAAATTGAACTAATTGTATTCTGCAAACACCACTCCCCTTTCGCTTCTCTTTATTTCCCATTCACTGTTCATCTGTGGCTTTACTCCTGAGTTGACCCTTGTTCCTTAGCTATTCCCTTCCCCTGGCAGCTCTGTGCATGTGCATACTGGGAACAGGCTCCAGCTGTTCTTCTGCCCCACTGATCTCTACCTGCGAAGGCAGCTAATAACTGTCAGACAGCTCTGGCCCCATTTCTTCCGCCGATGCAGAGCAGTCATCAAAGCCTTACCCAGATTCCAGGACTGGCCCATGTTCCTCCCCAACCTCCTCGCTGGCTGCTGGCGGGCCACAACACTGTCCCACACTTTCCAATGAGAGTAAACACTCTGGATCCCGTCATTAAAACAGTATCTTATGGGACCCAGGACGCCTGTCTTCTCTGTGACAATCTTTTTCCTCCCCTACATATAAACAGTTAGTCACAACTCTACAAGCCTCCAGGAAGGTGGTGGAGACCTGACTCCTCTCCTGGTTTTAGGGTCAGGTTAAGCTGGATCTCCAATGTGGGTTTGCGGAAGATTTCAGTTCTGTTTGTCATTTTATTGTATGTTTTAATGAGCTAACTTAGTTTGTATTAGCAATGGTTATTTTTTGTCTTTTTGTACACTGTCCAGGGACACAAAATTTGAGTTCAGCAGTTTGTATGAGGAGATGATGACAGGGATTGATAAAAGGTGCCAAAACATGGCATATGTAATAACAATAACTGAATCATCCTTGTTCAGAAATTACTGTATAATGAATAGCTTCACTTGGGGAATGAGAGAAAAAGGAAAGCGTGATGAGAAATAAACATGGTTTCAAAATCTGAACTTGGTTCACAAATGAAAATACCTGTATTTCTTTCAATGTTGTTATCAAGATAACCGACTTCACTTTGTTAAGACCACAACATAATTGTAAAGCAAATACTGAAGCAGATATTTATGAATACACAGTTGGAGCTTTCAAGTCCAATTTTGAGACAGCAACTTCAAAACCTGAATTACTACTTTGTAAAGGTAATAATAAGCAGCCTGGCTTGAAATAAGTTTTTCATGCACATTAATCCATTTGAAAGGTAAAAATGGCCTTGATGACTGGATTTTCCCTCCTTAGTACTGTGATTCATAACATTTGGAAAGCTGAGTAAAAATGGAATCCTTTTTACTTTTTCAGGTTCTTTAGAATACACCATTGTGTGTTTATCTACAAATCTTATAATATTTTCTTCTAAAAGAGGTTTTAATAGTTGTAAACCTGCATATAAGTACAGTTATGTGAATGTAGAAAGACAATTATGTATTTAGTTTGCTTGGGTTAGCTTTCCCAAATGTCATGCATGTTTTCAACTGATATTTTAACCATGTATCAGCTTCACAAAGTCTCACACAGAGACAGCTTCTTTATATATTATATATACTCTGTCTTCCAGACTGAAATAGCAAGTGTACATCAAAAAATATTCTGGCATGAAATATTTCAGGATATATACAGAAGCAATTTGTGCACCATCTCAATGGTAATTTACTGATGAATTGTTTAGTCGGGATATAAAGAGGATTGACACCTTTTAATGCTGGTGCTGGAGACAAACTCTGACAATATTAAGGACAGCCAAGAAAACAAATAAATGAATTATAGAACAAATCAATCCAGATTTCTCACTCAAGGCTAAAATTAAGATATTTTGGACACACTGTGTGAAAACTCAGTGATCTGAAAAAGTCTGCAAGTGCTGGGAAAGGTGGAAGGAAAGAGAAGAGGATGACCAACAGAAAAGCGGATGGACTCAATTACACTCAATTTCACAATGCACAATTGGATCAACCCAGAGAGCTATTTATATGGTTGCTAAGAGTCAATAGTGACTTGATATCACATAATCAATTCATCAATAAGAGTTCCACTGCAATGCAACATGTTGTTGGCCTTGTGGGGTAAATTTGATACAAATCACAAATAGATGAGCTAATTCTACTTTATTGTAAAACTGCATTAACAGAATCTGGCAAGCTTCAAAGTTTAACCCTCCCCCTCTCCCCAATCTCCTTTACAGCTTGAGAAGATAGGGAGGGTCTCTTCTGAGTTTCTTGCCCTGCCTGCTATCTAGTTGTGGGCCATGCTGTCTCTTATCTGTTCATTCCCTCGGCAGTGTCTCTTGGACTACTCTCCCAAGATCTTTCCCACATACCATTATATACAGAATTCATTCCATGGAGGCCAGCAGGCAAACCATGGGCCTTCAGGTCCATGTGTGATGATAGATGATGATACAAGTACACATGCCATCATTTAATGAACCAAACATATCTACTGATATGGAGAATTTTAGAACATTTTGGTAAATATGCTAAAAAATTTAAGGAATCAGGTGACATCACTTGTCAGCATTTATTAGGATCATAAATACAACCAGCTTGCCAAGCTTTTAAGCATACGGTGATATACTGCTGTTTAAAATGTTTCAGAATAAATTCTCATCCAAACAAAATGGGATTGTTTGCTATTTCTAGAAGCAATAGATCTATTAATAATTTTACTCTGAATTTGGATTTAAGAAAATGAGGTCCCAGAAAAGAACAGCACAGTTACTTGAGAACCACACTGATGGCATTTATGGTTCCCTTTTCATGAAAAGATTTCAGTTTCAGAATTAGGTCTTCACCATTGAGGAAGAAGAAGCTTGAAAGCAGGTGAGCTGAAACTGCATGCTGCTCTTGAATATGTTCAGTAGTTCTTCCAGCAATCTGTAAAAAAAAATTAAGATAATGACTGACTTGAAGAGTTTAGGTGCATCCCAAGAACAACGAGGAGCCAATTTGCCAGGCACAAGCAACCAGAACTACTCTTAGAGGCTTCCTTGTGGTTCACAACAATCCAGTTCACAACAATCTCACCAGACTGCCTGCTTTTCCTGGGAAAGCCTGATATAGACCTGTTTGATGTCATATGCTTCCTCCCACCTATAGAGTCCACGCTGGAATATCTTTTAACTTCCCCTATCGGGCTTCCTTCCTGTCAGCCACTAATTCTACCACACAAGGTGGAGGCAGGAATGGGGGTGGCAGGAGGGGAAATAGATCCGTCTTGCACTAACAACTTTTCAAAGATGTCGTTGAGTTCATCTATAACAAAGCCAATGCATCATAAAGAGTATGCAAATTTACTACAGCCATGCTTCCTGAGAACTACAGAGCATTTTATCAGATACATGAAATGATATGCTGAGTTTATACTATTTGTAAAACGGATCTGTGTTACTGTTAATAATATCCCTGCATGGTCTCTATTTTTTTAATTTTGGTTTTCATGCAACCTGTTTTCTAACAAACCTGTTCTCTATCTTGCAATCTCAGTAACCCAGAGTAATCTACAAACACTTCTGCTAAAATATTTAGCTTGTCTTTCCAAGATGTGAGAAATTATTATCAATAAGACTACATATAGGCAGATGCATTAGTTATAGGTGTGTAACCTTATGCTTTCTTATTTTGTTTCCTGAGGAATATACATGCATTTACACAGATTAGTCCTGATGGAATAAGATTCACAAACAACTTCAACAGCCTTTCATGTGCTCAAAATAAATTGCAAATACAAAACATAATCTTTGTATTCAAATATTCTTAGCTTTTTCCTAATAATCAAAGATACATTCTTAAGAACAATTTCATGTAGATTGATATATGGGGAGATAATTGCTCTCCTCTTCACTTTTAAGTGGAACTCCTAATGTTTCCTAAGAAATGAGTCACATTGAATGCTGCAGAATTTATCCACATTAAGTATATATGACAGGGGTGTCAAACTGGTAGCCTGGGCTGCAGGCCGGATCCATCATGCCCAGGCCACCCCCATCCCAGCTTCACAAAGGAGAAAAATGGCACAAAATGTCACAGCAATATGACACTGCGAGTTTGACACCCATAATATATGAGGCTGCAAGCTTAGAGGTTCATATTGTTTAAAGAGCAGAAATAATATAAGAATGGTCCGATAGGTCATGTGACCTAAATTCAGGGTCTTAGTTAATGTTGCTTTATATAGAAACTGTGTGCCACAATCAAAATTGAACTGTTTTGTCTGCCCTTTGGTTTACTGTCTTGTTTTCCTTTTATTGTTTACTTCACTGGTTAAATCCAGCATTCAGAAAATATTTGATAAATCATAAATCATGGTCAAAATTTTTAGTGCCCCTGACAAAAATACAAGAACTAAAAAAAGGAAGGCAATTTAATATTATATTAAAATGTTAAATTATATATTAGGCCATCATTGATTTACTTTTTGAAAAAAAATAAAAGAACAGTATTTAACAGCTGCAGTAAATTTCACCACATATATATAATCTATGCTAGATCCAGTGACTCAAGGATACAAGCATGTGAGCTTCTACTTGCTCAACCCCACCCTGCAGGAATGAGTACAAATACAGCATCTACATATAGTCAGTATTTCATAAGTCAGTCTTAAGCCTATTTTATTACTAGCAACAGGTCTAAATCCTTTGAATTCATTATTAGAAATGCTACTATGTAATCAGAATTGATCTTTCAGAAGCAACAAGAACATATGTGTGTTTTAGTAGATAAATTGCATTCTGGGGGGAATCTATTATTTAATGTATCAATAACTCTTTGAAGCTCACTATTGAAGGCGTTCGAAGCAATTCAGATTCCAGCTTCTTCTAATACTTACATGAAAATTTTCTGTTTTGTTCTGTTTAGGGGGAATGAACAAATAAGGGAATATTTCAGGGTCACTGTAATGAATTAAATAAGGAGTTCTATTTGGACATTGATAATCCAAAAACAAATTTCTTCTTCCTCTCCAGTGTCTTGCTGTTTCAAAAAGTCATCTGTAACCTTTGCAGAATTGTTATAATGATAAATCACATGAAAGTCCGTATGATGTACTATGTGCATGGAAAATGGTGTAATGGAAACACCATCACTATCAATGTATTTGCTATGCCTTGGGTCAAAAATAGGTTTATCCTCAATGAATGAATGCTTCAACCGCTGTAATATTTGCGAGATGCACCTTCTAAATGATAAAAGATACCAACTTACTTTTTATCTGCACCGCTTGACAGCTGAGGCAAGGCTTCCAGAGCCTGCTTAAAGCTTGAGCTGTAAATTAAACAGATATTTCCCTTACACAAGTTGACCAAAATTATTAATTTCCAGCCTCTCTATGTTATTTAAGTGTGTGCCTTATATGTGTTTGCATTTGAATCTTGACATGCAACCTGCAAATTCCTACAAAATATTTACCATTACAATTAACACAAATTAAGAGCCACTTACAGGAATGATTTTTGGATAGCATTCAGAGTTCGTGTGCATAAATACACACAGACACACAGACATATCTGCACGTATGTACATGCAATGTCTTCATTTTATTCCATAGAATTTAAATATTTTATCATTCTGTTTTCAGTTTCATTTTGACTTTGCAATCTTGTCTTGCCTTCTAAAACTATCTTCCTTATGTGGATATTTCTAAACCTTCTCCTTTAATAAAAAGACAATCTTTTTAATATGAAAATGGATGTTATGTTAGAGAGGTGTTGCTTTTATGTGACTTACTGGTCTCTCCTCACTGTTGGTGACAGAAAACAAATGGATTGCTTCTATTGAACATTGTTCAATCTGTGCTAAACATCTGTGATAGGCTTTCAAACTCATCTAGGAAGCTTCTATGCACACTGATGAAACTATAACCTTAGCCAATATTTTAAGGACTACTCCAGTATAATAGCAATTGGTTAGAATAGGGAGAATATATATTTGGGAATGCCATTTACTCAGGAAGATCCGTAACTGTCTAAATGGTGGCTATGACCCCGCTCAAGTATTTTTTCTGTGACACTAATGCACTTTCATTCTTAGGGAATATCCATTTATAACAAACACTATTCCACCACCACCACCACCCCACTAGTAATAGGTAGACATGAAATTTTGCTCAACTGATTTTCCATGTACCATAAGACTTTATAATAGTCAGGAAAACACATTCCTGAGGACAGATAGAAAACGAACTGTATGTTGTTACTGAGTGGTCATGAAACCATTCATGAAAGCCAGTTTGATGTAGTGGGGAAGGTGCTGGTCTAGAAACTTGGAGACTGTGAACTTTGGGCCTTGCTTCAGCATGAAAGCTGGCTTTTGGCCAGTGACTCTCTCTTCAGTCCAATGTCAGCGTTCCAACTAACCAACTCCAAACCAATAAACTCCGAGACAAATAATTCCCCAAAGTTCCATTGTATTAGAATTGTCCTATTGGCACATCTGGGAAAACCTGAATCTGAGAGTTCCAGGTTTTCCCTTCCCAAAAGAAAAATCAAAGGTCCATCTCCTGATCAGTCCATTCACATGGCCACAACCGAATCTTTGTCCCAACTGGAGACACCCCCCCCCCCAGTCACTCCCCTCCAGGTGCAGGGCAACGTGTCCTTGACTCTCTGAGAAAGAATGTTGTTGTATCTGGTCTTCTATCCCACTATGAACTCCCCGCTCCCAAATTCCCAGGCACTGAATGTGGCAGCCTCGAAGCTTCCAAGTAAAAAATGGCTTCCGAGGCTGACATCCAACCCACCTCGCGGGATTGTTGTTGCAGGGGAAATAGAAGGCAGGTGCATTAGGTTGTTCACTACCTTGAATTAAATAGATTATTATTAGTGTTGGACTTGGGTTATTTCCAGGCCAAAAAAAAATAAATCCAAGCCATCTTGTATTGAAAAAAAATGTGCTGTGAGATAGAGAGTTGCTTGAATTTGCCTAGGAAAATCTACCTTGTGCTAGGAGAAACCTGACGAACCTGTATGTGTGCATGGGGGTGGGGGAGAAGAGATTCTTGTATGAAAAGCTAATAATGAGAAGCTATTGGACTTTTTTGTGGGGAAATTATTGTATATATAGGCACTTCACTTCCAATATCCAACAGGCTTGGAAGACTGATTTTAGGAGTGGAAATTAAATAATTGCAAACTATAGAACACCCACTGACATCTTAGGGAAGGGATGTAATCTACTCCATACCAAACTCAAATAAATAAAACTATCAAATAAATAGCAAGAAGATTACAGAGTCATATGCGATTTTAAGCTGAAATGGAAACACATAAAATACATTCATTTTGATTACAAGGGCTCAACTTAAAGTTTAGTGGTGACCATGAATGTAATGGATCAGGGTACAGAAGCTAAATAAGTAAAAATCAAGATTTTATTTATTTTTTTCTTCCATTTTGAGGGGGGGTGTTGTCCAAGTTTTTAAACTTTTTTTTAATCGATTATAGTAAGGCTCCATAAAGGCTTACATATACTCTCTCTGTGTTTTCCTCCTCAAAATTAACAGGAAGCCTCTACTAATTTTTTGTATCTGATTAGAAGTTCCAGGGGTCACAAACATGGTATTGGGAATCTCAATTAAACCATGTTTACATTAAGGCATTTTATGAAGGGCTTTTTCATTTGGGGCATATTTTATGAGTTTTATAAAAAAACAAGTGTTAATTGATGGTGTCACTCCCCCCCCCCCCTTACTTACTTGCTTTCAGAGGTGAGGAATACAGACACGGAGTGTCTCAAGGCACAAATTTCAAGTCGAGCCTGAAGGACAAAAATATTACAGTGTTACATCTTCAGCACCTGATTTTACAATATTTAGGATCTGCTAAATAAATCCTTAGGCATAGTTTTGTAGCAGCAAACACAAATCAGAGGCCTTAATTTCTAAAAAAAAAAAAAAAAGCTTTTTGCTGCTATATTCTTATCTCATTTAACAAATTTAAGGACAATTATAGATTTGGACGTTCAGATATCAATTAAAGTCAATCTGAATATTATATAAAGTTTCGTATGTCTGTACTTAATTTTTTTTTTTTTTACCCAGAAATGACATGGGTTCTTAATATATCATTTGCCAAAGAGGAAGGAAGTTCAAGAGAGTAAAACCTGCATTTTGTTTTTGTGGGGAGGGAGGGGAACCGTGTTTGTATATGATTATGCATGAATGAAGCCTAAAGAGAAGCAGGAAGATTTCTTTCTCTTCCCCACGCCCACCCCTCCATTATAGTAGCTTTCCCTAGCCTTATGTTGAGACTAAAATGCTCAGAGGCTATTAATTAGGCCAGGGAAAATGGCAGTGGGGAAAAACTATCATTTCTCACTTTTCAGGTGAGTGATTTTAAGGTGCATCTATATAGATTGCCCATTTCATCTTACTTTGATATAATGGGTTTTGAAAAGAAGTTCAAATCCAAAAATTTTAACCATTCCATCTTAAAGGATGTGCTCTTTGGAAAAAAGCTGTCTTAGGTTTTTGACTTGTGGGTGGAATAAACTACCATAAGAGTTATTCCTTAGTTGGTAGTTTATTCCACCCACAAGTCAAAAACCTAAGAATATTATAAGATTTAACAAAATATTAAAATATTAAAATGTTTTATAATGATAGATTTCAATATTTAATAAAATATCAAAGAGAATGTGTAAAATGATTAATGCTTAGTTATACTATTAATTAGAATTAGAATGGAAATTATATACTTAACTATATTATAAGTTTATTATTCTTTTTTTTCAAAATGCAATATGTAGAATGTACTAAGCAGAATCAGGATAGAAATTATGTATTATTTTAAGTGTTACTTTAAGGAAAGGCGTCACATCTTAAAAGTGATTACAGGGGAAATTCTTTGCTAAAGAGAAGAGATAAATAGATGATTGGAAAAGAACGGACAAAAGATACAAACATAATGATTTTGAAATAAGATGAAATAAATAAAATATAATTAAGAGAGTGAAAAGAAGGGAGAAGTTATATAGAAAATATAGAATGGTTAATAAGATATGAATGGTATATAAGGTGAGCATGAACTTGATTTAGGTCTGTAAAAAAAGATGTAACCCGGGGCTAAGCCACTTTTCAAAAGAAGTTTTATGTTTTATGTTTTGGTTAACTATGTTTTGATTGTGAATTAATAAAACCTTGGAAGAATAAAACTAAAGGGAGGGAAATTTGGAAAAGACATGTATAAATGATAATTAAGGAGGTTTTATCTTTTTATGTCTTGTTTTATGTTTTGTATTTTGTGTGTTTATGCTTGATTGAGAATTAACAAAACCTTGATAGAAAGAAATATAATTGAATAAAAATGAAGGGAGAAACAATGAGAAATTTGGAAAAGATATATACGTGTTTAAATGGAAATGTGATAATGTGGAACTATGCCTTAAAAAATAATGCTTTATTTGCCTTGCTAAAACTTATAAGTAATTTTTGAGAAAGGAGGTTTTATACTTTGATGTCTTATGTTTTGTTTGTCTTTAAAACCAATAAAACTTGTTATATATATATAAAAAAAAGAGTTGTTCCTTAGATTAAGGAGAGTCTGGGTTTTTTTTCTCTCTCTATTATTACAGATCCCTGTTAATAGATTTCAAAGGAAGACTTACGACCAAACATATGGTATCAATATTTATATATTTATGGAACAGCTTCAGAAAATTCATATAGTCTTAAAAGTGCTAAGGTGAGTTATTCTTTGATTGCATTCGACTGCTGTCATATTAATGTTTATAGAACAATGTGGAACTAAAAGAATTTGTTCCTGCACAATTAGCCTACTTGCTTCTTTTAGCTATCTGATACAGATCTTAACTCAAAGATGTCTATGGAGATTCTCAGTCATCCAGGCCATGGGTGAAGACAGTAAAGTCCACGTTTTGGACAGAGAAGACCGCTGGTTTGAAAGAGGGGTCAAAAAGGCCATCTATGTCAAAATTGAAAAGTCCTCTCTCAACAGAGGGAGAGGGATATGATATCATCCATCTCCAATCTACCACAGTCCTTTCAACAGTTCCAAGAAGGCTCCACACCCATTTGCACTACTCAGGTGACCCTGATGACACAGATAAAATCCCAGGTGACCTCAACGACTGGCTAAAAGAACGCAAATGACCAGCTGTCTGCAAGGAGTATATATATCCTTCCATTGCCCACCATCCAGTCAGAGCTGAAGAAACTTCTTGGACGAGAAGCGAAATGTCTTCCAAGAAAAACCAGAAAGTCCAGTTGCCTCTTGAAAAAGCACCTTTGGGGTTAACTGAAAGATATTCTTTCTCACACTTACTGTGAATTCAACCAGTTACAGCCATGCAATTTTAGGAACACTGCATCAAAAAGAATAGTCTGTCTGGAATCGCCCAACGTTTATAGCAGAAATACGTATTGGTTAACAATTATATCCCGTAACTTGACTACCTGTAGAGCACCATTCCTGCTGAAAGATGAAACACACTGCATTAGTCTGCTGAGTTCTTCGGCAACTGCTTCAACAATTCTTGACAGAACTCTGGGTACAAGCTCCTTTGAGATAGTGAATACCTGCAGATTTCAAAAGAAACACAATGTAAAATTCTGCATTTATTTTTCTCTCTGTGTATTTTCCTACAGTTGCTATCAGGACAGCAACTTTAAAAGATAGACTTATGATTTAAAACCCTTTCCTAACAAAGTTCTGGAGAAATCTAAAGCTTGCACATACTTAAATGCCTTCAATTGGTTTTTCTAAAGGCACTATTCTGCTGTGGATTTTAAAATTGGTTTCCCATGGACGAAATCAGACACCATTATTTTCTCTCGTACTTAATCTTTAAAAGGAAAAAAATCAATTAAATATGCAGAAATGTGCAACAAAAAAGATTTGTCCCTCATTTTTCTCTACTATATTCTAAAATAGGTTTTCTAAACTAGCAGCTTTAAGATGTGTGGATTTAACTCTCGGAATTCCCATTGGCTGGGAAATGCTGGGAGTTGAAGTCCACATTCTTAAGTTTGCTGAGGTTGAGAAAAAATGTTCTAAAAGATAGCTGTAGTATTGGTGAAGATGAAACAAGGGGTCATAACTACCAACTGAAGACCAATTACCTTTTGTGTAACATTTTTAAATATATTTTTGGCACTGGAAAACAAAGGTCATTTATACTTTTTTGGCACTCACTGTGGATAAGTTGCATAAGTCTCACCTCAGCATGTACAGCAATTATGTGTACTAAAGCTTCCTTTAAATAATTTCTGACACCTGTAAATAAAAAAGGACATAGACATACATAAAAAAGTTGTTCAATGTATTTGTACCCTGCTGGCTTCTTTGATTAAAAATGCAAAATGACAGCATACAGAAAGCGAAAGCTTCTTCCAACCACACCACCACATTTATTTCCTTTTTGAAAACAAAACGGGGAAAGACACATTTCCTTATTGCAAACATTACTAGCCATAGCTTCCTAGTCTTGTCTGGCATTATTTTCCCTTCCTTCTTTAAAGCACTTTGTGTATGTCTATGGGTATAAATATTCAATAATAGGGAGATTTGATTCTGATGACTTCATTGTCACAATTATGGAGTACACAACCAAAAGGCAGCTACAACCGGTTGTGACTTTATTTTATGAGATGAATTTCTGCCAATAAAAGAGACACAGATTTCAATAGGATGGCGCTCTTGGTAGTATTTAAATAGTTTGTGCAATTAAAATATCTATACTGAGAATGAATGGAAACAGTTAATTTTGGACTACATTCAAAGAACTCTCCAAATATTCTATTTGAGACAATTCCTCCGTTTTATAAAAACAAAAACATGAGAGCCACTGAAAAGACCCCAAATGCTGTTACCTCTAATATAACTCAGCTTTTAAGAAAACAAGCATGTAAAACAATTCCTCTAAATCAGTGATTAGGTCCTGCATGATCAACCTACTACAGCGAAGAACATTTAACTAAATGAAGCCTTGAATTCTGAAGATAATCTGCTACACTAAGTTACACTGAGGAATATATTATGTGTAAACGTCTGTCCAAAGCAAATTATTGCAAACTGTACATGACAATTTTCATTTGACTACTGGTATTTATTAGTGAAGCTCTATCATATTGGATAGGTATGAGAAATGGGACCGAGTTGCTGTTAGGAAAGACCAGCAAAAACAGTGTCTAGTTCAAGAAAAATAAAATCATCACATTCATTTGCAGACATCTGTGCCCCTTCAAAAAAGATACACAGAGCTATACAGATATAGAGTTACACCTGTGCATTTTAAACAGGAGTGCAAACTTCCAGTTTAAGGCCAGTGACAAACAGAAATATTCTCATTATACCTGAATGCATGCTTCTATGGATTCTACTTATTCATTATTTCTGCCACTATTCTACAGGTCAGTGATGGTTTATAAAAACCATAAACCTCTAAGACAGTCATAGGCACCATATGATGTCATGGCATTCAAGAGAACTGTCCCCACCCACATACCTCCTGACTCACTTGGTAAAAAAGGCAGAACTTTATCTTGGAAATTCCCCAGGGACGCGCAGAATATGCTGTCTGGCATTAAGCAGACATTACCACCTCACTGAGCAACTGGATAAAAGGAACGAATTATGAAGACTAGTAGGATATAGCAATTGCTTTGCTGAGGGAGATGAAGAACCACTCCCGCACCCCCCACTTCTTTTTCTAAACAGTAGCCATCTTGATATCCTTGGAAAGCCAAGGGGACAAATTTACTGGTCACAATAAATGCATTCATGAAATCATAACAGCATGAGAAAAATATCTGCTCATGAGAAAAAATACCAATGGTCTTGTTTTTAAAAATATATGCTACCAAAGTGTCCATCCTCAGTTGTATTTATGTGAGGCCATTGAGAACTGTGACTAGAGAAAAGGAAAGTCAAATCACTCCAGTCGATTGGGGATTTGGAGAAGGGGCCACCCTGAAATAATTTCTAGAAAGTGAAATCACAGAACCAAATGTTCCCTTTGACCAGATCCTTTTAAGGAGAGATAAAGTGGCTACTTGGTCATCTAGGATTTAATCTCCCTTGAAGCGCTGCTCCATCTTAACAAGACAAAATGCCTCTTGGAGACAAGAGCGTTTAATCTCACACAAGCACTGAAGCAGAGTAGATGAAGCTGCTTCATTTTGATGGGAAGTGTTTTCTGCAACACTTGTGCCAAGAGGCCATTTTTGTTTAGTACAGCAAAGTTAATGCAGTAGAAAAGGGATGGCACAATGAAAGTACTGGTGTCAAACCACGGTTGCTAAAAAGGCTACTTCAAAGATATGCACGGCCCTGCAGGCTACTTTACAGGAACGGTATTAGTGTTTATGCCCTGGCAGGTTGCTGAATGGATGGAGAGGAACAAGACAGCCAATGTTGGTCTTGAGCATTTGAAACGCAGGAACACATGAAAATGGTGACTGGTCGGTATCTGCCTAGAAAAATGTCTGTTTCAAATAATGTGGTTTAAGCATAAATCTATTTGTGCTGAAAACAGAAAAACAAATGAAATAAAAAGCAGAGTCCTGCATTTAGATATAAGTGTACATGAAACAGAAATAGTTCTAAAAATAATAATACTAATCTTTCCACCTGGGCAGTTTTTTCCATGCTGCCAGTAGAAGAACTGGGAAGAGTCAATCTACAATGTTCTAACAGGGGTCTCCAACCTTGGCAACTTTAACTTAGTCCACAAGTCTTAGTTGCCAAGGTTAGAGACCCCTCTTCTAAAACATTCCACTGTGCTCTTTATTAAGCCCTTTTCCTCCCCTCAAATCACATTTGGATGGTAAAATCAGGATGCATTCATGTCTTCAAAAATATAATTTAAAAGTAATCTCTTCAAGTCTTGCAATCTCTTCAAGTCTTGTCTAGTTGGGAACAAAAAAACCCTTTCTAAGCAATTGCAAAAAAAAAAAAAAAAAAGAGTGTAAAATTAACAACTGAAAACTGTACAAGCTGTCTACTGGCATAAAATGCCTTATACTGTGCTGAACTCCCTCATGAACCTGAAGATGTAGCCAAAACTTGTTAAATCTGCGGAATTAGGAATCTGCAAACCAGTATTAGTAAATATGCACCTCCCGAACCATACTGAAAGACTGAAGGGACTTTTGGGGCTTATAAGAACCTGAGCAGCTAATATGTGGAGTGCATGTGTCAGAGGGAACAGAAATTAAAGCCACATTTATTTCCAATGAAATCACATTTAACTCTGTGAAATGCCCTACAATTGGATGCTGTTTCGATGGGAAGTGAAAGAGGAAGCCCTTTATCAAATCTAAGGCAGCACAGATCTCATTTACATTGCCCTGTTCAACATCTTCTTCAAAGTTTTTTTATCATGAAAAACTCCAAAGGAATTTTAAAAAAATACAGCAGTTATTTGTAATAACTGGCATTTATCAGTTAGCAAGCAGATTAATTTATAGAGTGCTTGGTACATTTATGCTTAAAGTCCTTGATTACAATATAAGAAGCCACTCCTTAAGATAGTGATTTTATTCTTTAAAGAATACTGTCAAAGAGACAAAATTTTATTAGCCTGCACAATCCAAAGTTAATTGTATAGGAAATCTTGTATTACAATTTAAAATTGAAAACTTCAAACATGCGTTAGTTTGTATGAAGAAAATACGGCTTACTTAAAGCAGAGAAAAAAACAATTGCTGGAAGTGATGATCATCTGAATGTAAGAAGCTCATTTCTTTTTCTTCAGTGTGAGTAATTTCCTGCTTTTATTGGAAACCTTCCACCAACTAATCATAGAAGGATCTGAAGAAGTGATAGTTCAATTTTGCTTCGATATTGTTGTCAGAAGAAAACGTGAACTGTGTAGGCAAGTTCTGGAAAGTCTTCATAAGGACAACCCACCTATAATAACATTTCCTGTTTTTAACCCCTAAATTTTGCACGCGCTCTACCTGCCTGACAAAAATAAATTTCAGAAAGCAGGTTATTTATATCTCAGGGTTTTCCCCCCTTTATATGTTAAAAATAAAATGGTTAGAAAGAAATACTATTTTTCTATATAATTACATATGTAGAGCGCTGACTACTGGAATATCAGGTGTAGTTTACAAATAAAATATAAAATGAAAATGAATTCAAATATTAATTTTTGCTTGAAAAAAATGTTATGCTAACAATGAGACCAATTTTCTCAATTAAAGTCCACTGAGGGACCAGTAATGGCTATAAAGAAGAAGTGACCAAGCTTTCATCAGATGACTAAACTGTACTTGTTGGTTGACCTCAATCTCAATACAGATTGGAGGCAGTTCCTCCGTTATCCCAGACTTCTAAGAAAAAGTCTGAGCAATTTTAATTTATACTTTTGCTTTGCATCAATGTGATTTATTATTATTATTATTATTATTATTATTATTATTATTATTATTATTATTATTATACCAATTTCTTCAATAAACAGTTTAAATATGATATGTGTCCATAAACCTGTGGTTGCCCTAATAATGGCCTGTCGTCATCTTTGTGAGATGAAATGACAGCTATTTTGACATGAAAAATGGACTTGAAGATATGTAGGGTTTATGAATTTATTTTGTTTGTCACTCAAACTTTATGAATATTACCCTGGAGCTTTTAAGGAAAATGTAAAAGGGAATCTGCTGATTTGAGAAAGGTTTACATTGACAAAAATATCTGGCATGCCATAGAGATAATAGAAGCCCAATTGTCTTAAAAATATATTCTAATTTTCCCATAAAATGACAAATTGTTTGACAAAGATATAGACAGCACACTGTATAACCTAGCCATAAATACCTGGATCATTTGCTAACTAATCTTCTCTCTCTGCATATTATTTGCTTTTCCTTCAAACTAATCATAAAACAAGATAGTCAGACGACTGTGTGCTTATTAAGTAACAGTTAAAGGACTGCTCGTCTTCATTTAATGGACAAAATCATGAAAACTAAGACCAAATATATACCTCCTCCCCATAAATAATTACGAGTCAGAGAGCCAATCAGGCCATTCTGTGCTTTCATCTTTCTCTACAGAGCAACGTAGTAGTTTACATGTAATAAACCCCAAAACAATGGGGAAAATAATCGAACCACTTGATTGGAGTGGGTCAGTGTTTCCGTTTGTAATCATGGGATTTTAAAAAATACTTAATCAAATTAGATGACAAAGAGGCTTTTTAAGCACTGGACCATACAGGTGGTCCTCGTTAAGTGACTGCAATTGGTTTACAACAACTCAGCTGTTAAGCAAAATGGGCACTAAGTGAACATGTCATCTCATCAGATAAGGTTCTGCTGTATCTGTGTGCCTAACTCATTTTCTCCCCCTTTATGCCCACTTATAGGGCAGAAAGTTGCTTGGACAACACTGGTCTACAAATTTTGGGAAATTATCAACCTCCGAGATAAAATGTGTTAATTTTACATATTTTGATCAGATGAATTGGAAAACAGGTGAAACCTTTGGCTAAGGTTTTCAAGATATTTCACAATAAATATGTATACACAGGCGAGTATATTTGCCTACAAGAGAGGGAGGTGTCTAATGATCATAATGCCTCATAACTTCTCGACAAAGCATGGTAGAACAATGAAAATGGTAGCACATGGAAGTGTATCAATTTATCTTCACTTTTAGAATAGCAAGGCAGATGACTATGAAAAAACATGTGAAAATTTGCTTAGATCTTATAAAGCACTTGGTGCAAACATGTCACTGAAAATTCACTTCTTTACACTCACATTCAGACTATTCCCTTTTGAACTGTGGGGCAGTGAGTGATGAGTCTGGGGAGAGATTCCACCAGGATATCGCAGGCATGGAGAAAAAAATGCCAAGGGAAATGGAGTCTGTCCATGCTTGCCGATTACTGCTGGAAACTTCCCAGGGATGATCCTACTGCAGTTTCACAAGAGAAAAGCCAAAAAAGCGCATTTTAGATACCGAATAAAGATGGAAACTTGTCACTTAATCTTATGTCAGAGCCTGTCAGTTTTTCGTGCAAAAAGAATGAAAATGTTACAGGAAAACCAAGAAATGAACAGAAAGATGCTATCTATATCAATAAACAGATATATTTATAACAATTGGTATGGCACCATTCTCATTGCTATATCACATTTTGCAGAAAAATGATGGAGCATAATCGCACAACCCCCTCGTAATTTTGAATTATTTCGGTGCAAACTGTATCTTGGAAACTGGAGCCAATTAATTCTCAGGACTTAATTTTCCTTTATTAGTGACCCAAACCTGGTAAAATTAAGCTACTTTCATTTCCAAGGCTTTCTCCTTATAGACCAGTGTAATCAATTGCTTCCTGAACTGTTTTTTTTCAGCAGTGACACACTTTCTTAAAAAATCCAGCTGTGTGAATTCAATTAGTTGATTAGAATTCTGGCCCTTTCCAGCTGCCTGAAACTGACCAGACTTAATCAGTTTCACATCAAAGGCTTTTATTATCATAAGCAATATGAGATCATTGGTCAGAAAATGTTTTTTATTACCATTTTGTGTCATGTTTGTGAATGGGTACTTAGGTAGTTGCTAAATGAGGGTCAAAGTAATAAATGTGAGAATCTGCGGCTTTAGTTTAATTGTGAAATAATTTACTGTTTGCAATCAAGTAGCAATAATATCTCCTATCTATTTTCTAGATTATATAAAATGCAGGAAAATGTGCATACTTCTGTGGAGGTCAATTTAAACTTATTCAAGAATGGTGGTCAAAAATTATATTTTGGGGGGAAGAAAAGCTTTTAGTTTAGATGAGAACATCTGCAGCAAGTCCAAGAGAAATAAACAATCAGTGAAATGCCAGGAACAATGGATAAATTTGTATCTGAATTCAGAGGCAATTTTTAGCTGATATTAACCAATCTTGAAAAAAAGTAGGATCAGATTTTGGCTGGAAAGATCATCAGGAAATCCCAGAAACGAAGGCTAGACTGGGAAGTTAAAAACACCCAGAAAAAGATATTGGCAAATCATTTCCATATTGTTGCAGGAAAAACAACATGGAGATGTCAATGTAGCTGAGGCCATCCTGAAGGAGTTTTTAACTTTATCTTACTGTTGTAAACACAAGATAATTTACTCGTGTTGTCTCTTAGACATTATTATGAATGTTCCTGGTCATTCATAAATTCCTCCATTCCTATCAAAGAACTATCACCCAAATGAACTCATCAGCTTGAATATTGAAAAAGCAACATAAAACATTTGCTGTATTTTTTTTTCTGGCATGAGCTAAATATAGCTAAAAATTATCAGACTTATCTAATAAGCTTATAAATGAAGTAGAGAACTGGAAAACAATATTTTTTAACCTGTTAACAGTTAGTGATTTGAACATTATGAAGAGTTTCATCACTGAAAAGTTCTAATCTCAGCCAAATGTTATAACATTTTGAAGTACTTCTTGCCATAATCTTTACATTAGGAATATAATGTAATACTGTACATACAGCTAAATCATCCTGTTGTGCTTTGCTTCGGAATCAACCATTGCATACCTGACCCGTACACAACCTGCTTTGCCTCATTCTAACATAGCTAATAATCTTATTTTTAGGTGTAACGTGGGAAAGCAGAGTTCTGGTTTGCCTTCTAAAAGAAAGTATTCTACTTTTTAAAAACTAAAGATCCATAAAGTGAAAATAGATATAATATGGGGATACCTTATGTGACAAAACTAATTACTTCCTGAATTCCATTATCCATATATTGAGCCAGCTTGTGTATACAAATTCAAACCTCCAATGTGAGCAACCACAGCCTAGAAATTCTAACAAGACATATCAAAATATTCACTGTGAAAATAAAAATCCTGAAATTTGGGAAGAGTACAGGGTAGGTATCAAAACCATGGTTGGAAGCTGGGGTATGAAGGAAGGTTTAAAATCATGTTTATTTAAAAATTAATAAAAAATACTATGCAACTGTTCTGACCCAAACCTTGTTCCAAGGAAACAAACACCAAACAGAGGTAAAAGCAAACCCTTTTAATGCTGTTCTGAGAATTGCGTTCATTCACAGTTAAAAGGCTATTAAAACTAATTGTCTCTGATAAGAATGAGCAAGGTTGTGCAAGGCTGCCAAGAACCCTAGATTAAATTGCCAAGAAATATTCAAAACAAAAATTCTCTAAACACAAACCAGGATAGTCCGAACGTCCACAAGGCTTGAAGGGCAAGAACTTATTTGCTTCCTGCAAAGAATCCTGGTCTCTCAGGCTGGCTTTTATCTCTTGGGGGAGGGGCCATTACCTTGCAGCCTTACTCCTGAGTCACCCATGCTGCTGTAGCTACTCTTTCCTTTGAGCAGCCCTGCACACACATGCACTGGGCACAGGCTCTTCAGGGTCCTCTGCATCACTGTTGCCAGTCTCCACAAACTCCGAAGGCAGCATTCCACTTTCTGATAGTCCTGGCCACATCCTTGCATCACACGCAGGCCCCTCACCTGAGTCCTCGCTCTCCGAGACCTCAGCCGTCCGCATCTGCTGCTGGCAAACCACAACAGCAACATACAAGCCTAGCTTCACAGAGTCCTCTACTTACGGCTGATTGATTGTTTGAAGTTACAATGACCCCACAAAAGATACTTACAACCTAGTTCCAAAGTTCCAATGGTGGCCCCTCCCCACATTCTCTGTGGTCATGTGACTACATTTTGGGTGTTTGGCAAGTGATCTGCATTTACGGCCATTTGCAGAGTCCCATGCACGTGACTGTGATTTATGTTGTTTTTGTTGAATAGTGGCATTTACTTTTGGTTTTCGGTAAAAATGTACCATAGCGAAAAAGGGTTCATTGAACAACGGCAGCATTTGCTTAAGACCATGGTGATTTGCTTAATGATTACTACAAAAAAGGTGGGTTACATGATGACTTGCTTTATAACCATCACAAGTTATGATTGCAATGGGTCAGCTCTATTATAATCACAAGTCAATGACTACCAATTATTAGAATTCCTGATCATGCAAGGCCTCTACTCATATCCAGATTAAGTCTGTAAATGTCCCTCCGAAGTACCACTCAAAACAGAAATGTCACTCAATTAGCCGACTGGCCCATCGTTTTTATCATAGCCTGGAGAAGTTGAGCATCTACATGAGATACCATCTAATTTTGCTGTTTTTAAACAACTGGAAGTTGGGAGATTCTTGCTAATTTACTTTAAATCATCAGGAAATCTACTGATCTCAGGTTCCTTAGCTCATTTCTGCCTCCCCCTATCTTAAATAACTTTCTATTCCTAAAGTTGCAGAACTGACTGAAGCGGTTTATGTGTGAAGAAACAGTTGCAGGTCTAGTTCACTCAGCCAACAGCAGTATTGTGAATCCTTATATGTAAAAATGAATCAGCACAGGATTCTTATGAGTCAGTCCAGACACTGAACTATGAGGTCTCAAGTAATGAGTACTGTAACAAGAATGCCATACAGATTTCAGGGATGTGGAATATTTGAAACTGTTAAAACATACTTACCCATATTATTCATTCCAAAAATTCTACTAAGACTTACCTGTTGGAGGAAGACAATCTTTCCAATCAAAGTAACCAGCATAAATTCCAGGTTCCAATGAACCTACTATGGGATCAGCCTTTAGCTCAATGTATATTTCAAATAGCCGCTGATCTAATTCTTTTAATGAATCCATACTAACCTAAAATAGAGACATAACCATGACATTAATAATATTAATAGAAAGAATTTACATGTCACATCCTTTAATATTGCAAGTGTACTAGTTAGGTTAATTGCATTTTTTTGTCAATCAATATAAAACATATTGGCTGTATATAAACCAAAGTTACTTGTTACAAGAACAGAATATTGGACAAATTCCCCACAAATTCCATCTGGTTCAATGAAAAAAAGGCATCTAATTATATTAGTATACAGGAAAAGCAAGTAACACGGCAAAGGTTTTTATCCGTTTCTTTATTGTTACTGTGGTTTTGGGCCTGTAATTCCCTTCTACAAAAATGATACCCAAGAAAAACTGTTTTTTAAACTTTCAATAGGGAAGAGACTATGTTTTCCAATGTAAGAATACCCAGCAGAGCAGAAAGCAAGGTGCATCGTGTAGCAATTGTTACAGCAATTGTCATAGCCTTACACTGCTTAAATTTGATTGACTAAAGTGACGTAAAGCATTTTAAATAAGTCACTCCCTTAACAGTTCACTCATTCCTTCCTCACTGGCAAAGTCAGGTTCACATTCCTTCACAATGGGAAATATTAAATTCCAGGTTGACAGACAGAGGCATCCAATAAAGGGAAATGTTCGCGAACTGATATATTCTTAAGTAAAATGATCTAGCTTTTCTCAATGAATCAAAAAATTAAAGCAGCAGCAGCATTAATTCAACTCTGAAAGTACCGTGATACCTTGGTACTTGGCGTTCTGGGAATTGTAATAGGCATTAGAAAAGATGAGTCCCAAACAAATCCTTTGTTTTGGCTGGGAAGACCTTTTTGCCTGTCCCTGTTCCCATTTCAGTGACTTTCCCAGCACACATGACTTCCTGTTCACCCTCCGTGGCCATACACACACCCTTTTGCAGCAACCGTCCCGTTCTTCCTACAGCAGCACATCGAATACTAAACACAGACTGAATACTGAGACAACATCCTCATATCAAAATGCATCAAGAATGATGGATTTTGAAGTAATCTATCAAGGTACCTCTGTAAACTTGTGAGAAAGCTTGAAAAAAAAAATGTGGCTGCCTAGTGAATAAATGCTACGTTTGCTCAAGTTCTTTTTTCCAAATCATTTTTGAAGCATTCACAGCCCTGCCATGTACGTTTTTCTTCCAGAAGTGAGATGGATATCAGTATTCATACCTCTGACACTGACATACAGTGGACAATAGGGTGTGCAAGGCGTACTGCAAGCTACTTCTGCTGACCGCCGGTTGCCAGCAGTTCAAATCTCACTGGGTCAAGGTTTGACTCAGCTTTCCATCCTTCTGAAGTCGGTAAAATGAGGACCCAGATAGGTGGGGGCAATATGCTGACTCTGTAAACCGCTTAAAGCGGTCCGTAAAGCACTATGAAGCGGTAATATAAGTCTAAGTGCTATTGCTATTCAAAGAAAAAAAATGTCATAATACATAGTCTTGCTTGAGGTTCCCTGTATTGAAGACTGTATATACCCAGGCTAGGTTAAACTTCAGACTTAAATGTGATTAGTGTGGAAGATACCAGACAGTGAATATATTGTACTTCATAATTTTTGATTTTCCATTCTTAACTAATGTATTTTGAAAATAGGTGGATGATAAGTTTCAGCAGTTGGGATCAATTTATTTCTTGATTCATTTTTCAATTTGTAAATCCTGCTTTTCTATGAAAATACATAAATCACAAATATATAATTAAAGTAAACAAAGTCATTACAGGTAGTCCTCAACTTATGACTAGTCCTGGCATCCCCATAGTCACATGTTCAAATTTTGTCTGCTTGGCAATCAGCATGTATTGGCTCTGGTTTCAGTGTCTTAGGGGGTCATGTGAATGGCATCTGGCACCTTTCCAGCTGGCTTCTGATAAGCAAAATCAATGGAGGATGTCAGATTTGCTTAACAACTGTTCGATTCACTTAACAATTGCAGTGATTCACTTAACAACAATGACAAAAAGATGGTAAAATCAGGCATGACAATTGCCTTGCTTAGCAACAGAAATTTTGGTCCCAACTCTGGTCATAAGTTGAGGACCACCTATATGACAATTTAAAAAATGAGAATGTTCTAAAATGGCTTCATTTTTTGTAAGTTATTCTAATTGTATTAATTTACTTCATTGGAATGTCTGTAGTCAGGTTTTTTTTTTTTTACGATCCTCTGATCCCTTTGTTTCAGGGCGACTGAGCTGAACTGAGCATATACTGGCCAGATGCCCTTTCTGACGCCTGTGTGGAGTTCACAGTAGATATTTTTTCTTTGCGCCCTGATAAGAGAAACACCTGCCACTGCCTAGGATTGAACTCTCAACTTTCTGAGTGGGAGGTCAGCATCTTCACCTCTAGGCCACCATGTTGCTCACCTGTAGTCAGAAACTACTTACTTGAATAATTTTTTCCACTCCTTGGAAACCATGCTTCTCAAAGTGTTCAGCTAGGTTAAGGAATGTGTGACGTTCCAAATAGCAGCAATTACTGAGGACAATTAAAAGCCTTCGTTCCTAAATCAAAAAAGGATCCAATGAAGGGGAGTTCTTTAAGAAGAAAATGCACATACCAAGCAGTTTGCCCTAATGGTACAAGAAAAGGCAAATGCTAACCAGTTAAAAGTTGAAATAGTTTTTAAATAGGACATTTAACATCTTTATTAATTTTATTATATGTCCAGAAAAAAACAGAACCTTTGACATGTAAAATATTCACAAGAGTATGCAACATCACTGAATTGATGTAAAAAAACTATTCAAAAGACACCAGTTACTTAAGGTGCATCATTCTTCGTATACAGGAACACAACAGGAATCATTTATCAAATGTGTCTTGAAATTTGAAACATCAAATTTGAATGCACACCTGCTTACCAATCAAAAGAAAACAGTGAGTATGGCAATGCAATCTGGACATCTTTCAGTCAGTACTTTTTAACATCTTTTTAAAGAACTGATAGCTTCCTAATGTTTCCTGTTTCCAACTAAAAGTTGGATGCTGTTTTTTTATTTTATTTATTTTGCAACCCCCACCCCCCCACTTTTTTGCTTAACTGTTCTAGCTCAGAAATATACTTGGCACTCTTTGTATGCACTGCATACTTTATAAATTCCCATAGATTTTCAACAATATTCAAACATAGGGAATTTGAAAGCCATTTCAAAACAATCATTTTTGTTTCCTGTAAGTACTTCATAATTAATTTTAATGCATGCTTTGGACTATTGTCTTACTGAAATATCTAACCTTTCAACTTTGGTTTCTTCATCGCATACTGAATACTATCATGTACAAGTTGATGTTTACAACCTATTCTTCTTTCCAGTTTCACAAATTTTTCTTGTGTTCCTGGACATTGAAAAGCTCCAAAAGACAGGACTATTCTAGTGCTATTCTACTGAAGTCTTTTCTTCAAATGCTTCACATTCCTCCTCACCCTCAAATTTTTGTGTGGCTGTGGCCATGGTTGAACAGTTCAATTTTTGTTTCATTAGTCCAAAGAAATATATTTCCCAAATGTTTCAGGCTTAATGTTTTTTTTCTGAGGGGGAAGCCATAGTTTCGATATTTTATTTTGTGATGATTTCAGAGAAAAGGTTAGATTTGGTTGTATATGTAATGCTTTACTATGGACCTAGAGATAATTACTCCAGTGTCAGCTAAACTTTTCAGCAGGTTGTTTCCAGTGATTCATGCCTTCTGTTTTACAGATCTGACTAGTTGTGTGACAGTTTTAGCAGAGATTTTTCTTGGTCTTCCAGATTTTCCATTGTAGAAAGCATTTTGATTTTTTGCAGCTTTCTCCTACTTTTAAGCGTGGTTTATTTTCATTTTCAAATATGTTGCTTAGAAGAAGCAGAGTAGACAGAAGATAATCACAATTGGAGAGGGAAAGAAGGTAGCAGTATTTGTTCACCTGGCAAAGTATCTTTTATCTAGCTAGCTAATCTTAATGATTTAATTATTTTTACTATCTTCCACTTTTGAAAATAGCAGAACTAATTAACTGCAAATGGGACCAAATTTCTGCATCTGCCATATTTATTTTTTTCCTATTCAACAAATGATAGGATATAAATAGCCAATATGGATTCAAATGTGCAGGAAGATGTCATTTAACTTTCTACCATGAAAAAGCTGTATTATTAGACAACTTAACCAGAGATGCCTAAGCTTTTGTGTACAATTGTATATGCAAATTAATCAACTGATGTGGAGTTATGAGCCAATTTAAGTGTTTGTGTAAGCTTTTAAATAAAGCAGATATCTAAATTATTGGCTAGCCAACCACGAATTTCTATTATATTACAGTTTGCAAAACATGCTCTGCTAGTAATATTTCCATATTGTAAAGAAATAAAATTAGTACAATATACAATAGAACATACTTCTAAATGAATTACAAGATATTGCTTAGATAATTTTTCTTAATTTTTGGTTTAATGAATAGCAATAATACTTACTACAGATAAACTTAACTCTTCATGGATGCTTCCAAATAAATCTGAAGATGAGATGTCACCTGGAAGACTAAGGGAAGTAGTCAGTGATTAACCATCTTGTTATTAGGATAAACCTGCCGTATAAATTTATATTTGTTTCTTAATAACCCTAGTGAGTTTAACTGACATGGATTCATTAAAAAAAATGACAACAGTTAAATATATAGACTGAAGCTCTTATCTTCCATGCTAAAAAGTTTTTACTTTTTTTTAAAAGACGCCTGAAGTTAATGTAGGGTTATTTTTCTTTTGCACAGAACCCCTATTGAAGAACATGAGTTCACTGGAGTTGGGCAGAGAATTTAAATACATAGTTATATAATAAAAATGAAAATTAAGGTTTATGATTTGTCAAGCCTTCTTTAAAGAATTAATTTTCCAACTTTTTGGAAACAAGAACCACAAGCTGTAACAAGATAGATTGTGTGCATCATGTACTAAACATGTTTTGGTCAGTTTGATTCAATGTGAAAGTTGTTAAATTGTTTATAGCTATGTGAAATAAATGACACAAATTGTTTGTAGAATCTCTAAAATTAAATAAAGTGTTCCCAATAATAATTTTAAGGTGAAATATGACTGAAAACTGGAAGTTTGCCAAATTGTAAAATTAATTACTGTCAAAAAAACTCATCACCAAATTATTTCACTTACTGGGGAGTATCTATATCACTGTCAGGTTTTGTACTCAGTTGCTCCAGGCAATCTATGAATACCTGCAAAAAAAATAAAACCAATATATCTGATACCATCATTTATTACAAGTATTGCTAACCAAGATAAGGAATTTAAGTAGTATTTGCCAACTTTTTCACCTCTACGGAGTAGAGGTACTACCACACTCCGCTCTTTTTTGCTGACTCATCCATGTACTCTATTTGGCAAAAAACAGAATTACTTTGCTATTGTTTTCTTTTGTCTAGGCCTGCCAAGATCAGCTAGATGCTATTTACATAGTGAACAAAAAATAAATCATCACCTTGGATCTGTTCTCAGCTGTTTGGCAACTTCATGTATTAAAAAAAATCAAAAATCTAAATGCTCCTAATTAACTTTCCTCGTTTCAGTAGTTGGTTCTAGGTAACTGTATTGTTTCTACAGTTCTAGATAATTGTATTGTTATCTACAGTTAAAAGTTTCATTCACGGAAGAAGTACAGAAACAGCAGAGTGCATATTGACAAAGAGCTGAGGAAAAATTTGACTTGGAGCTTCTTTAAACCAAAGAGGAGGGTTGATATTTTGAGTTACCCCAAATTAACTCCTGAGTTATTCTGTTCAGTACTAATTTGTTAATACTAAAGTTCAGTATTAACTTCACTAGTCGCCAAAAAAATGGATATTTATAAACAGTAACTTCTCAAGCACATGTAACTGAACAAACCTATTAGCAATAGTCATAGCACTTAGACTTATATACCTCTTCACAGTGCTTTACAGCCCACAACAATCTGGGTCCTCATTTTATCAACCTCGGAAGGATGGAAGACCCCATTAATTTAGATCCTTGAGTCATACATTACCTGCATGATATTAATGCTCAGATGGCACACATCTTCCTGTATTTTTGTCTGCTGAAAAATCTAAAGAAAAACAACTATTGGAACAACTGAGTGAAATGGCTTCATATCAAAAAGCCAAGCATTTCCTGTGCATTTGTCTTGCTTTCAACTAACAATCTGCAGCTACACAATGCACTCTCTAAATAGGGACTCAAAGTAGCAATTACCAGAAGCTAATTTAATTTCTTATGACATCTTTCAAATATTTTGCTACACAGATGCAGAAGGAGTCTGATCTTATGTTTTACAAGGCATTGATTATTGGATGCCAAGTACATAGATGTGTAGATAATCAATGAAAATATGTATGTACAGTATGTTAATTCTCTTCCAAAATAAATCAATTAAGGATGCCAAAAGCTAGTTTTCTCTTCAAGATGTAGTAAAAGACAACATATAGGAATCTGAGTGCTTTGATTGTATACTGTAATTGCTACTGTGGCTTGATCTATTTTCTGCAACAGTTAGCTCATTTTATTTTAGTGTGATTTCTCATTTTGAAATAGTTTTGGAATCAAATACTAATTTTGAAGAACGGATTATCATCTTAATAATTCTACTTTGCAAAAAAGGTAAATGTTTACTGAATGTTTAATTATTTAACATTATATGAGCAGAGTTTCACCTACAAAATGTACCTTAAAATTCTGCTTTTTGCATTTGAAATGGCTAACAATGGAGATTATGTTATACTGATCTAGCAAATTTAATGAACATAACTCCATGATTTTATGAAATTATTTACATTCTGATTAAATCACGGACAATTTTCACGGATTGAGTGTTGATTGGTATCTCTTTCTCTATAAATATATACATGCATACTGTGCACACACCAAGTTATTTTTGTAGCATAAATCATATAAACTACATCCTTTTAGTTCGCTACTGCATTTCTGAGAATATCTGAAAGCTTGAATATTTTTGTGATCTATGAGTTTTGCCTAATGCAGTGCTGTCCTAGTATTTGGTTATTTTTTCTTTAAAAATAACTCACGCTTTACATGATTTAGCTATTAATGAAATTAATGATTTAAGCACGAAGACCGATATCTGAAAGAAGAGGAATTTCTATTGCTTATAGTAACTGTGCAACTGACAACTGAGGGGTCAAATTAAGTATACAGAAGGGTTAATGTAATCTTGAAAGAATGCATAAACATTCATATTTTTAAATGGGAATGAATCTTATAATAAAGTAAAAATCAGCTGGAAATTTGCAGAATGTATTATGGACTTTTGTACAAAAATGCTGCTCTAAGTTGTATTATCAGTCATAAAACAATTATTCATCAGAAAGCAAACTGATGATGCTAAACACTAAATGCTATCACTTCTAGTTTGTGCATTTTTTCTTAATAGAAAGCAAGTAATTCTAAGCACAGCACTTAGGTGAATCATTATTATATCAAAGGGCTATTATCAGTCATTCTGATTCTGAACTCAAGCAAGAATTTTATCATCAATTTTTTAAAATTAAAAATTCAGATATTATTTTTATGAATTATTCTATCTTGATATATAGTATACCCAAGACACCTAATCTTTTTATTGCAATTAATATTGGAGCTACTACTCTCATATCACTAATAATGACACTCACTTCTCATTTAGCAACCAAGTTCCACTCCAATGACCAGGTTGTTAAGCAAAATGCTTGCCAAGGGAACACGTGACTGAGAGCAAGAGACACTGTGAAAATCACTCGTTGCTGTCTCTTTATTTTACTTTCACAGTTATGCCAGCATTACTCTCACTGAGGTGTGTGTTGTTGTCATGTACACAAAATTGGGTCATAAATGAGTTCATTTATCATTGTATTTTTGAATGATTGCTAACTGTGGTAGTCACTAAACAAGAAATGGTTGTATAGCATTGATGCTCATTTCCATTTATTTGGAAATTGGTAGGAAATAAATTCATTATTTTAATGGCAAAGAAATTTAAATGATATCTATGTCCATTATATTATTAAATGGAATAAAAGAGATGTATTAAATTACTTACGCTAGTCTCCCCAGGTTTACAGTCCAAAACTCCTTTAAGTGACTGGATGGAATGTATAACACATTGTTCAAACTGTGATGGCTAAAAGGAGAAAGAGGAAACTGTAGGTTACTTATAAAATTACTTATCACTTATAATTTTTTAAATGACTTATAAAATCACTTTATCATTTTAAATTAATTATACTTTCAAGTATTTGTCCATTTAAGGATGAAGAACTCAAGTTTGTCTACTACTTATTAGAGTGTTCAAGTACACAATAGTATATCTAAAACTGCGTAAATCTAATAATATAACGTCATTGAGGTCCCTGAAATAATCTAACAAACTTTTTCCAATTTGGTGCCCTTTATTTTTCAGAATTCTTCATCCAGCAGAACCAATGTACTTAAAGGGGATTACATTAAGGGCAACGTTCATAAATCATTTTTTTTATAGAAAGTGCTCATTAATTGCAATCCTATTATAAAATATATTCTACAAATTCAGTGAGAATACACACTTTTCTATTCCCTTTAACAATTCTGTGATTTAGGTTAAAAATTATGGTTAATCATGAGGAAAAAAAAATAGCCTGTAAAGGTGAATGGGGATTTGACTCCAGCTTTTCTCAGTCTCAGTATAGCTCTTCACTCCTGTGAAGCCCTCCAGTTCCTTCAGATCTGGTTCCTCTGAGGCTACAGCTTCTAGTACTGCCATTAGATTGGTCTTTTTAAATGGACGACACTTGATTTTTTTTTCCATATTCAATTTTCAGACATGCTAACTCAAATTTAACATTATACGATATAATACCAATATTTGGAAAAAATGGTAATTTACCCACCAAACTGGTCAAGCTTTCATTATCAACAATCCAATCTTCCTTCTCAGCCAATTTTTTCACATCTGTAAAAAAGCAATGTCAAAACTGTTATCTTCAGCACAGCACAAACCTACGCTATGAACTGAAATGATTTGTCACTTAAGAATGTTGTCAATGTTATATTAAAAAATAATGGCAACAGTTTTTATACATTAAGCTTACTGCAAGCAAAGCAAGAAAACTCAATCTATATTGGAAAGATTCATTAATTGTTATAATATCCTAGTTATGTTCATCACTTTGAGTTATATATAAAAAGGCAGAATAAAAATCAAATAATAATAATGTACTTTGTTCATTGTACTTGAAAATAGAATAGAATAACTGAGTTGGAAGGGACCTTGGAGGTCTTCTAGTCGAACCCCTGCTTAGGCAGGAAACCCTACACCACTTCAGACAAATGGTTATCCAATCTCTTTTTAAAACTTCCAGTGTTGGAGTATTTATAACTTCTGGAGCCAAGTTGATCCACTGATTAATTGTTCTAACTGTCAGGAAATTTCACCTTAGTTCTAAGTTGCTTTTCTCCTTGATTAGTTTCCATTCATTGCTTCTTGTCCTGCCCTCAGGTACTTTGGAAAATAGTTTGACTCCCTCTTCTTTGTGGCAGCCCCTGAGATATTGGAAGACTGCTATCATGTCACCCCCAGTCCTTCTTTTCATCAAATGAAATGTTTGTAAGAGGCAAAACAATTATTGAAATGAACCATTTCCATATGCTACATATTCTTTAATTAAAAACTATAAAACAGAACTATCAGTAAGATAAATTCAGAGGTAAAGGTAGCTCTTGCTTGTTGACTACTAATTCAGTGGCTTTTCAAAGTTACAATGGTGCCAAATGAGATTTAAAACCAATCCTGAAACTTGGGAGCAGCTGCAGTCTGCTCACAGTAATATGATCACAATTCATGTGCTTGGCAATTGGTATGCAATTATAAGAGACGTAGCGTTTGGGAATCACCCTTTGCAACTATCACAGCTGGCTTCCAACAAGCAAAGTCAACCGGCAAGTTGGCAGGAAGTGGCAGGCTGCAGTCACATGACTCTGCACTTAATAACCATGGTGATTCACTTAACAACTGCAACTGGGACTGACATTGTAAGGTGGACAGTCAAAATACGTTTCATTTTACAACCCACATTACACTTAGTGATGAAGATGATGGTCCCAAATGTGATCAGTAAGCAAGGACTATCTGTATGTGAAAATAAAATCACAGATGATAATTTAAAAAAAACAACAGTAAGAGATCATCACTGATAAGAAATTTTCAAAACAACAATTACAACCTTCAGCTGTATGTTGCAATGTAATCATTATACAGCGGACTCTCAGGTCAAAAATGAGATCCTGGATGATTTGAAGCATATCGTTTGGTATTTCAAGTGCAGTAAGTGATTCATAGCTAAGCCTGGAAAGCCAAAGAAAAGAAAGTAATTTATAATGAGTCCCACTTATTATGTGATTCAGATGTCACAAAGTATCTTCAGATGGGATGTGTAATATGTGTGTGAATAGGAAAACAAAAAACCATCTAAGTACTTTCTCCAGTGGAGCCCTTTCTTTCAGCAATGCCATTATGCCTAGGAAAAGTCCCAATGATATTTAATACAATTGTAACTCAAAAAAATAGGATACAAGTAAAAGCACAACAGCAGTGTTAAGTAAAATCTAGGCCTGAAAATGGCCACTTTCTTTATGACACAGCTCTCCCCATGTATAGATAAACAGTATAGTATCATTATCTTGTCAGCAGGCTAAAATGGTGCCAGTAGTTTCACTCTCAATATTCATACCTTTTCCTCCTATGAGTGCATATTACAATTTAGTTTCAGGTAATTTAGCAGTGAAAACCCTAATGTTTTGAGTGCACAAACTTTTGCTTTCTGCCATAAGTGCATTACAGCACTAAAAGCCAACTTTTGCTGAGAGCAGGGTGGACCATACTTTCAAGTAGTTCCCAAATTCTCATAATTTTTATCATATTTTTGGGTTGGACACCTTTACCATTTAGTCTTGAATAGATGTTGACAGTCTGCAATTTTTAAACTCTGTTTTTTTTTTTTGAGACTTCCTTGTCTCAAGCATAAAGAATAGTGAGAACTTTGGAAGGAAATTCCGGAATACTTGACTGTACGGGAATCTAAAGTTGACAGTAGTCAATCTTCAATGGATCTATTCAAGAGGAGGTATGTGAGAAGATTTAATTTTGATTCCAGCATTGAGCTGGAGATTGGACACAATTGCCTAAATGTCTTTTTCCAATTCTGTGATCATCATATATTTGTGAGTCCTTTGTCTCAATTAGATCTATAGTTAGATACACTCCAAATTATTTGGGTCATACAGAATATTCAAAACTGGTTCAGAATAGATGGGACTTGCTGAAAGAAACCAAAACTGATAATTGATTTAAGATAAAACTAACCTAACAGTTTGAATGACATGGGGTAACCACTGACTAGAAAGCTCAGGTTTCATGTCCCAGCCACCATATTCTTTTAGTTCATTTTCTTCAAGGCTGAATGGAAGCAGAGCACCACGTATCAGTTTGACCTGTGATTGCATCACTTGCTGAATCATCATCTAAGACAGAAAAAGAAAGACATCATATTGAGCCAATGATAGTTGTACATAAACCATTGTATATTAAAACAAAGGAACATTCTCTTTGATAAAACAGTTCATTAAGTTCTATCAGGACTTGGGTGAAGGTAGCAATTTGAATAACTGAATGTGTGGAAGGTAGTTTTTTTTTTAATTAGCCAATCTAATATTAGTCAATCTGATTAAATGTCCTATTACCACAGAAGAGTTTTTTGCTGGGAGATTATTCTTGCTAAGTTTTCATTCTAATCAGCAGCCCGGAAGTGAAACAGAGATAGGATTTGTATCAGCAAAAGTTAACCCAAAAATACTCATACATAATAGGGTTCCAGGAACCAATGAGGCCAAGGTACAAATTAGGTGTAGGGAACAAGAGAAGGGCTCTACAGGAGCACATTACATGAAGACACATCCATCTTTGTGTTTTGTCCCATTAACCAGAATGGTACTGCAGGTTTCAAGCCTATGCTATAAAGCTCAATACAGATTCCCTGTGTATCTGGGAACAACAGGGTTTGCTAAATAGATTATCATTACAACCAGCCTTCAGTCTATACCAAGGATGTCAAACTCACATCATCATGGTGGCATCATGTGACATATCGGGACTTCCCCCCCTTCACTAAACTGGGTGTGGGCGTGGCCAGCAAGTGACACATCCGACCCGTGAGCCAGGAGTTTGACACCCCTGCTCTATACTCTCAATGTTTCTGCACTTTTTAGACTACTAAATCTTTACCAGCTGTCATCACTCAGTGAATATAGAAGGTGTCTGGGGAAGTCCTGATTGGAATCTGGATTGCAAGTATCCAAACAGCAAGGGACAGGTTTTTTTTTTTTTTCATTTGTTCTGCTGGGTCTTGGATCCTGGCTTCATCAATTCCCCCCAGGCTTTTCCACATCCTTTGAGGTTAAGCCCTACAGGGCCATTGTATTCAAATACAGTTAAAATGTTAATGCACAAGGCTCACTCCTGGTTTAAAAATATTTAAAATCACTTCTGATTTCTAAAACCATCTAATAAATGGGTGCCTGTTCCTTTACCTTGAAATCATTTTGCTTCTGCCTGGCATTCTTCTTTGATCTTTCCATTTGGCCAGATTTTTCAGCAGTCTTATAAAAGAAAAAGAGATGCCCATCTTACTACATTAGTATTATCAGGAACACATGACCTATTCTATGCATTCAATTTTAGTAAATACAGAAAAGTCTAATTACTGTAAGGATATTGCAACAAGTGGAAAAGAATCTTTAAAACTGGATTAAATTAAAGTTCTAGCATGCTTTAATAAATTAACAGAGAGCATTAGCAGAAATAAAAATATTTTAACTGATATTTTAACCTTTTTAGTACCAAAGCAGTTTTCCTACTATATACTACTAAAAATGAGCTTGCGATACCATATTCAAGTACACTCAATAAATTCAAAGTTTATTAAAATATTGTTTTAATATACACTACAACCATCATTTCAGCCTTCCAAAGAACTAAATGAAGTCTGCCTATTAAGAATGAACCAAAGAAGAGCCTCTTCCATTTAGAAGTGTTTAGCTGAGCAAAGGAATCCCTGTCTATACATTTTGAATATCTAAAAATTCTCTAGTTTGGTGAATTCCTGATTGTGTTACAAAAGCTAGACCCCAGGGTCATTAATTAAGGGAATCAAGGGAGAATGGGACTGGTTAATTGAAGTTCTTGTTTTTTTTAAATATGGGAGTAGATTAGATGATCTCGATTTCCTTTTAGATCTACAGAATCCATGAAAACTATAAATATATTCACCAAAATATTTCCCCACTTCCCACTTTAATTTTGTTGAATATGTTAACCCCTTCCTGTAGAAATTTGTGAGGTAAGTCCAACGGTTACATCTTGCACATGTACCACATATATAAACAAGTCTCTTCACTTCAGTTACTAACTTTCTAAACCTAGCAAAACTATGGCAATCCTTAACTGATTTTTAAAAAAATATGCATGTAATCTTTATAACTAGTGAGACTAAGTCATTCAGCTTCTTTATTACTATTTTTCCCCATGATTGCTCATTACTTTCATGACTAAATTATATCCTATGTGGGTTTTGAACATAACTTTTATGAGAACCATTATGTCTGTGTTCAACTGGCTTCTTACTTTTAAAGTAGCACAAACATGAGAAATAGCTGGCCAAAATGGATGCAGCATTTATATATGTTTGCACTACTTCCAAGCTTGAATATTGAACTTAAGCCTGGATATAAAAGAATTGGCGATAAAAAGCAGTCATCTTCTAATTTCCATATCCCCAAGTGTCCACCAATGAGACAGAAGCACAGTAGAAAAAGCAGTTAATTTGTATTTGCTGCTGTGCAACTATCATTCAACTCTCAACACTTGATAGAAATGGCTGGGAAGAGCAGTGGTCATTATTTAGGTGATTGTATAAATGTTGGCAGATTAGTAATAAGGGAGGGTCCTATTACACAGGGTGAGAAGGCGAGCAATAGTAGTAGTTAGTACTAACTCTTAACAACTTAAGAGTGTTGAACCCTGGAAGCTGCTTAACAGAACAATTTTTAATGCAGAAGGAATAGCAGAAGCAATCTATAAAGCAAAAGTCTTCAAATTTACCAAGACTTGTGGACTTCAACTCCCAGAATTCCTGAGCTAACATGACTGGAAGAGGGATTCTGGGAGTTGAAGTCCACAAGTCTTAAAGCTGTCAAGTTTGAAGACCCCCACTGTAAAGGAACAATAATATATTTATATTCTACTTTCCTTCTCATATCTCAATCTCCCTGTAATTCCCAATTCAATGTTAGGTGAAGAGATGCTGATTAGATTATGAGGCACCTAGTGAATGTTATAGAAGTTTGAATCTGAGAAACACTCCCATTCTTACTCTAAATTCAGCTACTGCAACAAACAGGTTCACAAGAAGGCAAAGAATGATCTCCCCCCCCCCCCCTGGCCAGTTGGTCGTTTATGAAGACATTAGAGAGATTAAGAGATTAAATCACACTTGATATTTAAGCAAAAGAATGTTTGAATAACCTAAACACTATTTTATATTCCCCATAAACTGCATTTTGTCTAAGTACCCAATGGTAAATACTCATACCTCACTAAATAAGCTTCCATTCACATAAGAAATCCAAAGTTTCCAGAAGTTGGGAAGCTGGCTTACTACAAGTTTAGTTAACTTTTCGACAAATGCTACTTGCTGAGGAGTTTTAAATCGCCAATCTGAAAAAGGTACAATACACGATACAAATTCATTACTGGAAAATTGTTAAAGAGGAATTATACTTGTGATTGACATCAAGAGTGGTAATTCATAAATACTAAAGAAATAAATATGCTAAATAATGTTGAATAAGACTTGGCACCACACTGCTTAACTTAGCAAATGTAAGCATCACAGAAGCACTCATAGTAAGAGTTTAATTGACTGACATTTGAGATTCAAAATAAATTAATCCAATTAGCTGCTCATTTAAAATCTGATGTCAATATACTTAAATACAGCTATCTATCCTAAGCCAAATTAAGATTACATAATGAGATAATGAGAACAGACATTCAACTTAGTAATTCAAAGTTTACCCAATGAATTACACAGTAGAACCTCAAGTCCCGAACAGTTTTGACCACAACCAAATTGGGTTCCAACCCAAAAATTCCATTTTTGGGGGGTAAGCGCCAAATTTCCAAAATTAGGTTTGGGTCACGACCAAATTGGGTTGCGACCAAAGTTATGAAATGAATTATCAAGGCAAGGCAAATTATTCTTCCATGATTTGCAGAATGGAAAGGAAAGGAAATCCAACACACAAAACTGTAATATGATCACAACTGGACTTACTGTCATCTCGACTGGACTGAGTACTACTGCCTCTTTTCAATGAGGCACTCCGACTGAGATGGCCAAGTGAAGATGGGCGAACTTCACTGTCCAAATCAAGCAGTGGACTATGTATCAATGGATTGACTAAATGGGAGAGTATATTAATTATTGGTGTTAGTTAATATGCAGTATTAACCTTTATAATTTGCTCTTATCCATTAAACAAAAAACTCACAGATCAAAGTATATAATTCTTGCAGCTGATTGCAACAAATAGGATTGGTTTAATCATACATACATACATACATGCATACATAGCCTAATATATCACAAATCAGGAACTCTAGTGTATCTTAATATGTTGGTACTTGATTGCATTTCTTATAATCATCAAGAATTGAGGAAAATAAAGAAAAAAGTTGATTTTACGTATTCCTATATACTTTTCTCAAACCAGGAACTCCAATATATCCTAATATGCTGATATTTGAGTTCTTTTCTTATAGTCAGGAACAATTGGGGGAAAATTATAACTAAAATGTACAAGATATAATTCTACACTGCTCAAAAAAATAAAGGGAACACAAAAAAGACATCCTAGATCTGAATGAATGAAATATTCTTATTAAATACTTTGTTCATTACACAGTTGAATGTGCTGACAACAAAATCACACAAAAATTATCAATGGAAATCAAATTCAGTAACCCATGAGGCTCAGTAGTGTGTGTGGCCTCCACGTGCCTGTATGACCTCCCTACAACGCCTGGGCGTGCTCCTGATGAGGTGGCAGATGGTCTCCTGAGGGATCTCCTCCCACACCTGGACTAAAGCATCCCCCAACTCCTGGACAGTCTGTGGTGCAATGTGGTGTTGGTGGATGGAGTGAGACATGATGTCCCAGATGTGCTCAATTGGATTCAGGTCTGGGGAACGGGTGGGCCAATCCATAGCATCAATGCCTTCATCTTGCAGGAACTGCTGACACACTCCAGCCACATGAGGTCTAGCATTAGGAGGAACCCAGGGCCAAACGCACCAGCATATGGTCTCACAAGGGGTCTGAGGATCTCATCTCGGTACCTAATGGCAGTCAGGCTACCTCTGGCGAGCACATGGAGGGCTGTGTGGCCCCCGAAAGAAATGCCACCCCACACCATTACTGACCCACCACCAAACCGGTCATGCTGGAGGATGTTGCAGGCAGCAGAATGTTCTCCACGGCGTCTCCAGGCCCTGTCACGTCTGTCACATGTGCTCAGTGTGAACCTGCTTTCATCTGTGAAGAGCACAGGGCGCCAATGGTGAATTTGCCTATCTTGGTGTTCTCTGGCAAATGCCAAACATCCTGCACGGTGTTGGGCTGTAAGCACAACCCCCACCTGTGGACGTCGGGCCCTCATACCCCCCTCATGGAGTCTGTTTCTGACTGTTTGAGCAGCACCATGCACATATGTGGCCTGCTGGAGGTCATTTTGCAGGGCTCTGGCAGTGCTCCTCCTGTCCCTCCTTGCACAAAGGCGGAGGTAGCGGTCCTGATGCTGGTTTGTTGCCCTCCTGTGGCCTCCTCCACGTCTCCTGATGTACTGGCCTGTCTCCTGGTAGCGCCTCCATGCTCTGGACACTACGCTGACAGACACAGCAAACCTTCTTGCCACAGCTCACATTAATGTGCCATCCTGGATGAGCTGCACTACCTGAGCCACTTATGTGGGCTGTAGACTCCGTTTCATGCTATCACTGGAGTTAAAACACCGCCAGCATTCAAAAGTTACCAAACCTTCAGCCAGAAAGCATAGGAACTGAGAAGTGGTCTGTGGTTACCATTTGCAGAACCACTCCTTTATTGGAGATGTCTTGCTAACCGCCTATGCTTTCCACCTGTTGTCTATTCCATTTGCACAACAGCATGTGAAATTGATTGCCAATCAGTGTTGTTACCTAAGTGGACAGTTTGATTTCACAGAAGTGTGATTGACTTGGAGTTACATTGTGTTGTTTAAGTGTTCCCTTTATTTTTTTGAGCAGTGTATAATATTTCCATATAACATGCATAGGTGTGCATAAAAGTTCCATAATTTAATTTCACATGATGATATAAAATAAATGAAACAAATATTAAACCCTTTAATCTTTTCTGTTCTCTATGTTAGAAGGTCAAGTACTAGAGAAGAATAGTTGCCTTCATAGTCTTGTTTTTCCATTTCTAATATGCATTTGCCTGATTTCATGGAAACTGGAAGTTGAATTAGGTGATCCAATGTAATACATGTGTTCTTGCACCTGGTGCTATAAAAGGCTTTAAAAAGGCCCATTTTGGAACTTCTGGTTTGTCGGCTTCGCGAGCGGCAGGGATTTGCGATCCTGCGCGATCCCTGCCGCGCTAGCTGCTTTGGTGCCTCCGATCCATCGATCTGGAGGCTAGGGCTGCCATGAAGAGGCAGCCCAAGATAGGAGGGATCCGGACAGGGGGTTGGGGTCTTCGCAGACCCCTTCCCCACCCGGCTTAACCCTCTTTTCTCAGGGCGGTGGAGCGGCGGTCAGTAATGGCCGCCACAAAGAAGCTGACAGCTGGACAAGATCGTGCTGGAGGAAGAAGGAGAAAGTGCTGAAGCGAAAGTTTCTTGGCTGAACTGGATTATAAGATACAAGTAATACAAGTAATATCCTGAAAATTTGGATTTTTTGAAAGATACTTTGTTTCCAGAAGAGATTTACAAGCGGTGAGTGAAAGTGTTTTAAAAGAAAGTTTACTCTCCTTCCACATGGATTTAACAAATGGATATTGAAAATCCTGCTATTTTAATAGAAGGTAAAAATTTAAAGCTTTCTGTTATAAGTGGGAAGGGAGAGGACAAAAAGAAAATTTTCATTAAGGTTTTGTTGGAGGAGATGCCTGGAAGATTTTGAGACTGGAAGTTAATTGTAATAAGATTTTAAAATACAGATTGGGTTTTTTTTCCCCTTGCCAACTGATATTACCCCAGGAAGAAAAAGTGTGAAGAACTTTGTGTTCTGTTTGGATTGTTTGATGACTTTGGGATTTTGGGGAATTGTTTTAAGCTTTGAATTATCTTGGTTGTTTTAAAAAGAAGAGAAAAAAGAAGAAGAAAAGGTTTATAATGGCTTTATCTGTTGATGAACTGAGAGAGGACTATGGTAGAATAAAAAAAGAAGGTAAAGACGGTGTGAGAGAAATTTTTTGCTTTTTAGAAATGGCGCTTGCTACTTTTCAACAAACACAGCAATTAATGGAGGATACAGAAGAAGAAGAAGAAGAAGAAGAAGAAGAAGAAGAAGAAGAAGAAGAAGAAGAAGAAGAAGAAGAAGAAGAAGAAGAAGAAGAAGAAGAAGAAGAAGAAGAAGAAGAAGAAGCCATCTTTAATGAGTCTACAAAGCTGACCAAGAAAGGAGGGAAAAAGAAAGGAAGGAAAAAGGACATAAGACTTAAAAAAAACATCCAAGAAAGAGAAAAATAAGATGCAAAATCAATATACTGTTAGAAAGCAAAAGAAAAGAGAAATGCAACAGAGGGGGGGGCGAAGGGGGGTAAAAAGACCAGATGGGATAAGATAGGAAGGAAGAAGGGGGGGAAAAGCCACAAAGGTATGAAATAAGATGTGGAAAAGAAAACTTTTTTTATGGATAATGGGTAATGCATAACTTTGTTTTAAAATGTTTCTGCAAGGTACATGATAGTATTGTAGTATTTGTATGAGAATTAGAAAATCAGAATTTTATAAGGCTTAAGTAAAGATTAAAATATTAAAGGTTTAATAATGATAGATTTTAAGATTTAATAAAATATTAAAAGGAATGTCTAAAATATTTAGTTTAAGTATAGAGTTTAACTGACTATTGTGTGGATGTTTGTATGAACTTATTATTATGGTATTTGTTTTTGAAATAGATAATTGGAATGCTATGAGATTTAATGTTTAATTATATATTTAATTACTTTATGGATTTACTATTATAGTAAGTAGAATGTACTAAGCAGAATTAGATAGGGAATTAGGTGTTACCTTAAATGTTAATGTAGGGGAGTGATGGAAAGGCATCATACTTCGATTAGTGATTTCAGGAGAAATATTTTTTTTTCTAATATGAATGAGATAAATGGATAATTGGAAAAGAATAGACAAAAGATACAAATATAATGATTTAAATTAAGATGAAATAAATAAAATAGAATTAAGAAGAGTGGAAAGCGGGGAGAAGTTATAATAAAGATATAGAAGGGTAATAAGATAGGTAATGGCATATAAGCTGAACATGAATTTAATTGAAGTCCATACAAAGAGAGGTAATCCGGGGCCAAGCTACTTTTTAAAAAGAAGTTTTATGTTTTTGTGTTTTGTGTGTGTATGTCTGATTGAGATTTAATAAAACCTTGGGAGAAAGCGAGAGGAATATTTGTAAACAAGGCAGAGGGAAATATGAATATGATGAATATAAAATGGATAAATATAGAAGAAATGTAATTGAACAAGAGTAAAGAGAAATAATGAGAAATTTGCTTAAAAAATATTTAAGTGGAAATGGGATATATTAGAATTGTATTGTATAAAACAATGTTTTATTTGCCTTGTAAAAATTTATAATGGAAAGAGGTTCAATGTCTTTAATGTTTAATGATGCTTTGTTTGTCTGTAAAATTAATAAAATTTGTTTAAAAAAAAAAAAGGCCCATATTGTAAACAGGTGATATGGATACCAAGGAATTCCTTGAAATATCAATCAATGTAGCTTAAAGCAAGATTAAAGAAAGTTACTGAATGAGCCATTTTTGTGTGTTTGGAGACCACAATAAGAGCTTTTGACTTTTCCAAGAATCACAAGAGAGCATGGTAATACTAATGTGACATCATTATGGAAGATAGGATCAAATCAAATTTGTCACCCCTCCCCCCATTTTTTAAAAAAATCATATTTTTAGTTTGAGGGAATGTTGTGAGCATGTAAATAGAGGTTAGTTTGATCTTTTATTACCCCCTTTCCCAACTAGAAAAATCAACCCAACTTTGGAGGGCTAGATTTTTTTACAGAGTGCTGCACAGGTAGTCCTCAACTTACAACAGTTCATTTTTAGTGACTATACAAAGTGACGGCATTGAAAAATGTGAGTTATGACTATTTTTCACACTACAGATCATTGTAGCATCCCCATGGCCATGCGATCATAATTCAAGATGCTTGGCAACTGACTCATATTTATGACCTGGGGTCATGTGATCCCCCTTTTGTGACCTTCTGACAAGCAAAGTTAATGGAGAAGCCAGATTCACTTAACAATCAGGTTATTAATTCCTGCAATGATTCACTTAACTGTGGCATGAAAGGTTGTAAAAAGGAGCAAAATTCACTTAACTAGTGTCTCACTTAGCAAAAGAAATGTTGGGTTGAATTGTGGTCGCAAGTCGAGGACTACCTATAACAAATTGCTGAGGCCCAAATGGTAGATGGCTGAAGTCTCAAATCTTCTCTCCCCAAAGCCTGTTTGGTGCTTCTGCCTACTACTTTGAGGCAGCAGCTTGGTAGTTTCTGCTGCTACCAAATGTCTTCTAGGGACCATCTTACTTACTATCTATACTCTAACTCTCAAGTGTATGAGAGTGAAGGTTTTCAAACTGGGCAACCCTTCTGACAATTAGAAGACCAAATTGAAAAAAAAAGTAAACTAATTTCAACAGTGCCAGAACATTGTATGTGGAGTGCTTACTTCCACCACTTTGGAAGATAAAACAGAAATCAAGCTTTATTGAAAGAAAATATGAAAGTAATTTTCTAACTGCAAATATCAAAATGTAACGCATCCAATGCGAAAAAGATGAATTGCAGATTGTAGAGAATCAGGGAGAATCAGCCTTGAAGGAAACAAGCAAGTTGTTATATAGGCAAAGAAAACAGAAATGTTTCTTAAGTCCTGGGAAGCAAGATAATGTTCAGAAGAGTCGCTGACAATTCAATTCAATTCAATTCAATTCAATTCAAATCTATCTATCTATCTATCTATCTATCTATCTATCTATCTATCTATCTATCTATCTATCTATTTTCCCCATGGAGTGTCTTTCCTGATCTGATCTACCTAAAAGAGTAGTTTCTTTCAAGCCTTACTGGATGTTACCTCTCCTTCTTATATCCCAATGAATCATGGAGGATATTGCCTAGGTTAAAACATTAGTTCTCCACACAGATCTACCTAGGCCAGTGATGGCTAACCTATGACACGCGTGTCACTCGTGACACGCCGAGGCACTTTGACTGACACGCCTGTTGGTGTGGGGAAAACCTGCACATTTAGAGGCTGCCTGTGCTCTGCTCCAATCCCTGCTCCCTGCTTGTTGCGTGAAGGCGTGGTGTCACCGCTGCCGCAAGATCTTTGCAGCAGAGAACCAGTTTTAACCACCATAAACTGAGGTTTGTCAGTTTCATTACCTCAGGAACGCTACAGGAGGAAAGGAGATCCATGAGGTTCACAGCCCTGTAAGGTGGCCTTCCGATCCCCACATCCTGCACCTGCAGCCCTGAGACCAGGGAGACGAGTTTCACAGCCCTGTGTGATCACCCCAGCCCAGTCCGTCATAAACCAAATTATTGATATTTCTTGAAGTGACACACGACCCGAGGAAGGCTACACTTTTTCCCGATTTTCGACACACCAAGCTGAAAAGATTAGCCATCACTGACCTAGGCCGTAGTCAAAACACCAGCTAAAAATTTTGTTAGAAAAGAAAAATGTAAAAAAAATCCACAAGGTGGCACCAATGTGCTACAAATGATGCATTCTCTGCCAAATCTCTGAACAGGGATACTTGGCAGGTTATTATTATTAAATTATTACTATAGATTACAAGAAGTTTCTAAATAAAAATTCTACCCTCATAAATAAATCTTGAGATTTGACTGTGGATGGACATTAAGTACCCAATCCCACAACTTGTACAGAGAAATAAAAGCCATTAGATTGAGCTCAACACACCAAAGTAACATCAAAAACTAAACAAATTCCTATTATATGTATTTATCTATTTTCAAAGAAACAGAAGCTTCCTGAAGCCAATGCTCTTTTGCTTCAATTACCTACATTTTCCAGTTTCTTGGAGATTTCAATATATTAATCGCAGACTCTTGGGGTGACAGAAAATCCTGCTCTTTACCCAAACTGTCCCCACTTTTATTTCTGTGGAGCTCTATCCTTTGTACCAAGACCATTCCCCCCCCCCCCAAATTTTAGCACAGGAGAGGCTAGGGTAATCTGTCTCTGTGACATGACCAAAGACCATTTTTCATTCACGGCAATGTGTACTGTGCATCTCAGAATGCAGTCTGACATCAGGTCTATGCAAAGCTTAAGGCTTTTGTCTGTTATATTCACAATTCCCTCAAAAGGTGTTCAACGATTATAGCCCCACCAACTCTGGGAGGGAACTCCCTAGAATAATATCTGGAAGATTAGGTACTCAAAATAGAATCCTACTTTACTAAAGATCCTGTGCTATATTGAGCACAAAACAAAAAATGAAGATAAGTGCAGATTGTAAAAAAAGGTTTTCCAAAACTAGGGGCATAGTTATTCAAAGCCACTTCTTATTCAATAAAGATATGAAAAAGAAGCAGCTGAAATTCAACATGTTGGCTAATATGAAATCTCAGGATCTAGCTCTCCATAAATGTGTAAGAACAGCTCCATAAATTTGAAAGAACAGCTTTGTAATTTAGGAGTGCTCTTTATGAACCAAAAGAAGTATTTGTTGAATATGTAAATTTTGGTTATAAGTAGAGAAGTATCAATGGTACCATGGGGATTAATATTTCTAAGAAAGTGAGAATCAAGATTTGGAAATTGAAAGTCTACTTACCAATCTCATCAAATTAAAGCAGTTCCTGCTTTAATACACTGAAACAATACTGTTTTGACAGGTTGGATTTTCCCCTGTCCATCAAAAGGTAAGCTGAGTAATGAAAATTTGAAGACCTTAATATGAAGTGTTTCAAATTTCTTTGTAAATTTGTTTTGGCAAAAGAGAACTAAATGTTGCAAGAACCATCTCTAAAGTTTTGATAGGTCTGGTTTGAAGAGAACATGAACGATTTGAGTTCCATAAAGTCTTAAATATCAGCAATGTGGGCTCTTTGGATTATTGAAATATTTTAAATTGCTTTAGATTGGCATGCAGTTGCACATGTGCACATGTACACTTGATACTGAAGAATGTTGGTATTATTTATATTTTCATTTCCTTTGTTAATAATTTGTAGGACAGTATATTTTGAAACGTATTAGAAATAATTAAAAAATACTTTTACCCCAACACAGATGTTCCTGTCCCTTTGTTCTGTAACAAGACATTATACATGTATATGCAGAAACATCTGGAACTGAAAGTGATGGAAATGCATGAACATGTATTCATATGTCTACGACTGTCTTTTCATCTTTTGTATGTATTAAACAGAGTGAAATACCACTCTTCTTCACCTACTCATACTACTCTGTACCACTTTATATAATTTTCTTCCAATCCTGCTTTGGTTTCACAGCCCAACCTCGAAAACTAGTATTTGTAGCAAGATAAAGTAAAAGATGGTTCAAGACTTCATGCTCTATTTAATGAAGTAAAAAAATCAAACCCATCCTTGCTTTATATATTTAGAAAGACATGAATGAAATACATATGTAGCATGTCATATCAATCTAGAAAATTCCCTGGCTGGATGCACATTTTCTGCCAACAAGTAAACTTGTACAGAAACTCTATGACTCCCTCTATCAAGCATATGAAGCCTTAGCTTTGAGGGAAATTTTAAGACACTAACAGATTTTTGAATATGCTCTAGTCATTGAGTGGAGAAAAATTTATTTTTCATTGGGGTTTACTGGGTGAATTTATAATATTTAAAGTATAAATATGTAACCAAAGTGCCCCTTTAATTTATTCAAATATTACTGATATGCATTTAATACTACATACAGATTTTAGAACAGTTGGAATTTTTTTTGTTTTACAGAATTAAATCAATGAATCTAACAAATTCCTCCTCAGAAAAACACATTGTTCACCCCAGATAATATGGTTAATAAGAACACTGAACAAAGGAAAATCAAGAGAAAACACAGTCCCAATAATGTAAAGGAAAAAAATGAGAATAATCTGGAAAATAATTTGGAAAGTACATCTACTCCTGCAGATGTATTTATTGAGAGTTTGGCCAGCCAACCAATATTTGCAGAATGATTTTTAAACTAATTAAATTAGTGTTAACCTAACCTCTCTTAAACAGGAAAACCAACTCAAACAAACAAAAAAGGAAAGCATACTAATTATAGTTTTTCCCTTCAACCCAGAATTCACATGGGTATTCTAGAAACCTCACTGAAATTCTAAATGCTTTGAATCACTCACTTTACATATATATATGGTTTGGCTCAGTATGCAAAAGCTTAGCCAAACAATCTGTAAATTTCCTGAAATTGTTGAAAAAAGCTAACAAGACAAAACAAAATTATTCAGTTGGCAAGGGTTTTTCCAATTGAAATGCACTATTTCATACATTAAAATTACACATATATGCCCTTTGCATATTCTCATTAAAAAATAAAACACCCAATGCAATAGACGTTTTCAAAAAGGGTTCTTTTCATTAAGCTTCTGAGAAATATAGTAGCTTAGATGAGAGAACAAGATTGCATGCTTCTGATTTTAAAATGGATGCATTGTTTAGTGTACCTCCTAAAAACTTTATTTGTATATGACATGAACCTATTTCTTATGTTTATTTTTTATGATTAAGAGTTCAAAAATAAATACGTTTAATACAGAGATGTAATAATTTCAGGGGGGAAAAAACCCAGTTCAAAACATGACTGTTTCTTCAGAATCATTTGAAATGATGTGTCTGATACCATACTAACAGGAGAAGATTATGAATCCAGTAAATGGCTATGCTGGCAGTAAAAAACAAAACACCCCCCCCCCAATGGTTTGTTTATTCATTAGTAACAGAAAACAGGGCAAAGAATACTCCCTTGTTCAACTAGAAACCACATCATCAGCTCGCAGTGGTATCAGGAAAAGAAAGTTTAACATGAAACTAATTTCTTAATTGGTTGTCTAGCATTACAAGAAAGTACAACACAGAAGCAAGGAAGTACAACAAGCACATATACCCTCAGGACTAATGAACATCTGGAGTACATTAGCAAAGCTGATTCCCCCCATCCAAGCTGTCCAGAAGATAGCGCTTCAGGACTATATATATTTAAAGCAAATATGGAAAAGAAAGAGTTGCTGCACAAATTGGTCCTAAAACATCTCTTACTCAAAACAAGTAAAAGTGGAGTATTTTTTAAAGCACTGAATATAGATGGAATGTTTGCGTTTTTTTCCCCTAATTCGTAAGAGATTATTGGGATGAACCATACAAGATGTTCTAGACGTAAACAAAAGGAAAACCTTGGCAATTATAATATATGCAAAATGTATGATATTCTCTCTGGGTGGAATATTCCTACCTTGCTATGTTTACATAAAAATGTATTCATGATACCTTAATGTAATCGAGCACAGATGTAAAATTAAGAAGAATGTATGTCTACAAACAATGCACTAATCAAGATGATTTTAAGAAATGTGAATAAAAACCTTGATATAATTTATTTTAACACTTTGATATATTACTTACAAGAACATTTATTGAGATTGCAATTTTCAACCATGTAGCAGTATTAGTTATGCAAAGTCATAGCTGCATTGGAAAAATAAACACATGATAACATCTCTGAATGTAACATGCAGACTGAATTCAATAGGTTCTTATTTTAATAGGTGCAAATAAAAAATTGCTATTAACATTGCCACTATCTCCAAAATAATAGTTTGACTGTATTTACTAAGTATGTGACCATGTACATGTTTATTAAAAATAGTTTTACCATGTGCTTCTAGTGTTAAAAGGATTGTACAATCATTTCCCCCCAGAACATTTTAGCTTGCATTTATTTTTCCTTAAAATTAAGCAGTCTTATCAAGTATTAAAATGAGATAGTTGAAAGTGGTTGAAGAGAGCTAATGAATAAGGTTTAATATTAAGAGATACTATCCGCCATTCATTAAAAGTAGTTATTACATTTTGTTTCCATTATGCGATAGTCTGGTTTGAATATCTTCATTTAAATGAGGAAAATCCCATCAGATAAAAAGAAAATACCACTGCAATATTAGATAACATATTATTAGGTAATGGAGCTCTATAATTTTTATGGAAAATTTATAAATGGAGAACAAATTTTCATTCTAATAAAATTAAATTATCTATTAAAATTATAGGAAAAATTACAATATTTACTCTTTGTGCACTATATCCTGAGCATTCACAAAGGGTACAACACAAAGAAAAAAAAACTGATCTGTAGCTGCTGGATTCTCTAAAGGGTGGTAGACTTCCTCACTGCCTTTAAACACCTTTGAACATTTTTTTCTTGTGCACAGCAGGCCCTTGTCCCATGCTGCAGCCTGACCACCCATTGTTGCTTGTTGACCAAACAGGCAGTGTCTAAAGTCTACATCAACAATAGTAGGATAGGATTCCTTTCAAATGGAAGACTTTCAATTTTCTGGAGCAAGAATTAAGGAGGTTCCATTAAAATTAATCTGAAGCGATAATACATTTTAAAATGCTGGTTTATTCCGTACCCTATATAAATTTATTTATATCATTTAATATATCCTTATAACCCTGTATCATTAAAATCTAAAGAACAATGATAGATATTAAAAATGCACACTAAAAAGGCTACTTAGTCTCATTATGCTGTTTGCTGCTATTATTATGGATTATTTCTATTAAAAAAAAAACTTTTAACATATATTTAAAATACAAATTACATCTTAGCCAAGAGGCCAAGAAGCGATTTTATCATATATTTTAACTGTTTTTTTTTATTCTATAATTTTTAATTGTATATTTACAGAGTGTTATTTGTTCTGGTCTCTGGTCTAGGACTGTAAAAAAATTGATTGATTTGAAATACAAATTACATTTTTATACTGAACAAACTGTATCGATTCAGATTAAGTTACATCACTGAAAATACTCCCACACAAGAATGAAATGAATCTTAATTTAAGCCATTTTTGTGTTAATTATAACTAAATTTGTATCAATCCAATGACTTAAAAGTATCTGTAGTAATAAAGGTTTTTTTAAAAAAACAAACCATGAGATTTTCATGAAAAGAGGAAATAAAGCCTATTCTTAATATTTATGTTGCTTCTCAATTGCTTCTCTTAATGCTTTAAGTGAATAATATAGTGGCAAACAAACCCTCCTATTTATTATTTAGATCTCATTGGGAGTCTTTGAATTGGGAAAATGACAGTTCTGAGGTGAAAGAAGCCAATTCTTTGGCTTTGCTTCTCAAAGATGGTGGAGAGGATAGGAAACACAGTACTCTTCCCCAACCTGGCCCCCTCCAAATGGGTTGGGACCAAACAATACAGCTGGATTAGAAAATAAGTGTCAAGCCTGAATTTGGTTAGATAGTGGATTGGTTTATATCTGGGTTATTCATATGAATTCAGTTTGACACATTTGGGAGCTGAAAGGGAGGAGAGCTGAAGTGGATGGAGTTCCAGCCAAAACAACATAGCTGGACAATAAGTCAGCCACGTTCCAATGGCTGCCTGGCCAGAGGAAGGAGGAGCAAAGTCGCCAGGCAATTGTTTCACATTCCGGTTGGACAATGTGACATATTGTTTTGGAAAATTGGAAAATCTTAGTTATAGTGATGTGGAAAGCCAGGAAGCCTTCAGTACTGGCTTTCCACTAGTTAGTGTCAGGATGGTGTATCTTAATAAACTTGTTCTTTGAGGAATTGAAATGCCTTGGAGTTCGTTTTATGATGGTTGCATTACTTGGAACCTGACATTAAGCCAGTAGTCCCTAAACTTTGTTCCAATCGGAGCCACATTCTGGGGTCCTGAGCCCTGGCCATTCCCTGGGAGTCGGAAGACTCAGGGAAGAGGGAGAAATGGAGGACAATAATATCTAGTTACTCAGTGCATTAATTTTCTGCTCCTGTTTCCTATCTGCAAGAGATGAGAAAATATTCTGAATCCAACTGCAATTACTGCTAGGAGCATTTATGAAAGTTGTAGTGAGTGTATGGTTTCAGGTTTGTTTGATGCCAGTGGATAAGCAAACTTAACCAGTTTTGAAATGGAACCATTTATCACATTTAACATGTGAAGTTATATACAGCATCTCCTTCTGAATGCTTGCATGAATATTTGCATGATCTACATAGTATTTGGAACTGGATTAATTTAAATAGGATTTAGGAATGTATTTCTTCACAGATTTCTTGACAAAATTCTTAGTTAAGATATATAGGAGTTTCCCTAGCTTTCCCTTTATTATTCATTTAACATCCATATTACACAGATTTATACTAATGCAGTCATGACTAGGTTCATATTGTTTTAAAAATGAAATCAAAAGAAATAAATTATCATCTCAGGAATCTTTAGAATTATGCTAAATTGATGAAGACTTACTAGGTTTGCCAATCATTTCAATAATTAACAATGTATTGTTTGATACCATGCCAAGGCTTATCATTAGGTATTACAAAAATATTCTTATATTCTTATTCTTAGGAATGGGAGATAGGGGTTAAACATAAAATACCCCACGGCTGTAAAAGTGCATCCTCCATATGCCCACTATACAAAAACAACAGAACCAGTTGCTAAGATAATAAATTTTAAAAGCTTTTTTGACACAGACCATATTGGTCTACCTGATCAAATAAAAATATGTCATACATTGCAAGGTGAATATAAATGTTGCATAAGACAAGAAAAAGTCATACTATATTCTGATTATTTTGTCCTTAGGTATAACTGTTAGTAATTTAATATAAAGCTTTTTTAAACTAGAAGAACTGAAAAATCTGCCTTCCTTTTAAAGAAGAAGTATGCAATAAAAAGTATGCAACACACTGTAAAGGAATTATGATTTTCCTTCATAATTAATAATAGGATTAATTCACATTTTCTTAACAAATAAACTCATCAACTGTTTATCTAAATTGTACAGCTCTTCTATCCACATGTTTATAATAATATACAAATCAGGAGAAGCTAGCCTGAAGACTTTTTTCTATTACTAGTACAAAAATGAAAACAACAAAAAATACAGACCTAGAAGCCATGTCATATTATAGTTCTTCCCAAACTGGAAGAAGTAGTTTTATCCCATTAATCAGCATGGAAAATTCTGACTGACAGCACTCTTGTGGTTATTGTAATTCAGTTTGTTTTAGACTTAACATAATACTGGTATGTAAATTCATTCCAAGAAAGAAATTATGTATACCACCAGTGGATGGTTTCATAAACCCTTTATGCTAGAATCAAGTCACATTGTGGCTTAATGTAGTGTAAAGCCATCCTCTTTAATATAATTGTTGATATGTTGTTTTCACATTTGTTGTTTTCACCCACAAAAAAATCTCATGTACCTGTGAACTCAATTCTTTCCCCTCCCTTTGTATTTTAGAGTTCTGGTGTAGGTTGAAAAAGCTGCAGTTTGTCAACTTATTTAATACCTCATTATTCCATTTCTGGTAAATATTTAAGGCCGCTAAAAAAATAAAGAACAAAAAACAAACATAATAATCATAAATAAAACAATCTAATAAAAACTAACAATAAATTGAGCCATATTTTTTTAATCTATTAAAAATCTGGCAAAAGAAATGCATTTTGATAGATTTTCTGAACACTGAAACCAGGGGTTCAAACACAACTGCAGGGGGAGTGTGTTCCTTAGCTTGAAAACAATGAAACCCCCCCCCACTCTTTCTTGTACACCAGGGGTGGGGGGGTGGGGAAAGACCCAAATAAAACATGCTGACTTATCAAGATACGGAATAAAAACAGATTCGGCTTTCATTATACACAATTGTTTACAGTTTCATTTTAGACACTTAGGTTAAAGCCTATTTCAATAAAGATACATTTTTCATTAAAGAACTCTATCATCAAGATGATAAACTTCACGTACCCTGCAATAAGTCAAATTCACTTTCTACCAACAGTATTTAGGAACTGAAGCCTGAGGATGAACACTAAAGAAGCAAGTGATGCACACAATCTCTTTACCACTGCTCGTCTTTTTCAGCAAAAGGACGAGAAAGTTAAGAGAAACAGCTGTGGAAAATGTCTCAGCCTGCTTCTCATAGAGAGAGATCCAATTCCTTTCTTCTAGTAGTAAACCTAACTTGAATGATCTTAATTTTATAAATAATTAAGGTTGCAAGACGTACCGGTTTGAAAGGAAACATAAAAAATTGTAAAGTTCAGTTCAAATGCAAACCATGATTTAAATGTTACAGTTAAAAAAAATATTTACACTGAATGAAGAGAAATGCTGCACTGTTAAAAGAGACTTCCCTACGCAGAAATAGAATTACCTTTTTGTTCTTTAATGTAGCTCTCTTTACAGTTGTGCATAAGCTGCAGAATCCATTTATGTTGTGCACCAATGCATTGCCAAGCTGGGTCTCCCTCTGCATGGAGGTCCGAAAGGTATCTATAAAATTGTAATTTTGAAGAAAGAAGGTTTGGAATGCAACATTTGGCAGGCTTTTCCTCTATGTGTTTCCTTGCTCCCGCTAAATTCAATTGAGCTTACTTCTCGGAAAATCAGTATAAAATTGTTTTTAGAAACACTACTCTAAATATTAAGTATGGGATAAGATTTCATTTATTATTTATTAACACTATTTTATGTTAATCCCCATTAAATAGAAGCCTCTGGTTAATCTAAATAAGCAGGGATAAAAAAGGTTCTCAGGGGCAGAATTTTCCAGTACTTGGGAGAGCACCAGGAAATTCCAAGGTTGTAGATTAGACTAGGAAGTTGAAAGAAAAGACTTGAAAAGAATAATTGAAAACCACTGCATGAAACTGCATGGATGTTCCCATGAAGTCACCAGAATCCAAGACTAGTTTGAGGGATACTTAAACTTATATTGTAGAAAGAGAATTGTATTAGTCTATTATAGCCAAAAATAAATAAATAAATCTGGTAGCATGTTTGTTTTCCCATAAAATTTGCTAGCTGAACATTGTTTCTTAATCAGAGTCCCATTGCAGATTCACAAAATCTTATTCATAGGAGATATTTATGTGTGTAAAAAATATGGTCTGAGACAACAGCACTTGGGAACAAGGATAAGTGAATAATAGAAAGTATAAAAATTATATAACTAATAGCAATCATTAAAAAAATAGTGCTTGATAGGAAAAAGTTAATTTTCACTATGATAACTACCAGAGATATTTAGTCATTTTAAACTTATTGCTATGAATTCCAAAATGTTTATGCAACATAAACGATTATTTTGTGTGAACATTGTTTGCAGTTTCTGTGCTGAATTGCCCTCAACTTCACATTGCAAAATACCATGCAATCTATCAGTTTAGGTCAACCTTTAATGAACTGAGTTTGTAGCCCATAAAAACCTTAAGCTTGAATAAATCTGCTGACTTTTAAACAACTACAAGGCCCTTTACAGCTTTTGCTGCAACAGATTAAAAGTGACTATTATTTGGAAATTACTAATATGAGCACTTATTTAAATATGCTTCCAGCACTTTATCTGGGGTGTCATCTTCTAATTATACATAAGCTGATACATAACAACAGTGAAAAATCTATGAATATTTATTCAAAGCTTGGCCCCATTTTGGGTCCATGAGTCATTTTGGAAACTGTTCTATTTAGCTCCTCTATATCACAAATAAGGTACAAGTAGTCCTCAAGTTATCATCACAATTGAGCCCAAAATTTCCATTGCTAAGCAAGGCAGTTGTTAAATGGGTTTTGCCCCATTTTGCGACCTTTCTTCCCACAACTTTAAGTGGATCATTGCAGTTGTGAAATTAATAACATGGTGGTTGAGTGAATGTGACTTCCCCATTGGCTTTTGCTAGGTAGGTCATACAAAGAGATCACATGATCCCAGGACACTATAATCATCAAAAATACATGCCAGTTACCAAGTGTCCCAATTTTGATCACATGATCAGGGCGATGCTACAATAGTTGTAAGTGTGAAAAACAGTCATAAGTCATTTTTTAAAATGTTGTTATAACTTCGAACAGTCATTCAACAAATGGTTGTAAGTCAAGAACTGCTTGTATATAGGCAGTTGGAACTGATCAGAATACTTGGCAGATGCTTTCATAATTTGCTACCCAAATAACCTGGATTTAAACATTCAAACATTTTAATTTTCTTATGTAGTACAAATATGCTTCCCTCTTTATTTACTTTATTTTGCTAAACTGCACTATTTTAAACTCTGGCTTCTTAATATGAATTTGCATGCATAAGCCTACTTAATCTGCTTCTATTTCATTATTTTCATACATTCGGGGCAGGGATGGATAAAAAGAGGAAACAGTTTTTTTTTTAATGGACAAGACTTATGATTAGGTTTTACTGAGATTACTCCTAAGTTATTAGGAACTTCATTTTTTTCCCTCCTTTCATCACCTCTGATACCCCTTTAGAAGGACAGCCAAAAATCTGAAATTGTTTCTTCACAAAGTGTGATTAATTCTTAATGTCTGAATATTTTATCTAATTGCATTCAGAAATAAGTTTCCACATTTAGAGCTGCACATATTTAGGAAAACATAATTGAAATGTGAGTTGTGCGACCTTCATTACCCAGTGTTTGTCAGGGTCACATTTAAAAAATAGCACCCAAAAAGCAGGCAGCGCCTTTTATAGCTATGAAAACACAGCCCATCATTTCATGAACTTGTGTTTTTTTTTTTTAAAGTTAAATAAGATATATCTTTTCTTTGTGACATGGAAACTGTTTCAACATAATTATATTGGCAAGGGTACCAGTCTGCTGTTTTCCAAGAGTAAAGTAGTTTTCACATCCTTATCCTAGTGCAGTTGTTTATTAGATTTATATCCTGCCTTTCTTCCATGGAATGGAAGCTGATGCAGATGGAGCTCTGGCGTATGCTTCCACCCAGGCGCTAATCAGACCCAGACCTGCTGTGTTTATTATGGGGCTCTTAATATTGCATGCGGTGTTTACGATTGTTAATCAGAGCAGCTAGTGGGACCCAAACTAATGACAACCCATATTACCAGTACATAGTAATGTTTTAACATAGGAGGGGCTTATGTGATATATCCTGGTAACATATCAAGGCAATATTAATCATTTAAGCCTAAGTAAGTCACCTCATTCTATGTGGTTTGAAAGCTTTGGCATTATTTAATATAGTTAAGTCAGTCCATGTTCATTCAACATTGGCACGTATTCAAGATTTTGTCTTTGCAATAGAAAGCTAAAAAGTCAATACAAACTGACTGTTTAAAGGATCTTTAATCCTTTAAAGATAGAAATAGAGGCATAGTTATAACATATGCCATTCGTTACATGGCACAGAATAGCAGTTGAGTCTATTGCCTGCTCTGCCTTAGCACCGCTTCGTTTCTATATTTTATAAAGATGGAGAAGGCCCCAACCCACTTTTAAGCTCTTGGAGCAGCTCCAGTTTATCAACAGAACAATTATTCATTATCCATTTTTGAAAGATGACATGGGAGAAAAAATTACACATAGTACCCCCATTCAGATGGTTACTTGAGCAAATTGTATTCTTCATTGGAAAAACAAGCATACATTTCCAAATCTGAATGTTAGGTGATCTTTCACCAAGAACTGTTGGGTCCAGACAGTTTTGCACATAGTCATATACTAGATCACTAAATGTGATGATAGAATTCATGAGTGTTGCTGCTCATCAATTACTACTGGGTCTGAAGCAAGTAAATTCCTTAAAATGGTTACGAATTACAAGAGATGGCACTGTTTGCCTTATCCTCACTGCATTATATACAGCCACAGACAATGAGAGGCCAATATATGAATCTTCAAATGATCCTGTGTTCCTTAATAAAGAAGCTTTTGCAGTTCCACATGATTGGTATTATCAATAAATATGCCATTACCCCCTAACCTTTTTAAAGTTGCTTTTCATTAAATAATTCATTACTCAATAGTTCCTTCAAATCCTGATTTAATTGAACAGTAATCTCTGCCCATGTTAAATCATACCTCTTATGGAAGCAAATTGCCAGTTTAGACTGATGCTGATTTTGCATTCTTGATAAGGTAGCATTTTTCTAAGCAATGCATAACATCTAAATGAGGCTCTTTGAACAAGATTTAGAACACAAAAACAAAAACTTTAAGCAGATGCTATTGGGAAATTACCCACAAGTCATGAAGCCATCTCTAACCACTCCCTCCCCCTTTTCTATTATATAAACTAATAACCATGACTGATGTTGGAAAAATAAAACATGCAAACTGTTTCACTGGTTGCATGAATTCTGTCAATTCTTTTCTCTGGTTCAAAGTTGTTGTTTTTTTTAAAAAAAGAAGGAAGCAAATTTCTTTCTATCACTATGTCTTAAGTTAGGTACCATTGAGTCAGTCCCATTGCCTACTGGCTTCATAGGCAAATGCTTACTATTTTGACTAGTCTTTAGTAATAGCCCATAGCTCTTTCTAGAATATTCCAAAAGTTAATCCATGTCCTCCATTGTACTTTTCGTCATCGTTCAACTTCACACACATAATCATAATTTTGGAACCAACAGTTTCATAATAATTTTTTTAGATTTTTAAAATTAAAAACGAGTAAATAAATGGAAAGCTGAAACACTGCAAAGACTCAGATGCCCACACAATTATTATTCCCAAGGATGACTACAAAATATTTACAACATTTTATAAAGCTGCATGTTGGCACATATGAATGGGGCCCCAAGGTAATCTTATAAAAGAAATATTGTGGAGGGCTACATAACTTTCCTTAACTTGGAAATGTGACCATCTGCTTAGAAGTAACCTGAAATACTTCTGGAAATAAATGAAATAGCTGTTATTCCCCCACTATTAAATTGGTTGTAGAGAAGCAACCACAATCTTGTTTGATTTCTGGCATATTTTATGACTAGGCATGTCCACTATGACACCAATTTCTGGAATGTGCTAGTCTTGCTTGTCAGCTCTTGGCATTTATCAGAGCTACCATTTTTACAATGGAAAAAAAATATTATTCTTTTTTTGGGGGAGCAAACTGCTTCAGCCTCCTCACAATTCCAAATACAGTTTTCAATTACAGTAACTGCAATTGTCGGCAGTTTTTGCCTTTGATTTGTACAGAACTGTATACAAAAACAGTTATTATTTTCTTCTCTTTGAGATTTCTCTATATCGAGTGCTTTCACTGATTTAACTTACTATCAAATTTCCTTCTCCAGATGTATCAATTAATATGAAGATAAAAATACTGTATTTGTGCCAGTAAGGATTACTTTGGAATTCTGACTGAACTTCATCTGCTACAATGTTGTATATTCATTCATGATATCTTTTTTTGCAGCTGCTTTGTACTTCATCACTTTGAGCAAACCTACAATTCATCCTAATTCCAGAAACTAGTAACTTATAAACAAGTCAAGGAAGCACTTGTTCCCATTTGGAAGGAACCAAACGTCTGATCTGACTCAACTAAGAACTTTATTCAAACTTTTTGTTCCTTGTCTTCAGTCAGTTGTCAATCAAATATTTCATGATTACTGAGCTAAGTGAGGCCCTTTTTTTCAAGAGTCCGAGAATTAAATATTGTTTGCAATTTCCTGAATGTTCTACCCCCCTTCTAAAGATGTTAATTGTCTATTTTCCACTGTCCTAGTACGAAAAAAATATATCTTAGAACCAAAGTTTTACTCAAAAATCAAATTTAAATTTGACCAGTTTAAGAACTTTCAGGGAAATGTTGCATGGATCTACTCATTTGTTTATTTTTAGTCTTGTTTTTATTTGATTTCATTCTTCAGATACTTTATCTAAAAGAGCAACAATAGCATATACTTTATACCAGATCAAACTTTTTGACCATCTACTTAGTATTTATTCTAGCCTGCAGTAGTTCTTTTACTCCTCTACTCCAGATGCCTGAAACTGAGATTCAAAACTACAGGCAGCCCGCAGCTTACAACCATTCGCTAGAAGTTACAACAGAAGTTGCAATTTATGAGCAGTTTTCACACTTGGGATTCTTGCAGCATCCCTATGATCACGTGATCAAAACTCAGCCACTTAGCAACTAGCACGTATTTATGACAGTTGCATTGTCCTGCAGTCATGTGATCACCATTTGTAACCTTCCTAGCTGGCTTAGGACAAGCAAAGTCAATGGGGGAAGCCATATTTGCTTAACGACTACATGATTCACTTAACAATTGCAATGATTTTCTTAATAACTGTGGCAAAAAAAGTCATAAAATGGGGCAAAACTTATTTAACAACTGCCTTGCTTACCCATGGAAATTTTGGGTTCAATTGTGGTTGTAAGTCAAGAACTACCTGTATACTACTAAGCAAAGCTCCCCTTTTTTGAAATCAAGTCAGGCATGGGGAATCTGTCCTACATGTACTGTACATAACTGAAGGAAAGATCCATAAATAGACAATTAAGTCAAAACTTTTGTGATATAGATTTTAAAAAGAGAACAATGCTCAATTTGGACGTTCTATAATATTAGTCCTTATAGCTTTGAAAAGTGAAGAATTTTCTTTAGGGGAAGATTCTGACTGTAAAACATGGTCAGCTGATGTTCTGTAGATTTTGTAATGTATGTAGGGGATGAATTTTAAATAAATCAGCACTGACTTCTACAATATTCCTTATGGTATGTATTTGAAAAGGACAGCATGAAAGTGTATATTCTGAGTTGTCGACTGTATAAAAAATAAAGAGGTTTTACGATATATGGGATGAGGTATACTCAAAAGTGCTTCAGAAGGTCTTATAGTTCAAACCTCATACAAATTCCCACTTCTGCTGCAATGGTTTTAAATATTATCTCCTGGCAAACCTATTTTGGCTCTTACATGTTTTCTTTGAATTAGGATTGCCCAGCATGAAGAAGTATACAGGTATGGCAATGAGACATTTATTCATGCAGTAATGCATACTTCATTATTATTTTTAATAATAGGATAAAGACCAGAAGAGTACATAGTAAAGACCAGAATGTCCCTTTCTTTTCCCATACCAGGAGATGCACTGAAAAACTGACTGAAGTAGAGAATACCATTCAAATGCTCTAGACTTTCATAGAACAATGACTCCAGTCTGGCTCATACCGTGTTTCTCACAAAATAAGGCCGGGCCTTTTTTTTTTTTTTTTGACTCCTGAAAAAACGACTAGGCCGTCTTTTGGGGGGTGACTTAATTTCCTCCCCCGCCTAGAGCGGCCCATATGCACGTACCTCTCCACGAGGCTGTTTCTATCGGCCCACGAAAGCTCCCCGAAGGCAGAGTCCCCAGCCGCTTCGGGGCGAGGCATGGCTGCCCGTGTCCCCTCACCATTAGACAGTGTCTTTCGGGCGATGGAAGCTCCCCAAGGGCAGTCACCAGCCACTTCGATCGGCCGGTAGAAGCGGCCTCGCGGCGAGGGGAGTGTGCGTGTGTGCTCATCCCGAGGCCGCTTCTACCAGCCGAATGAAGTGGCTGGTAACTGCCCTTGGGGAACTTCCATTGCCCGAAAGACACTGCCTAATGGCAAGGGGACACGGGCAGCCAAGCCTCGCCCCAAAGCGGCTGGGGATTCTGCCTTCGGGGAGCTTCTATCGGCTGATGTTCTATCGGTAGATCGGGGTATTCTAGCCTAGGCTACCTACAGGGCACTCCTAAAGGCAAGTTTTCTCCCCACCCCTCTCTGCCCTTCCCCCCATTTCTCTTCACCTCGTGTAGTTCTAACGAACAATGTGAGAAATGGCGGGGAAATGCATGGATTAAATAGCCCTAATTTTGGGGGGTGGGGCTTAATTTCACCTCATGCCTAGAAATCATGCTGGGCCTTCCTATTGGTGGAGGCCATATTGTTGGAGAAACATGGTAGTAAAGGAATGCATTATATCAGTGAGACAAGTTCCCAAATCATTCAAAATTTAGCACATTTTCAAAAATGATTTTCTCCAAATTCTTTTAAACTATTAAACATAAAAATAGTATTTCTGTTCTATATATAATGGAGCAGTGAACCCTGTCTTACATACACAGAAAATGAAATTCTATAATGTAATGTAGTACGGCCTCTAGAAACTGCTCAAAATCTTTAAAAAGGAATAAAATAAAAACTGCGTATAATGTTGAAAGCAATGTATGAGGTAGTGCTATAGTCTGAGAATGAATAGAAAGAAAAGCTAAAATTGCCAGTTCAACTGCTTCTTTGAAATGGAGAGCTTGTGCTGTTTTTGGTTCTCTTTACAATATTAATAAAAAGAATTTTTCGGTTTGCAGAAAAGTATTCTGGATACAAAATATACAGTATATCTAATTGTTCTTTAGTAGGATGTTTTCTCATATAATAACAAGGAAATGTTACTGCCTATATAAAGAACATATTTTTAAAAATAAAATAAAAAAGGTAACCTTATGTAGCGTTTTTGGTCATGTAATGTTGATGGTGTCTCAAGTAATTTATCCAGAAGAAGTTTTCTTAATGCTTCAACTCGTGTTTCAACTTCAGCATAATCTACAATTTCAAAACACAATACCATAATTAACCCTAGAATGAATGCCATTAATTACTAAAGTATAAAATTATTTTTATAACCTTTATAATTCAAATGAACAAAGTATAAGAAATTACTTCAGTATCAAACTTGTTGGCTCTCAAGTCTTCCTAAATATCTCTGATCTTTTAGTCAGAAAATTTTAATTTATATTATAATTCAATTCACTTCAAAGTCCATGTAACTATTAATTGATCAATCTGGAAATGCATATTTTCAGAATAACAACAGCCCTTTTTCTGTTTTGAAACTAAGAAATTTCAGTTTTAACCTTATCCCAAGCCTTGAATTATTTTATAAACTGCAAACTGCAATTTTTGAACTCATTAAAAAATACATCCACAAAGTCAATCTATCTTATGAAACATAACCTGAAAATTACCAGCTACGAGTCTTGTTATGTACAGTACAAAATAATATATATTTCCGAGGCAGAAACATTGCCACACACAGTTTAAGAAAGCATTTCAAACACTACAATGCTATATAAGCAGAAGATAAAACTACTCAGCAGATAGGAATTGAGTTTGCTCTCATATTATGAATCTTCCCTACTAAAATTAAAATCACATTTAACAAAATGCCAAACTCACATTTTTTGAAGACTTGAACTTCAGTCTTTCCAAATAATGACTTTGCTTTTTCATAGTCATTAATGACTACATCATAATCTCCCTTAAAAACATAAAAACAAGTTTTAAGAAATTTGAACCGGAAATTTGGGGCAAAACACTTTAACTTGCATTTTGTAATATTAGTACCTTTTGAATGTTTCTTTCAATATTTAATGGAAGATTGAAAAGAAATTTGAAGCGCTGTAAAACATTTAAGGCATTTCTTGTTGAATCAGCCTTGTCTTTGCGGCCCAAAACTTCTTGGAACAATGTATCTGCGGTATTACTTGCCCCTTTTAAGAAAAGGAGACAAAGAAGTAGATAAGCTGCAGCTCTTGCTAAATTTAATCAAAAATTTATCAAGCTTTTTATACAAGTAAACATACATCAACAACGGTAGGTGTTTATATGAGAAATGTTTTGGCTTATAAATGTTCTGAATCAATATTTACTACTGGTTGCTTAGATTTTTTGCGCGGCAGAAACCAAAGTGCATTTAAAACAACTTCCATTCCTGAAGCAAATGCTTGAAATTCATTGCATAACTTTAGAGTTTCCTTTGGCTACAAAACTGAATTATATGGTTCCAACTATGTCTTGTAGGAAATTTGATTATTACTAATATTCTCCTTTCATAACAGAACACAATGAAATAAGCATGAATTTAATTTTACTGATACGAACAGAGTAACTTAAAATTCACTGAATACAGAAGACAGAGTACCAATATTGTGACGTTTGAGCCACATATATCTGAAAGGGACTTTTTATTCTTTTTCACTGAAGAACTCCATTAGGACATTTCGTTAAAATAATGATTTAAACCATTAGTCACATCGCAAATTTTGACCCTATTCTCTGTATCAAATTCCATGATTTTGAGGAGAGCTGTATGGTTTCAAGCAGGAATGTGAGAATGATTCTAAGGACTGAGAAATTCTGCATTAAGCTATTCAAATAATAAAATATTCAAACATTTACTTGTTACATTTAAGAGCATTTAGTCTTTAAAATTTGATGGGCATGTTTCAGAGTTAAACCCCACCAAAAAAAGTCCTTTCCTTTCCTTCTCATAATAAAGATGTGTCAAATATGTTAATTTTCCCCCAACTTGTGACTTATCTTTAATTTACCAGAAAAAAGTGAATGTTTCTATCCCTTTTGATGGCTGCCTGTAAAACTTTCTACATTATCTGGTCTAGTGACTATAATTTAAGCAAAGATGAAAAAATTACATCAGTCTCACTGGGTGGCTTGCATGCCATTTTCTCTCGTCACACTGTGGGTGGCCTGCTCATGTTAAAAGTAGCCTTTGTAAAATAATTGTTATATCTAAATAGCGTTTAAACACTGTTGATGTTTCAAGACCCTAATGCAAGAAACTCTGTTTTGTCAAGAGAATTGGTCCTACTACATTTTATTTGGTAGGGAGAGGGAGACAAAGTTACCTGATATTCAAACATCAAATTGCTTATAATTTTATTTTCAATATCTTATGATTGAAAAAGATTAGCAAACATGAATAGTGAAAGGAAAATAACACTCTAATTAGGAGATAGTAAAATAATTAAAATGGTCAAGAAATGCTTTTAAAAAGGTATTTAATTAAAAAAAGTAATAATATGGCATTATTTGTCTATTGTTTCAAATCTGATATATTTTGGTTATTTAATTTTAAAAATTTTAAACTATGAATAATCATACTTGGGAAACTTCAAGAGCATTAAGTTTTTTTTAATTTTTTTCCAACTGTTTCAAAGGTTAAAAGCTACATAGAACTTGCTTTTAAAAAGAACATCTGCAAAAATCCTTCTAATAATAGTATAAAGTACCCTTCCAGTAAAAAAGACCAGGAATTAGGGGAAAAATATTATATCAGATTTATGAAAATAAAAATGATGTTCACAAAGAAAACTAGTCAATAAAAATTCACCTTCCTAATGCACCTTCCTAATGCACAATCCCAGTGTATAATTAACTAAAGTCTCTTTTCCAAAGTTTAATGCTTTGGGTAAAAATTATTGTTGCTTTCAGATAAAATAAAGCTTCTTCTAATTTTTATTAACAGTTATTTGTATTTTTTTAAAAAAACTCTTTCTTTCAAAAGTACTGGTACCCGTTCAGTTAATTTTATACTAGCAATTTCACCTCCTTTTTATAGGATTCTCAGAACTATTACCTTTATTCTTCTATAAAAATTAATAATATGCATATTATTGTTGTATGTTCCCTTCCCACCCAACCACCTAAATATTGAGATAAATTAGTTAGGGATATACAAAAACACATATATTTTGTATGGCCGAGATGAAGTAATTCTATTTATAAGCTGCAAATAATATATACAATGTCACAAAAAGGATGAAGAAGAAAAAACATTTCCACCCCCCCCTCTCTCTTTCACAGGCTATGCTTATATTCTAAAATTGGTAATTACACTTTAAGGCAAAGAATCCTCAGATCGGGATACAAACAGAATAAAGGAAAATAGCTTCTCTAGGATTTCCTCTCCGAAAAAAAGTTAACAAAATCATCTGGATATGCCCACAACGTGCATTTTCTTGCACTGAAATATCTTTCTCTAAAAAAAGTGGGTGCTTATGTATGTATATGGAGAGGGGGAGAAAGAGGGAGAGGGAGAGAGAGTGGAGCTCTTGAAAGGAAACAAGTGCAGTTCCCCGTCACATTCTGTTTCTTTTAGATGCATTCATGTCTCTTGAATAAAATGGCAAAGTGAAATCCAACATTATATACAGCTGCTACTTTAAATAATTCAATCACTTAATTTAGATGGACTCTATTACCCATGTATTATATACACCTTCTCTATAACATTAATCTGATTTCCTAAGAAAGGTCAAGTCAGTCCAAGCCCTATGGAAAATAAAGTTCTTTTCCAGATAAATTTTCTTCCTTGCCAGAAACTGGGAAAAAATGCGTCAATTGAAAGTTAATGGCTAGTCACAGAGCCAAAAGTGATTCGAGGCATGCTCTTCTGCTGAAAGGACAAGGCAGGCAGGGATTTGTGCCAATTCACTCATTCTCCCCGCAGCCCTTCAGGACTTGTCATGTTCCTTAGGGGATCTTTTAGTCCTTCTGCACAGCGTTTCATGACACCGAGGGATACAAAGGAAAGGAACAAGAATGAAGATTAGATCCAAAACAACTTCCTTCCACATGAGCACAACTCTGCTAATTTCTGCATTTCTTTAGACTGGAACTCAATATGTGATTATGAAGAGTATTTTTGTCCACTAGTATTTTTCATGCATTTTCTTCCCTGAATTCAGCCACTTCATTAATGGGGTCCAAACGATCAGTATTAGAGGCGATATGGAATTATTAAAGGTATAGGGAAAATTAACAAGCCACTTCCCTTTCTGGGAAAAAAGCAGACATGCTGCTTTTATTTAATCTGAACAGAAAGCTAATATATTCAAAACTATGCAAAGAAAAACAGTGAATTAGAGAAAATGTATTTTCTGCTATATCTAAGACTTCATTGCTATTTTCCTATATTTTTAAAATGTGCCATTCTGAGGTTGTTTAATTAACTCTCCATCAAAAATTTTAAAAAGTACTAATTTGAAAAAAATGTTTTAAAATCTGTCATAAATATCTATCTGCAAAATGCCATTCTAAAAAGATAACTTTCTTATTTTCATTTATGGAAGAGTTGCTTATTTTAAAAAAAACACTATATCTTAACAGTTCTACAGGAATAACTGGATTAAATGTGTTAAATAACTAGTCAGGTGTAAAACTTCTTGAAGCTATAAAGGAAGCTGCAAAAATTAAAAAGTCTGAAACCTATAATTCAGTATAGATGAGGCTAAAGAAATAAAAAGGCTGATGACTTTGAATTCATCTTCTACACTCCCATTTTCCCTAAAAGTAAACTTTAAATTTGCATTTGATTATATCTTGCTTGAAACTTAACCTTTTTCTATGGAAACTTTACTTTAAAAACCAGTTACATAGATTCAACTCACCATTTATTTAAATCCATTTCCTCAATTTAAATGATAGGGTTTAAACAAATAGACCCACATTACCCCTTTGTTATTAAAGGCTGTCAGAATACTACAGGGCATCAGAACTTTTTAAACCTTTTTTTTTATTTCAAGCATCAGTCTCTGCAACACCGTCAGAATTCAAGTAGTAAATTATCAAGTTTCATATAGTTTTAAGATTCAGAAACAAATGCTGGGAAAAAAATCCATTTTATTATTTTTAAAATAAAAGAAGTAGCATTGTACAAAACTTACTGTTGAGAACGTTCTCTAGTTTTTGCGTCATGGATCCTTCTACTTTTTCTGTTCCATCCGCTTCTAGTTTTTGATGGATAGCTGAAATAAAACAACTTGTTAAATTCCAACTATTTTAATGGATGAAAGAGATATATCATAGATTTGAACAGCACATGTTTGTTACAAGATAATTTGTGATCTAGTGACACAGGCATTATGATAAGAGCCAGATCCTCCAGACTTCTAAACTTCACTATGCTGCTAAGCTTATGCTATGCTTTTGGCAGTAAAGTTAATCATCTGGGCATGAGTATGTTCTCTTATTTAGTCTTCTAATTACCATGACAGTTCTGCTATATATTTCACTTTCTTGTGTGGAGCTTAAAGTAGCTCTAGTTTTACATTGGCTAAAAACTCTTGTTGGTTACTTGACTTTGAAGAAGTAAATGTCTTTTATGCTACATTATGCAGGTAAAGCCGTGTTCATATATGCCTAATTTGAAAGTCAGAAATACCAACATGGCATTTTGGGATATGACAAATCATACACAATTATTATTTCACTATTGTATAATTTCCCCTTCCATTCTTTTTTCAACCACTGGTCTCCACAAACAGTAGTTGGGAACACTGCCTTAACTCTACCAATTTCCCACTCCTTAGCTTGCTTGCTTGCTTGATTTATTTAAATAAAATTTCAAAGGTAGGTCCCAAGGCCTGTTACCCATCTGGTGGTGAGGATTAGGAACTATTGGAAGTGCTTGAAACATTCAGGTGTCATGTCATCTTGAAGGCTTGGATGCTCTATGGGCTTCCTACATTACCTCGAGGTACATGCAGGGGTGGGATTCTACCAGTTCGCACCTATTCACTAGAACTGGTTGTTAACATGCTAAGCAGTTCGGAGAACCGGTTGCTAGAAGAAATTACTGGCCTAATCCTGTAAGGAAGGCAGGAAGGAAACATTCTGGTGTTCATTACAGAAACTGCCTCTCCATTAACCCTTATTACATTGTTGGCAGGACTAGAATTCCTGTCTCTGGAACTTCTCTAGAGGTTTTCCCCCCTCCTTTGCTGGTACTTTGCTTGTGTGGAGTCACCATTCAAAGTTACAATGGCACTGAAAAAAGTGACTTATGACCATTTTTCACACTTATGACTGTTGCAGCATCGCCACAGTCATGAGAGGCCAGGCGAGGAGAAGCGTGCCTCAATGTGACTGATATTGAGTTGGCCACGCCCAGCCAATAACATGACCACCAAGCCATGTCCACCCAGTCACATGACCACCAAGCCACGCCCATCACCTAAGCCACGCCCACAGAACCGGTTGTTAAAAAATTTGAATCTCACCCGGGTACATGTACAAACAAACAAACAAAAAATCTGGAAGGAACAGTTTTTGCTGTAACTTCCATATGAAAATAATTCCAACTTTTATTATTTGCTTCCTTTCTCCTCAGGTTCTTACTAAATATATTTTCCTTGGCTACTCTGTAGTACAATTTAAGGGCAGGAGTGGATAGGGATATTTTAAGTAATATGAAGAATGGAATTCTGTACATGAATTTCCATAGGTAGTTGTGTCTTTGAGATGGATACTGAAATAACATTGTAGCAGTCTAGTTTAACCCATGGAAGTCTTGCTTAACTTCTGGTTTAGTCACTGGACTATTGTACTCAATTACAATGCACTGTAAGAATACTTATTGAAGTCATTCCCACCAAAGACAGGTTAAAGTCTTCATTAATTTCTGTTACAGGAAAATGGGAGCTTTGTTTTTCAGGTCTCATCTTTGAACCTGATTGCCAAAAAATATTGGGAATAAAAATTATTATATAAAACAAAAATAAACCAAAAAGCTATGTTTTCTGTATATCATATCTGATCTCCTATTTCAAAGCTACTGTAGCAATTTATAATGTAAAATATCTTCAAAAATACTGTTTTAAATCTCAAATGGAAAATGAGCTTCTGCAAATTGAGAAATTGCTGCATTAATGACAGAGCAATCCAAGACTTGATATGCATTTTCTAAAAATGTTGCTGTTAGATGATGCCAACTTCACAATGTAATTGAACATTTGAGAATGTTCATCCATCCACAACACCATCTTTGAATCTAAGATTCTTCAATTTTAGGTATTTTAGCTGCAATGGTTTAAATTGTTCATTATTTGCCCATTGGATAAAACTAGAAATGTATTCCTATGAAATGACAAATACATATTAGAAAAAAGGCATGGATCACATGACTTACAGAGCACCCTTGGCAAGCAAAGAAATGCAATGTAATGAAAAGCGAAAGACAAAATTATGTATAACTGACAGTAGTGATATCTAATAAAACAATACTACATCTAAAGAAGAAATGTTGAAAAAATACTTTCCTTTGTGAAATGTAGTTCTCACCTAATAAGGGGTGAGAATCATTTTCACATTTCAGTATATAACATAATGAAAGAATTGGTTCATTTTCTTATTTTAAAATAACTTTAAAATTAGTTTAAAATAAACTTCTTGTTTTATTACATCTGCCCTCCTAATTCTACGCACTGCCAGATGTAGAAGAGGGAAATGTTATGCTATTCTTGACCTTTAAGATTGAATACTAAGATAAATTACTGTATAGATCTTTTGCTTAGGAAATTTGATATAGCTCTAGTAAAATTTTGTAAATATTTGGGATTACTTATGTATTTAATCACAGAAAATACATATCTGATTCATACTTCAATATTGCAGAAGACTCAATCACCACAGTAGAATAAACAGGTACAGAAATATAATTAGCCATATCCTTAGTAATGGTAAATCGCAGGTACTTTATAAAATATCTCACCAATTTCCCCTCTCAATTGATGTGTCAATTGAGCTTATCAGACATTTTCACTGCCGTTTGTGCTTATATCACTTAAACCCTTAAGATTCCTCCACTCCGTTAGAATTCGTAGATTCCTTTTGTAGTCCTGAGACTTACCTGACAAGGCATCCTGTGCTTCAAAAAAAGTGCTGAGACCTCCTTTGACATACTGTAGATTGCCCTCGTTTTTCTTGTTGGCTTGTTTCCTCAGATTTATCACTGCCATTTTAAGCTGATCAAAACTAAAACCAAAAAGAGAAAAAGACAGATGGCATTCAGGCAATAAAGATGAAATGACAGGTCATATTTATCTTAATAAAATATCAAGCCCAACAGAGAAAATATATGATGACTTGCTGTAATCCACCAATCCAGTGGAGGCAAGTTAATTCCAGTATGTCCTTTTTATACAAATAGAAAGAATATCTTAATGTTTGGTAACTCATGAAAACTCCACCTTCAGGAAGATAAGGAATACATGGAAATAATTCAGGAAAGGTAGAAAAAGCAGAATATTGTTGGTCTCCATGCCAACAAAAGCTTTGTATAGTATCTGCTAAATGAGCATGAAACAAGAGTTATTGTATTGGTCACTAATATGCTTTTTTGCTCTATGTGTTTCTGCCTGAGAGAGTGGGTGAGACTGTGTATGTGTGTGAGAGAGAAAGAGAGAGAAATGGAGAATCCCTCACCCTAAAATAGGAAGTTGACAAATAGACAAATTAACAAAATCGCCTACAGCTGAATGATATAGCAGACTGAAATGTCATTCATACAAATCTCTCACTGCCTTGTTGCTGTTACTGGTTTAAAACAATAATTGGATCTTTGCCTTTTAATTTTTCGCTTTTCTATCCTTGTACTTTTGTTTATTCTTGTCACAATGACAAATGTATTTAGTTCAGCAAACATACCAAGAGAAGGGATATTTAATTTAAATGAGTAAATATATACAAGGAACTCCAACTATGAATTATGGCTACTGTCTAGATGACTGAATTCCAGGAGAAAAAAAAGCTTTTGGTTTCAAATATGGGAAGTTATAGAATAATGGATGTTACAATGGAATTGTGAAATAGAAAACACACATTTTCACCTAAATAAAGCAATAAAACATTGAAGGACTATTTAAAAATGTGCTAATATCAAGGCATTGCCTATTGTAAAAATGTCTATTTCTAAAAACCTGCATTCTTTATTTTGTGTTTTATAATAAATCCACACTGAAAAACAATTATGAGCAGAGACATGAACCCAGATTAAATGAGAAGAATGTAGTTTCCACTTAAAGTAATGCAACCAAGTTCATCCAGATCATAAGTCTCATCCGTTTCAGAGGGACTGACTTGCAGCTACATCACCCACAATTCTTTGCCAAAACGCATTGCTGACACTCCTTAAATATGAAAAAGAAATATTAACACAAAATTCACACTAACCTGGCTGTTGAATGGTTCTCTATTAAATACCAAGCAGCAGAAAAGTTTTCACTTGTAAAATCAGCACTCTTTCCAGGAAACAGTGTCTCCAACTCTTTCTGTGGAATCTTTCCTCTAGATAAGTCAATAGGAAACAAAGACTAAATGATGGGCCTGAAGGTAAGTCATTACATAGGGAGAAGCATTCTCTAGATATTGTCCTTAAGATTAAAATATCAAAACATTACGGCTGCATTCTCATACACAGTTCAATATACACTAATACCTTAACATAAGGATTGGAATAACAGAGCTGATTTGGGGGGAACTGGATTTTTAAAGGGCATTAAAAGGGCATAACGCATGGTTTATACCTCTGATGGGGGGAGAGAGAGGGAGAGGAAGGGGGGGAGAGGGGAGAGAGAAGGGAGAGAGAAGGGAGAGAGAGAGGGAGAGAGAGAGAGGGGAAAGAGAGAGGGAGGGAGGGAGGGAGGGGAGAGGACAGAGAGAGGGGGGAGAGAGATCTGATCTAACCTCTCCCTCTCTCTCTCTCTCACACACACACAAACACACAGAGGCAGGAGTGGGATTCAAATTTCTTAACCGGTTCTGTGGCTGTGGCCTAATTTGTGGGTGTGGCTTGGTGGTCATGTGACTGGCTGGACATGGCTTGTATGTAAATATTATAAATATTTATGTAAATATTGAATTTTTTACAAAAAAAATTGCAACTTTTACCCAAAATCAGGCAAAGCAGGCAGGCAGATTGAGTTGCTCATAGAATCACAGATTCATTCAGAGATTTATCTTTCTGGCATCAACTACCTGAGTCTGTCACATAAAATTTGCTTGCAAGCAAACTCATAACATTTGCTAGCAAGCAAATTCACAAAATTATCTCACAACACACCATGTATGTAAATATTGATTTTTTTTATATAAAAAAGAGCAACTTTTACCCAAAATCAGGCAAAGCAGGAGGGCAGATTAAGTTGCTCACAGAATCAAAGATTCACTCAGAGATCTATCTATCTGCTATTGGCTACCTGAGTTTGCACTGACAAATAGAAGCTTCAGTCCTATGGAAGGTTCGGCTCTGCTTTTAAGCGGAGCCGAAGATCTAAAGATTAGCTAGAAAGCAAGAAATCCAATGATTTCCTGCTTTCTAGCTAATCTAAATCTCCCACACAGCAGAACAGCTGATGGTCGGAGAAAAAAAAGAAAAGAAAAATAGCAATTTAGCAGGCAAGTTTGCCAGGTAAGGAGTGAGTGGGAGGCAAGGGTTCCTGTGGGCCATGTGGGCGGCACAGCCTTGTGTTCCTGCGCAGCCTGGATTAATTGCTTTGGGGGTTGCTCTGGGGGTGACATTTCTCTGCGGACCACCAAAATTTTCTCGCAGACCACTAGTGGGCCATTGCCCACCGGTTGGTGACCACTGATTTAGAAAAATCCTTTCTTAGCAAGCACCTAAAAGCCAAGAGGACCATACGTGCCAAATTTTAAGTTTGTAGGCTTTACGTTTCTGGAGATTTTGTGACGATGTATGAGTGGTATTTCGCTTTTATATATATAGATTTCATATTTTACACCTCTCCCTCTCTCTCTCTCTCTCTCTCTCTCTCATTTATTTATTTCGCAGCAGCAACCACCTTTCATACAGGAGCTAAGCTACGCCCAGGCTCCTTGCTGTGTCCTTCTTGCTCACACAGCAAATACTGTTTCAGTTTCCAAACAGCCCTCGACTCTCTCACACACTAACAGAACGCTAGCCGGAATATTGATGGATACTGGTAGGCAGAGGCACAATTCCTCCCCCCCATTTTCCTCCCCCCAAACTAAGATGATCACATACCGTGTTTCTCACATAATAAGGCGGGCCTTATTTTTTTTTGAGCCCCGAAAAAACGGCTAGGCCGTCTTTTCGGGGGGTGACTTAATTCCCCCCCTTGCATCCTCGCCAGCAGCCGCTCCTAACGGGCGATCATGGCCAAGCATAGAGAGCTCCCTACTCCCACCTTTGCTGCAGACACCTTTGGCACCCGCCGCTGTTGCTTTCCCTTCTGCCCATTCCGCCGCCACGTTTGGAGCTGCCGCTTCCATGTTTGGAGTGCCGTCGCCATTTGGAGCTCCAAACGCGGAAGTGGCAGCTCCAAACATGACGGTGGGCGATCTTTTTATTTTGGTCCGCGCGAAGTTCAGACCGAGCAAGAGAGGGAGACTGCGATGCCTCCATCCGAGATGGCAACCTCACTAGTGGATCACAACGTGGCTGGAAGCCCGAATCGGCGGGATACGATGGCGATCTTTTTGGAGCGAGAGGAAAGGGAGAGAAGAGTTGCGGCGTAATTTGCAGGAGGAAGTGGGTGTACCCCACGGCAGGGAGCCCAAGGAAGAAGGGCTGGTAGGCAACGGAGAGCGTCCCGTAGCTCCGGAAGCAGCCTAGAGACGCGCCCGGGAAGAGGCTCAGATGCTGCCTTGTAGTCCCCAAGCCAACTGCGTGCGCCGCCTTTAGTTATGTGCGCTCCGCGCTTTGGGCATCTCCGTGTGATCGCGACCCTGTCCTTTCCACCTGGCGCCCTTGCTGCTTTCTGGCTCTTTAGCAAGGCATCGCGGTCTCCCTCTCATGCTCACTCTGAACTTCGCACGACCAAAATAAAAAGATCGCCCACCGTCATGTTTGGAGCTTCCGCATTTGGAGCTTCCGCCGCCGTTTGGAGCTCCAAACAGCGGCAGTGCTCCAAACACGAAGCCGGTTGCTAGAGCCAGAAAGCAGCAAGGGCGCCAGGTGGAAAGGACAGGGTCGCGATCACACGGAGATGCCCAAAGCGCGGAGCGCACATAACTAAAGGCGGCGCACGCAGTTGGTTTGGGGACTACAAGGCAGCATCTGCGCCTCTTCCCGGGCGTGTCTCTAGGCTGCTTCCGGAGCTACGGGACGCTCTCCGTTGCCTACCAGCCCTTCTTCCTTGGGCTCCCTGCCGTGGGGTACACCCACTTCCGCCTGCAAATTACGCCTCGCAACTCTTCTCTCCCTTTCCTCTCGCTCCAAAAAGATCGCCATCGTATCCCGCCGATTCGGGCTTCCAGCCACGTTGTGATCCACTAGTGAGGTTGCCATCTCGGATGGAGGCATCGCAGTCTCCCTCTCTTGCTCGCTCTGAAGTTCGCGCGGACCAAAATAAAAAGATCGCCCGCCGTCATGTTTGGAGCTGCCACTTCCACATTTGGAGCTCCAAATGGCGACGGCACTCCAAACACGGAAGCGGCAGCTCCAAACGTGGCGGCGGAATGGGCAGAAGGGAAAGCAACAGCGGCGGTGCCAAAGGTGTCTGCAGCAAAGGTGGGAGTAGGGAGCTCTCTATGCTTGGCCATGATCACCCGTTAGGAGCGGCTGGTGGCGAGGAATTCCGGCCCGCCGGGCGCTCCTAATGGCAAGTCTCCCGCCCTTCCCCTTATTTTGCATATTTTAAAATAGGCCTAAATTTGGGGGGAGGGGCTTAATTTGATTTTATGCCCAAAAAACATGCTGGGCCTTCCTATTGGTGGAGGCCGTATTGTTGGAGAAACACGGTAGTTTGGAAGTGAAGCATGGATATACAGCTAGTTACTTATACATCTATTTTAAACTCTAGATTTAGAAAATTCAGCAACAATCTATTCATGCAACAGTGCCCTTCTAACACAAAGAAATCCTTAACCCATAATTTCCAGTAAGAAGAGATGCAAAATAGAATAACATAAGAAAAAAGGTAATCCTTCTCCATTAAGTGACAATTCTACACTTTTGCTTAATATTTAGGATGCACCTCTCTCATGTGGTTCTTCAGGTAACAGATAATATTTACATCTTTCTAGGTATTGGAACAAGATCAATGCTTCTGTTGATAGAGAAGTATGAAACATACCCGCAATATGAGGATGGATAATATTCATTTTTATTCCACCATTTCACTCAGCACAAATAATGAAGATTACATTACTGATAGAATTATTATAGAACAGTGAAGTGAATAATGCATGTGAGATAACTATTTATGAAATATGCAAAGGTTATTTTATTTTTCACAAACAAGATATATATGCTAAGCATTCTATCTAATGCTGCCTCCAACAATTACAAAATTATTCAAAAATATTTTAAAAACAATAATGTTTGGTTTAAAAGTTTTTTTAAAACTGGGATAAAATACAAACCATGAAATCAAATCCTTCTCAAAGGCATTAAAAATAAACCTTTTAGATATGCAAACTATACTGCTGAAAAGATTGAATCTGTGCCAAATGGTACTGTATCTTCAGTGTGATCTATAGAATGTGAAATAAATTTAGCTTCACAGGATAACAAGAAAGATGTATTCTAAAATTATATTTTAAAATATCTTTGATTATATGTAAGGAAGGAAGTGTAAGTAAGGAAAATTACTCAGCTCAGTATTGTGAACTCGTATACTGTTCCAATGACATACATTTTTAGAAATGAAACCCCAGAGTCTTAAAAAAATGTTGAATTCTATGCCATAATACACCACATCTGTGCATTTGGAAATCAATAATGATCAAAAAAGTATCATCTTGAATCAAAACTCTAAAAAGAAGTTCCATAGTATAACCAGAAGTACAATCTAGTAACTAGCTTGATGATAAAAAATTCAGCCTCCATATAGATCAGATGGCAATATGAGAAGATAAACTATACTCAGCAGTGTCTTATGTTTTCATTAAATCCATTGCCAGATTAATTTCCACATGCTTGCTTACTGGCTCAAGCAGTATATCAGGAGAACAGCAAGGCTAGGGTAAGTAACATGTAATCTTACTTCAGTGGTAAGAAATGAAATACTGGGTGACAAGAATCAAGTGGTAACCAAAAGGAACTATGTCGATAAATGCCATTCTGAGTCCAATTTATCACAAAAGCAAAATAAAAATGTCATGGCAAGAAAAATGTAATCCTAAATTTTGTGAATTTGGGCGTGTGTGTGTGTGTGTGTGTGTGTGTGTGTGTGTGTGTGTTGCTGGCTCCACTGAAAATATATGAAAAGTCAAAGTTATATTTACAATTTTGGTAAATTGCCCCAAAAAATATTTTGTAGAGCTTGCTCACATATTCATACAAATCACTAGATTTATCATCACATGATTTCTCAACATTTTATATCAGATTATCTGAACTGCCTTCAATGAAAAAACACTGCAGCAGGATTAATTATATCTGTGACACTACTTAATTTTGCATTTTCATAGCTCATCCCACAGAAACATCTACTGAGAGTTTTGTTGCCATCAAGTAATAATTTTCACAAATTAACTAGCTAAATATAACGTACAACTACCATTATACAAGTTCTCTACTTAAAACATTTTAAAATATAATAAAAATGAAAATATTATATTTCACGTGACATTGGGATATATAAGCAATTTGTATTAAGGATTATGCCATATATGACATTCTTAGCTTAGTTTTTATGCGTGACTACACCTTCCATAATCATATTGCCTAGGTAATCCAAGTAATGGAACAAATTCAATATTGGCTTATATAATTGGTGATATTAATCAGATGTGTATTTTGCTAGAATAAGGTCTACTTGGAAGGAGTCAAGTTTGTGGATGGTCTTAGATCCTTATTTTTATTTAGCATACAGCATACAATTTCAAGGAAATCTACAAATGCTAGACACAATGCAGTCCTGGCAGCATAGATTGCTAGTTCATTCTGTTTGTCACTTGCACACCTATCCTTGGTGCATCAAGGGGGGAAAACTAGCTTTACACCAGCTAACTAGTAGCACTTGGGCTGCTCGCTCTTCTGGGCTCCTCGGTCAGCCTCGCCTCACCTTATGTCACGTTGCCTTTCACCGGCTAGGCCCAGTGCTGCCTTCCACTCTCTTGCATACGCGAACACACCTAGTTTTTTTCTCATCGAATGGTACCTATTTATCTATTTGCAATATGCTTTCAAAATGCTGGGTGTGCAGGAGCCAGAGAACGAGCAACGGGAGCTCATTCTGTGTCGTGAAGCCAGGATCAAACCACCAGAGTATACACCATTTCTGGTCAGCAGTTCCAGCATCATTAAACCACTGTGCCACCACATCCTCCAGTCTTGGACCCTTCATTTCCCCTGTATATTCATGTATCAACTATGTTTACTAGTTTTAGCAAGTTACATGTTGTAACCTGTTTCTTGAAGAAAAAAAGAACAGCTTGAGTCATACCATAACTCTTGTTGTCATGATCTTTAACTGAGTAAAATGGTGTATCACAGGGTGACAATTTTTGAATCAAGTTACCACCCCAAATGGGCTTATTTACAGAATGCATTCAAAATTCGTGACCCATGATTCCCAAGAGAACGAAATTTGGGGAATTGATGCTTTGCTTCATTTTCAACATTCCATTACAGTTTCCCAGCCATCTCTCTCTCTCTCTCTCTCTCTCTTCCTACCCAGCAGCAACCACTTACCTGTGAGAAGGAAAAGGAAGTTTTCTGCTTCCTGCCAGATTCCCACAAGGAAATGCCATGGGAAAATCAGCAGGAAGTCAGAAGTCTCTCCTGCTCCCATTGCTTGTTTTGAGGCCTAACTTCGATCATTCTGTTTCTCTGCTTAAGTGAAAAAATATTTCTGAAATGACCCAATGGGCCACAGGTTGTCTAATTTATAATAAAGGGACATTTTTGGGGAAAAAATGAAATATAAATCAGAATCATGAAATTAGAGAGTTAGAATGTTTCACTCATTAATGATAGTGGCTATCTGCTTCCTATTTAATTTAAATGATCTTGTTACTTCTTAAAGTGTTAAATCATGCAATTCTTGTAAACCTCAAGAACCTCATTTTTAAAGGTTCAGTCCAGATGTGTACATTCTATTTCATTTTCTTCACAGTGAATTTTCAGTACTGATTCCTGGCCACTATCTGGAAAAAGTGCTTGGAGTTTTCTTGGCAAGATTTTGGAGTGATTTGCCATTACCTGCTTTCTAGGGCTGAGAAAGGGTGACTGGCCAGTCACCCAGCTGATTTTGTGCCTAAAGTGGGACATGAACTCTGTTGTTTCAGTTTCTAGCCCAGTGCCTTTAAAAATGAGCAAGTTCAGACATAAGTTGAGCCTGTGTTGGATAGCACTAGATAAACTAATTTCATAACAGATCCAGAATGTTCATCCATCTACAACACCAGCCAAAGCAGCCTAAACCAGATCCTGTGCAAATAATATGTTAACATTCTTTGACATTTTATAAGAAAATAAACAACATAAGCAAGCATTTTTAAAGATACTGGATACTGGTATGAGCTTCTTTTGGAAATTACTTACAAGGTAGTTTTTTATAGCTTTACTTGCTTTCATTTAAAATGAAATATAAATGTAAAGTTCATAAATATAGCTTTTAAGTAATTATTAATCAAGTAAAGGTAGGTAGTGATTTAGAATAGAATTAGAATAGAAGAATAGAATTCTTTATTGGCCAAGTATAGTTGGAAACACAAGGAATTTGTCTTTGTGCAAATACTCTCAGTATACATAAAAGAAAAGATACATTCGTCAAGAGTCAAGAATCATAAGGTACAACACTTAATTTTTGTGTATATGATTCTGTAAACTCTATTTAAAACTCAAAACTAAGCAGTTCTACTGGATACTGTCAGCAAAAACTAGCATGAACTAGATTCTAGAGGATTTTATAGGTCAAGAAGAGCCATTTTAAGTAAACAAAGTCTGAATGGCAACCACCATAAACAAACCAAGTTACCATACACATTCCCCCCTGTCTGGTATCAGCCAGACTCCATGGAGCAAAAGTTGTACCAGCTGTATTCTGTTAGTCAAGCATGCAGGAGACCAACAGAAAGGATGCTAGGGCAGACTAAACAGGACAAACCCATAGGTGTTAAAAGGGACTTTCTCCAGTGCTAGGACAGAAGACAAGGATGTTTTCTGGAAACAGTCTACAAGAGCAACTAATAGCAAATCTGGACCAAGCCTAAATAAAACATTGATATGATATGACAACATCACTTCAACGCATCCAAAAACTACAGTTAGGAGGAAATTACAGAAAAGTTACTGGTATCTTAAATAGTTAATAAATATTGGCATTGTTTATAAACTGGGAAAATCTCTGTGCTGTTCATTTCATTGGAACCTCTCCTATTGAAATCAATATTATTAAACAATAATGATATTTGGTCTTATGTAAGCAAATATTATGCCCTTGTGACTATACTTTGATTTTAAAACTGTAACAATCAACTGAACACTGCACCAACTTAGCTGAACTTGCAAGAATGACGTGTGTATGTGCGCATGCATGCGTAAGTAAAATAAAGTTTAAAAAAGTTCTATCTCTACCAAAGTCAACTTTTATGTCATTACTAAAAGGATTCTACTATTCCATTAGGTGGCAGTGCATGATCAGTAACTTAGGCCTTGAAGAAACCAAGCTAGCTATAAAATACAAACTTCCACTGTAATTACATTTCTCTCGTAGTTAATTGCTATGAAAGTAACATAATCCCAAAGAATTCATTAGCTATTTCTAGCCAGATGAAGCATATTTATGATTGTTCCTTACCCCTGGGTTTTAAGGAATTAAAACCCAGTGGTGTTTTAATTGCTGGCTTTATGGAATGTGTTAGGAAAATTGTGGGAGAGATCCAGTTAGGTTTAGTGATTAAAATATCAGGCTAGAAAGTGGGAGACCATGAGTTCTTATTCCATCTTAGGCATGAAAGCCAACTAGGTGACTTTGGGCCAGTCACTCTGTCTCAGCCCAACTCACCTCATAGGGTTGTTGCTGTGAGGAAAATAGGAGGAAGAATGTGTTGGATATGTTCATATCCTTGACTTATTTGTGAGATGGGGGGGAGAGGAAGAGAGTGTGTCTGTGTATGTTTGGCCTGAAATGAACATTACAGTACTCTCTGACATGAGGAAACAGAGTGAGGAGATACAATCTCAATGTGACAGAAAAGAGCTGGTATCTAGCCTTTCTTTTAGACTGCAAAGGTGAAACCTCCAAATTAAAGCTCCTGCTTTTTAAAACTAAACACATTCCTAGAGAAATGTATTTTACTGAGAATTTAATTCTGAGTGAAAGAGTCTTATCTTTAGAGAGTTCAGTGTTCCTGCTGAGGCTGCCCAGTTAGACATTTATGGTTGAGGCTGCCATGATAGCTACTGGCATGTTCCAATTGGTATGTGTCCCTATGCAAACAGCAGGGCAAATGCTGGACTTCACTTTTTGTTGAGATGCTGGTGACCTGAAGTTTTTCTCAACTCATGTTGTCATGAACAAATCAGTCCCTGGTAATTTTTACATTAGCAGTTGGTATGGTATTTCCAGGAGTTGAAGACTAGTTAAAATCAGGGTACTAATGGAATGTCTGAAAGCACTTGGGGAATTTCTCACCTCATATGTCAAGAAACTATTGAAACCCATGGCTGACCCATGGAATGCAGACAGGCCACGTTCCTAGGCACCTCTTCCCTCTGGCACAACTCACTTGGCTCCTTGGGGTTTACCAAGGAACTGAGACCAATAAAGCAGCTTGATAAGATGGTTAGAGCACAAATGGAGGAACCTTCATGACAAACCAGGTCCACAATGGAATAAGATCCTCTTTCAGATTCATGCAAAATCCTTCTCTAGGATGGTGCAGCAAGGAGAGGCTACTCCATTCTATCTGTATAAGTCCCGTCAATTATGCTTATTTATTCTGTATGTCATCTCCATTAATAAATTGCAGCAAGGGAGCCAGAACAATTGGTCCAATGTGAGAAACATTCATTGGTTTTTTTTGCAGATAACCTTGATCAGTTTTGCTTTCTTTGGAGTTCCAGAGCTTAGGTGACCTCAGCAATCGCTTGTTAAGAGTCATGTGGCTACTGCTCACCTTTAGATGTTGAGATTTTTAACAGGATGCATGATGACTAGCTTGTTCAATGCTTGCCTTTCCTAGCTTATTAAACAGGACAGGTTAGAACTGATTCCGGGGGTGTCTACAAGAGCTGTGTGCCACAGGTCAAAATGGCAGGCAAAATTAGGCAATTGATATCCTGCTCTTATGTGTATGAGATGCATATTTACAAAACCACGGGGCTTTGGTTATTCGACAGTGCTTGATTTCTTGGCATTATTAATAATTAAGGGAAGTGATCAAACATTTCTTGAAAGTGAGATGTGTATTTGTATTTTAAAATCTTTACTAACAAAACTTTCTCTTTACCCAGACATTTTTTCTATCGGGCAATCTCAAATATTCCATTCTGTCCTTTAATACAGTATATTTTTTTCATATGCTTTTGCAAAAAAATATTTATGTATATCCTTTGAATGAGCTAAGCTTTCAAAAACATTCATTGATACATTACACTCATATAATCTGAATTTTTGTAGAATATGCACCAATTTTCATAAATACATTGAAATAACTAAAGATCAGAATCCTCCCTCCCAAAATATTAATGAATGTGGTTATACGTATCTGTAGCAATATAAGGAAAAGAAGTTTATGTAAGTGGCCAAGCATTTGATCCTCCAGTTGCAATGTGAAACTATACAGAGCAGTAGACATATCACCTGGGTCTGATTATAAATCTCAGCTACATCCACAATCTTTTTATTTCAGTAGGTCACAGTAAGAATTCCTGACAAGCAACAGAGCCTGTAAAGCAACATTCAAATGACTGTAAAAGTCCATTCCATATATTCAGATCTCATTCAGTACTTTAAATATTTTTTTTAAAAAAATCGCAACTGACCATTCAAAAGCAACTGTTTATTTTGTCTGCCCTCTCACATACATTAAAGGGTTTCCACCAAATAAATGACCACTGAATATATTTTCGGCTATAAAATATTGAACTTTGTAATACTTGGAACCAGGAAGAAATCGCCCATAATGAATATAGTTAAGCTTTTGTTTCAAAAATATTTGCTGCATAAACCAATCAAGAATGAAATATCTTCATAAAAATAAGAGCATCACATTTTTGTTTCTTAAGGCCATAAAATAATTTTTGCTACTGAAGGGCTAAAGTGAAGAGCACCCGCACCAAAATAATTTAAGAGAGGATCATAATCCTTTGGGGAAAACATTCAGAATACAGAAAAGTTTGTATATTCCAGAATATGAACAAAAATTAAAAAGCCAATGAGGTTATACCTTCTAACTTTATATTAAAAAAACCCAATTTTTACTGTGGATGCAGATCATTTCATTTCTTCCTATTATAAACTCATAGACAAGGCAACAATCCCATTATTATGCTAACAAATACAACAGTAAGAAAACATACTGTCTTCATTTAAAATTAATTATGTTTTTATCTATGCTAGATATAAAATTATTTTCCAGAATAAACTGTAAAATAGCCAAGGATGTTTGGGTTGCAGTGCTATACAGTCCTTGCAACAAAAGATGCTGATTTTTTTTAGTTGAACCCTGAATAATCTATAATCCACTGAGATTAGTAGAAAAGTGTTAAAGTATCAAAAGTTTAACAATATTTTTTTTAATGGAAATGCAATTCTAAAGCATCAATCATAATTGAAGGGACTTATAAAAACACTGGTGAGCTACATACTGGAAATAGTGAAAGTTGCTATAGTTGGAATTTACATATATGCTTAACACTTATTCCAAGAGGCAGTAAAACTACTACAAAGTCAATAAGATTATTGGAGATAGGATTTTATTGTATTTTATAAGGAACAATAGTACCAAAAATATGCAGGATTTATATCATAATTTAGTTCTCTTTTAAGAATATTTTAATCGTGTATTCTCTGAGTGTTACTTTGTAATTGCAGCATGTATGACAAGACTTGTTATACCTAGCTCACAAGCCTTCGGTGGTTTACTGTTGCTATCTATACTATGAAAGCAGGTCTTAACAAAAGAACAAATCAGTATTAATTTATCAAAATGTCACTACTGAAACTTTGTCGTAATGTTTGTAGGAATTTAACATGACCACTACCAAGAACTACAGTATTTATGGTTAGGAAAACCATTAAGATTTCAATGAAACTAAAATACATAATAGCTAGAAATATGTTTCATTGCTAGAAATGCATACTGACTGAAATATAAAGCTAAAGTATAAATTATCTAATATATTCTGCTATACGATATATTCTATTAAAAATACAAGGCAAAAATTGGAGTATTGGCTGTTAGGCAAGGTTGTCACTTACAGAGGTGTTATACCAAGGCGAAACTCGTACCCATATTCCAATTTTTATGGTATTTTAATATTTTATTAGCCTTATTTTGGGTCCATTCTGCAGATTATGCAAAACAAACCAAGATCTGATACTGAAGCCTAATTCAAATGTTATCATCTTAAGGCCAATAAAGTGACCTGAAATTAACCTTTAAAAATGCAGTGCCCTTCTTCAATTCTAACTCAATATACTCAGAATCAATGCTGGTATCGTGGTGTCTGAAATCAGATATTTTAATCACCTCCAAACTGGGAAAACCTGAAAAAGTAATCTACACTTTATAAACCAGGATACGAAACCAAAATCTGATTATGGCCTGGGACATGCTGATAATAAATTACAGCCTAAGATCATTCATTCTCCACTGAATTAGACTTGCAACTAGATGTCAAAAAAATTTACCTGAATATATATTTCCAAACAATTTACCATCTTCATCTTTTACCAAACAGGAAATTGAAGAAATGTTTTTCATGATTAAACCAAATTCCCTATCTATGTTACTTTCCTCAAATCCCAGATTCTAAAAATTGCTAGGAATATACATGTGTTGAGTACTTACTTGTTTATCTCAATGCCAAGAGGATTAGCAGGCCGTAAAGACAAAGGGGGCACCCCTTTGTTTCTGTCCGTACGCATGTCATAATAGTTGATTTCATCCACCCAGACAGCAGACTGATCTAGGATACCTAGATAAAACAAGCACACATTCTTATAACAATAAACTCTGCCCAGTCTCAAGCACTTTTGGGACCACTATGACCTGGATGACTGAGAATCTCTACAGATATTTAATTTGGGGTTGTTTTTTTGCCACTATAACACAAATGTAAAAGGAAAAAAGCTAACTCACTGGTAAAAAAAACTTGCATGTTCTCTCCTGTTTCTATTGTTTAATATCACAAATTGAACCAAATATTCAAGATAGGATAACAAATAGGATACAGGAGCAAAGGTAAAATTAAGTTGTGTCATCATATCACTATTATTTGGAACTCTCATCTGAATTTACCAAAATCGATTGTTCGTAAATCTGGGGATTATGATGTTAGCCTGAGAACAGGCAGGCAATCTCCTGGCCTCTCAAAAAGATCTTAATTAAATCATGATCGATAACTAAGAAAAACTTCATGTTGAACATAAACCTTTTTCTCAGAGAAGACTTCAAACAATGTGGTAAAGCAGTACTTTACATAATCTTGAGTTTAACTCCAAAATATTCATTCAGGGAACTTCAAACAAGAAACCTGCAAAGGTTTATATCCCCAGAATTTATTGAATTAACCATACATCCAGATCTCATCAATAGTTAATTTTTAAAAGCTTAACATATTAAGTGTTAGAAAAATTATATACACGTATGGATATATACACACCTATTTTTTCAGGCTTCAGAAGTTTAAAAGAAACAGTAGAAGTCCCTTTCCCTCCTGACTTTGTAGTTACGATAATGTCCCCTTTGTCATTCTTAGCTTGACCTACTCGACACACAATTTTGCTGGCAGACATCCATTCCGCAGTGAGAAGGCAATTGTGTCCACAGATTGTCAAGCCTTGGTTAATGAAGATTCAGAGAAAACAGAAAAGCAAAATTTGTTTAGGAGAACTTTAAAAATGCCATTATCTCCAGTATATTTGAAATGCTTTTATTTACAAATGCTACTCATATTAATTATGTTTATAAATACACTTTTAACATACAGCTTAAATGAATCTTAAGGGATATTCTACATATAAAAACTAGATATGCTCAGCTTTACCCACTACTGAAAATGAAGTTAAAGACACAATATAAACGCTTAAAAGTCAAAAGTGTCTTTTTGCCATAATTGTGAAGCGAATCACTGCTATTGCTAAGTGAATCATGTAATTATTAAGCAAACCTGGCTTCCTGCATTGACTCTGCTTGTCAGAAGCCAACTGAGAAGGTTACAAATGATGATCACATGACCCTGGGACAGGGTCTATGTGCTATATTCCAGTTGCCAAGCACCTGGATTTTGATCACATGACCTTTGGGTTGCTGTAACGGTTGAGAAAAATGATAAGTCATTTTTTTCCAGTATCATTGTAACTTTGAACAGTCACTAAATTAATGGTTGTAAGTAGATGACTACCTGTAACGGCAAGTAGTTTGATCTGTGCAAAGTCTAATTCCAAAACAATCAACAGATCAGACTGTTTCTCCTTTTACACACACAAAAAAACCCTAAAAACCATTCCCTCCCTTCACAGAGAGCACCCAAGAACTTTCCCTCCCTAACTTGCCTATATATAAATGGTTCTACAGTTAATACCATAATATCTGCTGGGTTTTTTTATGCTGTTAACTGCCTTCTTAACCCTATCATTAGAATTCAGAGATTTTGTTTTGGGATTAACAGATTCCAAGACAGGATGCTATCCTGTCATTGGATATACAACACCCTGATGTTGGATCTATAACATGTAAATAAATCTGAAAGTACAGATTATGTCAGTGAGTGGAAGAAGAGGAAGAATCAGCTCATAGGCAACACTTTTAAAGTGAATCCATTGCTTTGCTTCTCTGCTGGGCTCCATTCTGTTTCTGGAAACAAATCAGGCAGCAAAGGGAAGCTTAACTGCTGCCCCGTTTGATGCCGTGGAGAAAGTTCTGTTGCCTGCAACATCCTCCAGCATGACCGGTTTGGCAGTTGGTCAGTAATGGTGTGTGGTGGCATTTCTTTAGGGGGCCGCATAGCCCTCCATGTGCTCGCCAGAGGTAGCCTGACTGCCATTAGATACCGAGATGAGATCCTCAGACCCCTGGTGAGACCATATGCTGGTGCGGTTGGCCCTGGGTTCCTCCTAATGCAAGACAATGCTAGACCTCATGTGGCTGGAGTGTGTCAGCAGTTCCTGCAAGATGAAGGCATTGATGTTACAGGCAGCAGAACGTTCTCTACGGCGTCTCCAGACCCTGTCATGTCTGTCACATGTGCTCAGTGTGAACCTGCTTTCATCTGTGAGGAGTACAGGGCGCCAGTGGCAAATTTGCCAATCTTGGTGTTCTCTTGCAAATGCCAAGCGTCCTGCACGGTGTTGGGCTGTAAGCACAACCCCTACCTGTGGACGTCGGGCCCTCATACCACCCTCATGGCGTCTGTTTCTGACTGTTTGAGCAGCCACATGCACATTTGTGGCCCTCTGGAGATCATTTTGCAGGGCTCTGGCAGTGCTCCTCCTGTCCCTCCTTGCACAAAGGCGGAGGTAGTGGTCCTGATGCTGGGTTGTTGCCCTCCTACGGCCTCCTCCACGTCTCCTGATGTACTGGCCTGTCTCCTGGTAGCGCCTCCATGCTCTGGACACTACGCTGACAGACACAGCAAACCTTCTTGCCACAGCTCGCATTGATATGCCATCCTGGATGAGCTGCACTACCTGAGCCACTTGTGTGGGTTGTAGACTCCGTCTCATGCTACCACTAGAGTGAAAGCACCGCCAGCATTCAAAAGTTACCAAACCATCAGCCAGAAAGCATAGGAACTGAGAAGTGGTCTGTGGTCACCACCTGCAGAACCACTTCTTTATTGGGGATGTCTTGCTAACTGCCTATGCTTTCCACCTATTCCATTTGCACAACAGCATGTGAAATTGATTGTCTATCAGTGTTGCTACCTAAGTGGACAGTTTGATTTCACAGAAGTGTGATTGACTTGGAGTTACATTGTGTTGTTTAAGTGTTCCCTTTATTTTTTTGAGCAATATGTATATATATGTATGTATGTATGTATGTATGTATATGTATGTATGTGTGTGTGTGTGTGTGTGTGTGTGTGTGTGTATATATATATATATATATATATATATATATATATATATATATATATATATATATATATTCTTAAGTATTTAACAAGTGTGTATCTATATGTATGGTATTCAGCTTTGTTCAGGTATTTTCCCACATCGTTATAGTTGTGCTTTTAAAGTTGTAGAGACGTTTCGGCAGAATCTCATCTGCCATCATCAGGCTTCTGTATTGTGTGTGTCAGATTCTGTGAGAAACGGATGTGAAAGCCTGACTCACAGACGAACACAATTGTATTCTATAATATTATTCTATTCTATTTTATTCTATTCTATATTATAATTGTATAATATCTTTTTATTGATGGGATCCATATTACACTGACAAATATCCAATCTTAAAGGATGGACAGAAGTAGTCAGAGAAGGCTAGTTCTGCAAATACCAAGGCCTACATCCATGGTTGTTATATACAGCTTTTTAGATGACTATCAGCATCTTGTATTGCACCTTGAAGCCCACTGGAATACTTGACGAAAAAGTGTAATATGTGTTATTGGGACATGCCCATAACTACTGACAGTATTGTATTCTGGATCAGTCATAACTTCATAGTGGTCTTCAAAGCCAACTCCCTATGTGCATACTCTGATAATCCAAAGACAAGATGAGCAGTTGTGCCCTCCTGGTACACAAAATGAATCTCCACAAAAGTAAAAACTTACCTATCAGATCTGTTGGTCCCGTTCCTAGGTTTTCTCCTCGAATTGTGACCTTAGTCCATGCAATGCCTTCATTAGGAGAAATGCCCGTCACAAGAGGGGGCTTACGTGTATGAGACATAGTTGCCTTTCTTCTTTGGTCAAAAGATGCAAATGTTCCACAAACTAATTAGCAAAAACATACATTTATAAACCATCTTTATAATAAACATAGAATACTCAATTGTTATAGCTTGTTAAATTGCAATTATTTATTTGTTGCATTTCTACCTTGGTGCAATCTGATAACCCTTGATGGATCAGACGATAAAAGAAAATTAAAATATCAATGGTACATGTAAAATTACAGTTTAGTCACTAAACCAGAAAACCCATAGGTATTATAAGATTAATAAAATTTTGATATTATAACGATAAATAAATGCAATTTTTAACAAAAGCCCAATCATAAGATTTTTATTCCAGATTATATTTGGTGATACAGATGGTACCAGTTCTCTGTGAATTGGGTTTGTTTTTTTCATGAAAGTTAACTTGATATAGATGCACTGATTCCTACAAATCAATGGGACATTTTTTACCCACCATAATTATATGTATTTAGATTTTAAAAACACACCTTTATTCTATGGTCTGTTCACTCCCAACAGGAGATATTGTAATTTCAGAACAATACCCTTGAAATGTTGGCCTCCAACTCCCACGAGACCAAATTACTATTTGGAGATGACTGTAGTTGTAATCCAAACAATATCTGAAAGGTCACAACTTCTCCAGCGCTCCTATATAGACTATTAAGATCGCTGGTAGCTTCATTTAAACATAAAACTAGGACCGAATAATCTTCTGACCCTAAACCATAAAGATTATCTGCAAAACCGCCTGCCACCATAAAAAAAAAAAATGGACAGAGATCAGGTATAATATGTAAAGCCCCTTCAGTTGCTTCCTGTCAAACCCTCTCAAGATCACCAAACCAAGGGGTGGAGTGCTTGTTGACAGGTTTAACTTGATTCCGTGAGATTTAAAGCAGGATTTATGAAGACGATTCCTGCTTCTATCTAAGATAACTCTGAGTCCCAGGAGCTGGCAATAGACTTTGGAGGCGCCAAGCCTGCTCATCGTTTACTACGGTAGGTGCAAAAGCGTTCCTTGCCTCCTTTTAAAAGCAAAATAAGGCACCCTCCGCGTCGTTTAAGGCAAAATAAGGCTCAGTCGACGCCCATTCTCGCTTCGCTGACAAGAGGCTCACCATTAAAAAAAAAAAAAAAAAGACAACGGCAACGCCACACAACACCGCCACACAATCCCAGCCTCTCCCTTCACGCCACCCGCCTCCCCTGCCTCCCCCGCCCCGCATTCCCACCTAAGCCGACCTACCGGTTAGCGAAGGAGGCAGCCTGACTCCCCCCCACCGCCCGCCCCCAGCGTTCGGAAGGGGCGGAGACTTCCGATTGGCCCAATCCGCCGAGCGGCGCAGGAAAGGCACGTGACAGCCAAAGACGGCGAAGCCTGCGCGTAAACCAGGAGAGCGCACGTGACGAGACTCAAAGGGGAGTGCTGTGGTTGGCTGAGGCCGAGCTGTCACTCGGTGACTTCCAGCCAGTGGCCTGGCAGAAGGAGGCGGGAAAGTGAGGGGACGTTCCTATTCCTCTAGTTAGGGACGGAGAGGGCGAAAGGAAGAGAGGGAGGGGGGTAAGAAAAGGCGGGAGTTGCTGTTTGTGAGGGGAGGTGGGTGGAATCGTAGTATTTTATTTCAGAAAGCTGTCAGTTCGTTAATCATAATCCAGAGGACCAAAATGGATGCTATTTTTTTTTCTTTATTACCATTTAAAGAGTAAAACATAAAATACAAAAGAATTTTCTATGTGCCAAAGGTGCTTTTTCAGAGGCAACTGGACTTTCTTGTTTTTCTTTGAAGCTGTTTTGTTTTTCATCCAAGAAGCTTCTTCAATTCCGTACAGCCAAAGATCTAAGGCAGAGAGGTCTCCAAACTTGGCAACCTTATAACTTGTGGACTTCAACTTCCAGAATTCCTCAGCCAGCTATGCTGAAAGTTTGGAGACCTCTGATCTAAGGAGATTCTCAAGTCATTCAGGTCATGGTTGTCTCAACAGGCAACTGGATTTTCTTGTTTTCCTTTGAAGACGTTTCACTTCTCATCCAAGAAGCTTCTTCAGCTCTGAGTTGAAGAACCTTCTTGTATGAGAAGTGAAACGTCTTCAAAAAAAACCAAGAAAATCCAGTTGCCCCTTGAAAAAGCACCTTTAGGATAACCATGATCTGGATGACTGAGCATCTCCATAGAAATTTTCCATGTAGTTAAAAAAAAAAAAAAAAAATCACACATGATGTTGCTCTATGCTTCCGAAAAACAGACTGGAAAAAATGAGGTGGAAAAAGTGCACATTGATTTTGGCAGGTGTTTTTTTTTTTAAAGGACTATAAATGTAGCGCTTAAACTTACATCCTATGTTCAAAGTGCTTGAGGCTGCATACGTAATATTCCTCTTTGTAGCTGTGCTGTATGTCTAACACAATCCAATGAGATACATTTGGATGACAGAGGATGACTTGCTCAAAGTTCCATGATTTAGGATAATTTAGGATAAAGCTGCAGTTTTGGGATATATGACCCATTGCATTGATACTGTTACGACGAACAAGTGTATTCGATCCTACCCAAACCAAAAACCATGGATGACTGGCACTGTTAGGTCCCTTTTGTACAAGAGAAATAAGGCATTTAAGTCTGGAGATGCCTCACTGTATAGTGTGGCTAGAGCAAATTTGAAGCATGGTATTAAACAAGCCAAGGCTGCATACAGGGAAAGATAGAAGACTGGTTATCTAATAATAACCTGAGACAAGCTTGGCAGGGGATTCAGCAGTTAACTAATTTTAAAGCACAAAAGGCTAGTATGGGTGGAGAACATGAGTTGGTAGAGGAATTAAACACCTTTTATGCCCGGTTTGAGATGAACCAACTGGAAGTGGAGTTACCATCACCACTACCATTGTGGACCGAGCATTGTGCTCCTCTTGTTGTGAAGGAGCATGATGTTAGGTATATAATGAAAGCGGTAAACTCTAGAAAAGCTGCAGGACCTGATAACATTCCTGGTTGTGTAGTAAAGAATGTGCAGATCAGTTAGCGGGGTGTGGACTGAGATTTTCAATCGTTCTTTGCTACAGTCTCTTGTTCCAACTTGTCTAAAGGCTTCTATTATTGTTCCAGTACCTAAGAAGTCACCTGCAAATGTTTTAAATGACTTCAGGCCGGTAGCATTGACTTCTGTGATAATGAAGTGCTTCGAGCAGTTAGTTCGGAAATATATTATTTCTTGCCTTCCTGTTACCTTTGACAATTATCAGTTTGCCTATAGAACAAACAGATCTACTGAGGATGCTGTCAATATTGTTCTTCATACTGCTCTATCTCACTTGGAGAAAAAAAGGCGTATGTCAGAATATTATTTGTTGATTTTACTTCTGCTTTCAACACAATATTACCCCACAGACTGATGTCTAAGCTTAAAGATCTGAAGCTACCGGACTCCATATGTTGGTGGATTCTAAACTTTTTATCACATCGTTCACAAAGGTTTATGATGAATGGACATATCTCTTCTGCGAAGATCCTCAATACTGGCACTCCTCAGGGCTGTGTATTGAGTCCAGCATCCAGGCCACCCGATGTTTGAGATCCTACCATCAGGAAGATGATATAGAGTGCTGAAAGCCAAGACAAGTAGATTTCAACATAGCTTTTATCCAAGTGCTGTGATCAGGTTAAATGCAGAGTTATGAATCTGGTGGTCTTAACACATATATCCTGGTTGTACAGTTTTTAAATTGTTATTTGCTTTAATTTGTTTTATATTGTTATTTGTATACATCTTTTGGTGTTGTTTAGTTGTATGTTGCGAAAGAGCACCTTATTTCGTTGTTCTCAGGTTCCTGAGCACAATGACAATAAATTTATCTTAAATTGGAATTTGGATCTCTGGGAGGATAATTCATTAGTCATCATTTTGTATGCTGATGAGAGCAGTTAGTACTGAATTACCAGAAGAGTGGCCTGTAAACAATATTTAGCAATAGATGAACTTTTAGATTGTTAATTAATGGTGGTGATGGTGAAGTGCTGTTCATTCCCTCAGCTGCTTTTTCCGAATTAGAAGAAGAGTTCAAGAAGAGTTCAGAAATCTCACGCAAGACATCCCCATTTGATTTGCTTGGCAAATATCTTAATGCTTCTTTTTAAAAATGGCATTATGAAAATAGATGCACAGAATAATAAAGGATTTTACACAGTAAAATAGAATTCAACTAAAGTTAAATTACTCAGATATTTGACATTGAATTGATAGTTTGGGTAGGAAAGTGATACATTTTTCAGACATGTGCTGATTGAAAAATGCTTCAACAAAATTTGTGTTTAAAATTAGTAGAAGACCTATGTATAAGAAAAGAATGGAACAATATTACAAGAAAACATCTATATATTTCTGATATCTATAAAGCAAGGAATGTTACTGAGAATAATAAAATACAGCAATACAATACACTGTAGACATTAATTACATCAAAACAGGTGCCCAACTGAAGATTATTCGAACATTTGGAATGAAGTTATAGTACCATAAAACAAATATAAGACTACAAATCTGGTGGGTTAAAATAAATAACAAGAAGAAAAAACATATGTATGTGTGTGTGTGTGTTATTCACTCCATTCTTTTTTCATGCTCTGTGGTGGCAAAGTATTTAGGACAGATAATCGGTGGAATTAAGATGGAACTACATAATAACATTAGAGCTAATAGCAGTACACTTTAGAGGATTTTAAAAATTGGCACACTGTATGTCTTTCCATTATGATATGGATACATGTAATAAAAATGTTGAGCTTCACAAAGTCTATCTCTAATTAACTGTTTTCATGCTTATTGCAGAACACTTGAAAAAATCCTCACTGGAATGATGAGCATGAAGCAGACTTAAAGCATTAAGGTTTTTTGTTTGACCACTGTTTGAAACAGATAAGCTAACAGGATTGGTATTTTTAAAAAATAAACATGAAAAGCTTGGACAACCTTTGTCTGCAAAAGTCTTCATATAGATTTTGATTCCCCCCCCCCGCCTATAATTATTTGTGGTGTCAAAAGCTGCCACAAGCTTTTTGCCTGCAGTGAATTTCTTATACCCGTTGATTATGTCTGCTCATTTTGATTGTCTTGTCCTCTCCCCTGCATCACAAAGTTTCTTTTTTGCTGCTTCTATCATCAGTGTACCCTTTCCTTAACTGTGCAGGAAGCAGAGACTTGTAACAGGAACTTGGATATTTCCAGCAGAAATTCCTAGCAATGCCACCCAGGTTGCAGCTTTCTTTCCTACATAGGTTTGCTTAGTAATTGAATTCCAAAAAGCTAGATTAAAAGTATTTTATAGAGATGAAGAAAATGGGGTAAAAGAAGATGCTTTTGTATGAAATTAATTAATTAAAATTAAAATTAGGTAATTTCCTTAACTCATCCAATTAATAATTAATGGCCAGGCATTAATAGTCCTCTGTTAGGAGACAAAAACAAGACATAGTAATCTAAGTCTATGTATGGGCACACTTCCCAGGCCTCCAAGATCATGCTACCAAAAATCAGATGCAAACCTGAAGAGAACATATAATGTTCTGGAATTTTCAAAGAAAATGAATTAAAAATTACATGCATTAAATTCCCTAAAAGGGAAAACATTCTAATCCTGCAGTTGTTTAAGTGAAACCTTGGTTGTTAAGCAAATCCAGTCTCTCCCATTGACTTTGTCAGTACCTGGCTGGGAAGGTTGAAAATGACGGTCACATGATTCCAGGACACTGCAACCATCATAAATACATGCCAAGCATTCAAAATTTGATCATGTGACTCTGGGGATGCTATGATGGTCATAAGTCCAAGGACTGCTTGTAAGTTACTTTTTTCAGTGCTGTTGTAACTTTGAATGGCCATTAAACCAATTGTTGTAAATTAAGGTAGTCTGCAATTCTAGTTATCTGAAAAATCTAATTTTAATCCCTCTAAAGAATTGTAGAGCCAGATTCATAACAGCTTTCCCTGATGTTATGAATATTATAAATCTTGTTGCATAATAAAGTTATTTCTACAGGTTGCCCAGCAGAAGCTTGGAATGAATAAGCTAAACAATGATTGATTTCCAAATAATTTTATGAAGTTGCATGTTTGTTTAAAAAATAAGGAAAGTTGTCATTTTGAACAAGAATTGGTGATGAATCTTAAATTTCACTTAAACCCTCTATATGGCCCTAAGCTACTTGAAATGAAAAGATAAAGTACGAGGTAAATTATAGTACAGGAAAAGACATGATTGGAATTAATTTATCTTCTTATAAGCTACATTTGTGTCAAGGTAGTAGCTGCAAATGACTGACGTGTTTATTTCAGTACCTTTTTTAACAGTGCAATCCTTCTAATTTCTAATCAGTTCTCAAGAATATTATCAATAATAATATAATAGATTCCCCAAATATATTATAAAATATAACACAATTGTATATTACTACAATTTTTTCCTAACATTTGAGTTCAAAGAAACAATCAAGATCTCATGAACCAATTTATGGAAGTTGAATACATGACCACAAAAACGGAAAAATTGGTAAAAAAAGAATAAGGATTTGAGGTCACCCAATTTAATATCGTGCTCTAATACAACCCTTGTTCCATTATGTGATCCAAAAAGAGATAGCATCTAAATTGAAATGTCTTTGGCTCCAAAGGAGATATTTAAAATCTTAAACACTGTAACAAATATGTATAATTCCCATAAAGCGAATGTCTTAATTTCCCCTTTAAATAATCCCCTGCCCCCAAGTTCATCATCCAGGATATAGAGGGAGCCTATTTTGACATAGGAAAACCAAAATAATCACAGCACTCAGCAGTGCCATTAAGATTTTTGAGTCACAGGGGATTAGCAGTCTGGACTTGAAGCAGATGCTATAAAAGCACTTGATCAAGAAGTTCAGGGCATATTTTTTGACTGTGCTGCAGCTGTGAAGGATTGCTGCCACTAACTGTGGAATCAAGCTCAGGAGAAACCCTGGGCACAGTTCCGGCATCCGAAATAAATTAAAGTAAACAGTGTTGCTCTCTCTCATCCACCCTGTTAGCAGCCTCTCGGCCAAGCTGGAGACCACACACCCAGACCACACAGCGCCAGCTGAACTCAGTCGCACGCAACATGGAGCTGCTGTCACTCAGCTGAGTTATTGGGATGATGGGGGGTGGGAAAGTGTGTGTGTATTTAAGAAAGCTGCTTGTCGCCTTCCCCTCCAATCTTTGCAGCTGGCTGGAGTTCTGTGTGGCTTGCAGAAGAAACGAGGGGTCTCTGGTCCTGTCTGAGACCACAGACAAGCCGCTGGAGAAGTTGATCAGGATTACCTGTAAACCCCCATTCCCACCCCACCCTGGACAGTGATTAGTTTGGGCAAAATCCTTTGAGTACTAACCAGAATTATGCTGGTGTTAACTATGAAATAAATACTTTAAAGAGAGACCTCCTTATTTATGCTTATTTATTTAAGAGATGTGTATAGCTACCCATGTTACGTGCTTTAACTCTGGACGGTTCACAGCAACAGTCATAACATGAAAACAATAAAAAATAACATCCAACCCCCAATCCATAACATTTTAAAACAATACTTGCCAATTCATTAAAAAAAAAAACTCACAGTCACTGGGTTACAGCCTCGTGTGTGGGCTTTCTACTGCTCCTAAACTTAACTTGCATATATTGACCTCATGTTGTTGTCTCTCTTTCTTAACTGAGTCCATTTATTTTAATTCAGGCCTGGTGCATCTCAAACCATACCCGAAGAATTTCACTTTGCTGAAACTCATTCCCTTACAGAGGTTCAACTATTGTGGTATCTTGCCAAGATACAGGTCATCCTCAACTTACAACTGTTCATTTAGTGACCGTTCGAAATTAACGGCACTGAAAAAAGTGACTTATGACTTGGTAGCATCCACACGGTCACGTAATCCAAATTCAAGCGCTTGGCAAATGGTTCATATTTATGACAGTTTAAAATTAGAATTAGAATTCTTTTATTGGACAAGTGTGATTGGACACACAAGGAATTTGTCTTGGTGCAAATGTTCTCAGTATACATACAAGAAAAGATACATTTGTCAAGAGTCAAGAATCATCAGGTACAACACTTAAGAATAGTCATAGGGTACAATAAGCAATTGCAGTTGCAGTGTCCCGAGGTCATGTGGTCTCTTTTTGCGACCTTCTGACAAGCAAAGTCAACGGGGAAGCCAGATTCACTTAACAACTGTGTTACTAACTAAACAACTTCAGCGATTCATTTAACAACTGTAGCAAAGATGGTCATAAACGGGGGCAAAATTCACTTAAAAATTGTTCACTTAACTATAGAAATTTTGGACTTAATTACGGTCGTAAATCGGGGAGTACTTGTACCAAGATTGCATAGGAGTTTAAAGTGCAGCAGAGGAATCATGCCTTACTCTCTTTGCATTCATCTACCTGCCCCAATAGCAACTGCTCAGGTTTTGGAAATCATCAGTGAAATGTACAGAACCTATAAATAAATGTAGATTAGTCGGAGGACTGGCTGGCTCATTATTTCCTTGGCGATTCAAGGCATGAGTTGTGAAGACAAACAGAAACTTGCTTCAATCTGCTCCTGAGAATTGAGGTGTGAAAAATGGAGGTGGTAAGATCAGAGTGATGACAGAGAAGGAGTGAATAGAGATTCATAGCCAGTGAAATTCAGAAAGAAGAACTAAGTTAACCTTTTCTGACCCTATGATGCATGTTGGAATAAATCCCATGTAAGCAGTATATGTGTGTGCCCGTGTATATTTAACAATAAGGAAAAAAATTCAGAGTCCGGATTTGTGGGAGCACATCAGTATAAGTAGTACTTGACTTATGATCACACTTGGGAGTAGAATTTCTTTGCTAAGTAAGGCAGTTGTTAAGTGAATTACACTTGATTTTACAACCTTTCTTTGTCAGGGTTGCCTTGCTCACTGCAGTTGTTGTGTGACTCCTGAGGTTGTTAAGTGATTCCATTTTCCCCCATTGACTTTGCTTGTCAGAAGCTGGCTGGGGACATCACCAATGGTGGTCGCATGAACCCAAGGCACTACAACCGTTGTAAATACATGCCAGTTGCCAAGCCCAAATTTTGATCAACGCTGCAACGGTTGTAGATGCGACAATCGGTTGTCAGTCACTTTTTTCAGTGTTATTGTAACTTCATATAGTTGCTAAACAAATGGTTGTAAGTCAAGGATTAGCTGTAGAGGTATTGAGTCAAAAATCATTGTATACTGAGGTGGCTCCAGAGCAATGTGTGTTGGTCCTATTGTCTGTGTATTTTACATGAGTGAAAACTACTATTCGTGCTTCATTTACGCATACAAACAGAGCCTCCAAACAAGTCATATCCTTGTATCCATATATCCATGAAGATCTTTCCTACACATATTAAATTCATAGGTGGTACTTCAGCCATGGGGTAGCTTGTGTAGAATTGAGTCCCTTCCCAGTTGTTTGGGGAGCTGTGGTTGTTATTAAAAAGCTTGCTAAGTCTCTGCCATAATATATGAATGAATTTTTAAAACGTAAAATTTATTCCACTTAGCAGACATCCTCTTTGTTGTGGATATAGCAAATGTAGAATTCTTACTTTATCTAGCCTTTTATTCTTACTACTTTTTACATCAGTGTTGATTGGTACTTAAGCAGTAATTAACTGAATTGATAGATGTTCTTGGGTTCATAAAATGATTTGTGCAGTTGGGTTCTCTGCATGTATGTGGAAGTAAATACCATGGAACATACCTATAGATATGCATTGGACAACAAGAAATTACATTTCAATATAATGTATAAATATAATGTGGCTAGTTTTGATTACAGGCCAGTATTTGTTTACTTAGAATGTTTTCATTAAAAGATAAAGAAAAATGAATGCAAAGTAGCCTTAAGCTATATAAAACAATTAGTCACAATATTTTATTTTATTTTTAAACTATTTTAACCCAGTTATTTTTATTGTGATTAAAATAAGTTTTAATTAGTTTTTGGTAAGGAAGTCATCCTCTTACATATAAAGAGAAATATATTGCATACAATATTAAGGATATGTCTTGGTGAAGATATAAATAATTTTTCACAGAACTGCAAAAATCAGGATGGTTAGAATTGGGTACTGCAAAATAAACTAATCAGAACAGAAAATAATTAAATCCAGGGAGTTGTTAAAAAAATACCAAGTCTAATGGGTGGCTTTCATACAATAAAATATCTTGGTGGTGTGTTTTAGTAAAGAATGAAAAAAATATGATATCTCCAACATTTTTCTAGAAGCCCCCACAAGATCCATTCAAAGATTAAACTAAGTTGCTGATGTCACAGCAAAATCATTGTTTTGTTAATAGGATCTCAAAAATATTATTTGTTCAGCGCAAAGGGCTTTTTAAAACTTACCTTGTTTATTTCCAATGGCTATCTAACCAATTCTGTTAAAAACTATGTCAGTATCATTGTTCTCATTAATGGAACATGACAGAAACCAGAAAGACAAATTAAGTTTATTATTATTATTTAGTTAATTTATATCCTGCCTTTCAACTCAAGGGAATGCTAAAGATGTCTAACAGTGAATGATTTAAATGCTGTACAAAATGCAAAAAACTTTAAAACAAAGTTAAGCTAGAATGAGAAGTAAAACCAATGAACACTTTTTACATCCTCCTGCTTAAATCCAGATGGGTAGATCAATTTGTGGTTATGCTGTGATGAAAGGAATGATCTATCATAGGCGGTCTATTTTATTACATTGTGTTAGGAATATAAGTCACCTAACAGGTATTTGGGTTAGAAATATATAAACCAGGGTAGACATTTTAATACTGTCTCTTTAAGAGCATGCTAAAAACTGCAATTGGGTGTGGTTACTCAAACGGCCATAAGATGGAGCCAGAAACCTCAGTTGTTTTAGTCTTAGTCTGAGTCTCAGAAGAGAGTGTGAGTGTATCTCTGTTTCCTTCTGTTGAAAAGTATTGCCGTTGCTCCATTTCTTCTAATTGACTGATATTACTGGATTTAATGTAAGTCTGATACTGAACTGTTTTTGACACTGGAATTTGATATTTGGATTATCCCTGGATGAAAACTGACTGATTTTACCTGTGAATGACTTTGGACTGGCTATTTTGGACTTTGCTTAACGTTTCTGGAAGTAAAAACCTACATTTACTGTACAGTGTATCTGTGTGCTGTATGTGTATTATTCAAACACTCCTCTCAAATACGTCTCCCTGTATGCGCTCATTCTCCTAAAGGGGAATTACCTCAACACATTGCCACACATGGTTATGATCCAGAAATTCATCTTTCCAGCCAAAAAGGTTCTAGCAGCATCTTCTGTTTTCTTTTCCTGGAAAATTATCATGACTTTTGCATGATAATTGATTTGCAACCAATCAGGACTATTTTCTCAAGATTTGTTTTTTGAGGAACCATTTGTATAAGAATTCATACTAAAGCATCTCCAATTCCAGATATGGCAATCTTTTGAAGAGATGTTTTATTCTATTAGTTTTTTATTTTATTTTTAGGGAATGATTTCTTTAAATCAAGCTCAATTGCTAGTGAAGTATCCTTGAAGTTTTTTATGCGAACAATGTGGAAAATATTTGCCATTACCACTTTGTGGATTTCTTTTACTTCTTCCTCTAGTCTTTAGCCCTAGTATTCCCTGAGAATCCCCCATCTGAGTACTAAATGGTCCTAACCTCCTTAGTCCAGATAAGGTCAACCCAGATGCTGCCACATGTTGAAGTCCTGTCCTTATATGTAACTGTTTCCAAAACATAGTATTATCTCAGTATAGGAATTGCTTAAGTTGCCTAATAATGTTTCCCTTTCCTTTTCCTTTTTCTAGTCATTCAGTATTGGTTTTACAGTGCAGTGACTAAGATTGTATGTAATATTTCAGCTTTGGTTGTGTGATACATCTAAACAAAGTTAATTTATTTGTTTGTTTGTTCAGTACAATTGGCCACCCATCTCACATAAAGTGACTGGGCAGCATATGACAATTAAAACAATAAATATATAAAATATAATTATTTATAATGTTATTGTTTGTATAATTTTTATTGTTATGAAAAATAAAAAATGTTCATCATTAAAATATAAAACCACAAAGCACAAGAGTGAATATTAATCACAGTAATGGAGCCATTTTAAAATTTTATCAGTCTTCTGGGAAATAAAGTAGACCTTAATAGTGACTCTAACCTATGTATTTAGTATTTTTTAGTATTTATTTGATTTGTCAATCGCTTATAAGATACAGGTATAAGAATAAACATAGTTTTGAATATATGAGATGGATACGTACAAGAAAAATAAAAAGAAACAATAGGACAGGGACGGTAGGCACGATTGGTGTGCTTATGCACACCCCCTACAGGCCTCTTAGGAAGGGGGTGAGGTCAATAGTAGACAGTCTAAGGTTAAAGTTTTTGGGTTTAGGGGAAGAAACCACAGTCAGGTAGAGTATTCCCAACATTGACCATTTCTGTTGCTGAAGTCGTATTTTCTGCAGTCAAGTTTGGTGTGGTTAACCTTGAGTTTGTATGTGTGCTCTTGTATTGTTATGATTGAAGCTGAAGTATTCATGTGCAGGTAGGACATTGCATTGTATGATTTTATATACTATATTTAGATTGGACCGGAGGGGGCATAGTTCTAGGTTTTCTAGGTCTAGAGTTTCAAGTCTGGTGGAATAAGGTATTCTGCAATGAGTAGAGGAGCGGAGATTTCTTCTTGTGAAATATTTCTGGACTTTTTCAGTTGTGTTAATATCAGATACATGATATGGGTTCCAGACTGATGAGCTGTATTCAAGTACAGGTCTAGCAAATGTTTTGTATGCTCTAGTTAGTAGTGTGATATTACCAGAGAAGAAGCTACGTAGGATTAGGTTAACAACTCTAAATGCCTTTTTGGCTATGTAGTTACAGTGGGCTCTAGCACTCAGATTATTTGAGATGAGTACTCCAAGGTCCTTGACAAAGTTTGGATCCTCAACAAGGTCTTGATTATTTAACTTGTATTTTATTTTCTGATATTTTTTTTTGCCAATATGTAAGACAGAGCATTTATTTGTTGAGATTTGAAGTTGCCATTTGATTGACCATTCTGATACATAGTCAAGGTCTTTTTGGAGGGTAGTAGTATTTATTGTCTGTGGTGTTGAATAGCTTTACATCATCAGCAAAGAGAACGTAGTTGCTCTTAATATGATCACAGAGGTCATTTATGTAGAGTATGAAGAGAGTTGCTCCTAAAACACTGCCTTGGGGGACACCACTGTTGACAGGTACAGAATTTGATAGGACGCTCCCAATTTTGACCATTTGTTGTCTGTTTGACAGGAATGCTTCTATCCAGTTATGTAGGTGTCCAGAGATACAATAAGATTTTAGTTTTAGTAGTAGTTTGTCGTGTACCACTGAATCAAAGGCTTTACAGAAGTCTATGTAGCTTGCGTCTATTGCTTTGCCCTGATCGAGTTATATAGTCCATATGTTTTTGCAGTGTAAGAGTTGCAGATTACAGGATAGTTTTTTTCTGAAACCAAATTGTTTATTGGAGAGTAGGTTGTTTGTCTCTAAGTGGAGGATAATGGATTGGTTAAAAATTGATTCCATGACTTTACAGATGATGCAGCATAAGGAGACTGGTCTGTAATTTTCAATTAGGCTGGGGTCTCCTTTTTGAAGATGGGGATGACCGTGGCTTGTGACCATAGTTTTGGCAAGGAGCTGGTCCTGAAAGATTTTTCAAAGATTATGCTTAGAGGTTCGGCTATGGCAGTGGATAACTTTTTTAAGAAGTAGGCACATATTCCGTCCGGTCCAATAGATAGAGATGGTTTTAGATTGTGTAGTGCTTTTTCAACATTGTCTTCTGTAAAATCGATATGTATTAGATCATTGTAGTTGTCTGTGGTTCGACTAGGAAGTACTGGGCTCAATCCATTGCTGTTTACAAATACTGAGCCAGAGAATGTGTTAAAGAGGTTGGCTTTGATGGTGTCGTCGTTGCAGTCTTTGCCATTATGTCCTTTCAGGGTGGGATGGACCGTGAGTCTTTTAGTTTGTTGTTTACACAATTGTAGAAAGCACGGGTGGAATTTGTGCGTAGAAGGTTTTCCTCTTGTTTAATGTGATAATTAGTGCGTTCAGTTTTTATCTGGTGGCATAGATTTTTGTATCAGCTTTTGAATTTGGCAACGTGACCAGATTTGTTTTTTTGCCAAAGTGATTTCTTTTTGGATTGAAGCTTCCTTATTGTAATCTGTTTTTCCGGGTTTTGGGAGTTGTTATTGGTACATATAGATTGATGGCTCTTTTGATTTCTAGTAAGAATATGTTGTAATGGTCTTCAACAGTATTGCATCCAGTGAATAGAAATTGCCAATCAAGGGAAGAGATATAGTTGATTATAAGATCATAGTCGCCTTTTTTGAAGTTATAATTGGGGATTTTGTCATTGTGATGATTTTTGTGTGGACGTATGTTGAGACAAAAGTCAATCATGTTGTGGTCACTGTTGGAAAAGGGTTCTTTAATTTGTATTCCGTAAATTGAATTCAAACTATTGCAGAAGATGAGATGTTTGGATGCATTCGTCCTTTGTTGAATTCCAGCAACACCCTAGAGCTCTCTTTTCACTTTTCATCTTCTTCAACTCCTCCGTGAACCAGGGGGTGATGGGATCCTACAAAAGAGAGAGATTGCAAGGGCGTGATCAGATCCAACCCCTCAGCCACCAAGTGGCAACCAAGCCTTCAGACGAACTGTGCAGCCGACCAGCAGGAATGGTTCTCAACGTTCTCTGAAACCCATTGAGGTTCATCAGCTGCCAGGGGCAAGCCAATTTGGTGATCTGTGGTGCAACACTCTTGAAAATCATAAGAGAAATCCAAATGCCATTTGCCATACCGCCACTCCAGGGAGTCTTGGTTCATCATGCCACATCTGAAACCCAGCTGGACATATCTCTGAAAGATTACTTCCTCACCTTCCATAGTCAGTGATACAATCCTGGGAACCTTCCACTGTCTCCACTGAGCAGTCCTCAGGCGGAAGCAGGACATCCCTGGGCAATTTAGCTTCACTAGATTTCAGGGCTATCAGATGTCTTACCCTGGTTGATATATACTCCACAGATGCCAGGATCTCTTTCTTGATCAAACTCCATCAACTCAAACCTCACCAACGTGCATGCAAAATTGTTTTAAATTAGGATTCTTTTCTTCCATGTTGAATTATTTATATTGAATAACATTTGGCTTGAGCCTAGGCCTTGGGTTGAATTAGCATATGTGGCGTGAGCAGTCTTAGCGCATAATCCTAAATATATATTAAGAAGTGCCCCATTCTTAGGGAGTGGGACTACCTTCCAGATAAATATTTATAGAATTGCACTATTAATGTGTGTAGTGGATAGTATCATAGATAATTAATGATTGTTCATTAAATACATTCTAACCATCAAAACCACTTGAGAAAACATTTTAAAGGATTACAGCAGGTTAGGGGAACATTTTTCCAATGACAGGTCATTAAACCACAGGAAAAGGGAATTAAGGCTACAGTTGCTGGTGGGTGAACCAGAGCCCAAAGTGGGTAGATTTTGTGATATTTGAGGATTGTGTAGTGAACACAATCTCTGCCACTTTCCTTCCTGCCGCATCTGCTGACATTAGATCCAGAGCCATTTGCAATCTAGAGCATCCACTAGTCAACTGTTTTATCTGTCAGCTGTAGAGCAGTTCTCTTTTCCCCTCGAAAGGCTTATGTGGAGAACCTGCACGCCTGACCTAGAAGCATTGTTTTTGGAAGCCAAACAAATCTCTCAAAATTGTTCATATTACTTTGTACTGCTAAAAATACTAAATACTATAGAGATTAGGTAAGAATGTTGTTTGTATTGTGCAATTCTTCTGGGTCAATTTAAACATTAATTTGGGGAAAAAATGCTTGTTATACAATATATATTATAGAGTTGAGAATCACATATATTTCTAACCCTAATGGAAATATTGCCTCCGTTTACACATTGCATTGAAAACCGATGTGCTTTTGTACCTATGTAGTTTGGCTCCTGTAGAAATTTTTTCTTTGCAGAAAAAAACCCCCATTTTCCCCATTGAAAGCTTTGTTTAAAACACAGTGGTCTAAGTCAGACCCCAAAGGAGTAAGAGCTACACATGCAAAAATGGCTTCTTTCATATTCCTACAGTGACTAGTTTGGCAAACACAAATGAGATTAAGAACCTAGACAGTCTCCTGAAAAATTAATATATCTGGGATTCTCTTCCAGACTGCAATTTTTACAGGGTTCTGTTAGTGGAGTGCCCCAATGATACTCCCAATACTTTTTTTTTTTAGTTTTAAATTTGTTTAGCTTAACTTTCAAAATAGAAAGTTGCTAAGTAAAATTTGTTTTTACTGTTTCTATCCCACCACTCTGCCTTACAGCTGTGGGGTTTATAGCATTACAATTACTGCATTAGAACAGGTAAAACTTTTTATTGGAGAATTTTTTTACTGCGTAACTTAAAGCAATAGAGCACCATGTACTATGCCTTACTATGTAAAGGTAATAATAATATTATAGATACAGTAGCTCCTTGACTTACAACCACAATTAAGCCTAAAAGTTCTGCTGCTAAATGAGACAGTTCTTAAGTGAATTTTGCCCATTTTACGAAACTGAATAAATCACAATTGGCTCAGTGCATATAAATCAAACAAACCAAAGTAATGTGAATGTAACTGAAACGTATCTAGAAGGAATAGATTAATGGGTATAATATCTGTGTTCAGCAGCTGGAAACCTGACTTGAAAATCCTGTTGATAATTATTTTGCATATTCTAATTTCAGGATAGTTTGAAGAAAACATGACTCTTAAACTTTTTCTTTTTACTGTTCTTTATAATTAATTTATTATCCAGAGTATAGAGCCTTTACTTACTCTGAGGAGCTTCCAAGTAGTAAACAGATTTAAGTTAATATTACTTTCATGTGCACAGTCACATGATAGTTCATGGGTTCATACTTAGGAGTAAACCAAATGTAGTTTTAGAGCTTGGGCTTCACAGCCATTCTGGTTATAAACTAGGATTTGTGGCTTAATGTATTGTGTAAATACAACTAATTGCACCTCATTCAAAAGAAAAAAGAAGTTAAGTAAACTACAGCCTCAAGTATTCTGTAAATCCAGTTGTTGAAATGCACTGTGGTATTCTTTGAAGTCTGTGGAAACCTAACATGATTGGCTGTTGACAATGAACACTTGTTAAATTGATGTCCATACACTGAACAGTATAAATTCTGCCTTTGGTCTACAGAGCACACATAAAGCATGATATATTGTAATTAAAACAATTATTGCATCACTAGAATCTGCTGCAAAGTTCTTAGAGCAGGGGTGTCAAACTCACAGCCCGCGGGTGCATCACGTGCTATCTGTTGACTAAAAAGATACTCCTTTTGTCTTTTTAGCTGCCAGAAAAAGTGGGGGGGAAACAAAACATTCTTGAAATGCCTAGATAATCACCTTGGCAGCCCAAAGTTGTCCGAGCATAAGAAGGTTATCAGAGAGCATGATGGATGACTCTTGGAGATGGATGTGTCCCACTGGAGAAGTCACATCCAGGGGACGGGGGAAAGACCAGGGTCAAGGGCGAAATGTATGATGTAATTTAATATCGGCTGCACCCAGCCATGCGCCAACATGGGAACTTCTAAAAAACCAATTTACTTTTTCTGAGATGCGGCTGGAGACTTGATTTGAATGAGGGTGGATTTGTTGGAGCCCTGACACTGGCTCTGGCCCCGCCCCTGCCTGGTTTAGCAAAAGGGGAAAAAGTCACATGACGCCGTGAGTTTGACACCCCTGTTCTAAAGGATTTCGTTTCATTTTGCTTCCATCAACAATTAGTATTCTGCTGCTGCTGAGCAACTTCAATCTTTTCTGTGACAGTTTGGAATGGATGGTTTTTCCACCTTAAATGCATTCTATTCTTGGTGCTTCTGGAAACACTGGCATTCTCCTAAACGTGCCAATAAATTTGAAGATTCGGGGTATTTTTAGAGACTTGTTTTTGTTTTTAACCCACAATGTCCAGTAAAGCTGCTTTAATTGTAAATTATTGTGGTCAAAAGAAAGAAGTGTTGCTTTTAAGAAATAATGGAACACAAAACATAATTAGCTAACAGTGATGCTTCATTGGATTTAACTCTTGATAACTTAGAATTATCCCACATTTCAATATAAAATGGCAGAATTAGTTGCGTTGAAAAAAAGCAATGCGATTTCTATACAAGATAAACATGTTTACATTGTTCTGGACATCCTGATTTCAAATTCAGTTACCCCACATGGAGTAACACAAACATTTAGTGATATCGATTTTTAGAAAATGAGTATGGTGATAATCCACTTCTAAAATTATTGTCGGCGTTGAATTTATGAAAAACAAGAGTAATAAAATAGTTTGTTCAGTAAAATTTATAAAAATCATGGAATTTAAGAAAGGTTTTTGACTGTTCCTAATCTACCACTAATATTCTTTTCACTTACATTTGCTTGTTTTCACCAAGATTGAAAAATATATTGACCAAAACTTCAAGCGCTCCGAAAACTTAAAAATTGATCATCTGGATCCAATCTTAACTATGTTCTAGGCATCTGCTTCTTTTAAACGAAAATTCAGATTAATGTTCACACTAGTGTCCATTGAAACAACGTGGCTTCTGAAAACCACCCCAACTGATGAAAAAAAGATTTGCAAAGCCTAATCAGAGATACACTGTCTCTTTTTGTGTGTGTGTGAGTATAGGACCCTCGGTGTATGCTTTCCTTCATGCTGCAGTGATTTTGAAATTGAAACGTTGCACTGCTGAGAAAGTGCCATGAAAATATAACCTACTACATTCCATGAAAATAAATAAGCAAGGCCACCCAAATTTTCAATTAGTGCTTGAACAGAATGCAGGAAGTGGCTTGAGAGCCGTCAAAGGCTGCCTCAGGCTGGGTCGTGGACACGGAACAGTGACAGGAAAGCTTGCAGCAAGGAATAGAGGCTCAGTGTGAAGATGGCCCTTCTCCAAGGAAAACGGCATACTAATAGGTTAATGCTGATTTCCTGAAACATACAGCCCGGGTATTACAAGCTGGAATTTACTTTCTAAAAAGGCCAAGCCTCAAAGACGGTGCCTTTCTGCTGATAGAATAACACCGAAGAGTTCAAACTGCATTCTAGGTTGTACAGCTCCAAGCCTCCTAAACTTTCCAAAGTTAAAAACCAGGAACATATTTTTGGCCACCTGAAACAGCAATAATTGGACAAGGTTGTGAACAAGAAAGGACAATGTAACATTTCAGGATTGATTGGAGACCTCCTGGTGTCACCTCCTTCAGCCCTTCAGGGGAAAAATGTGTGTGTGTGTGTGTGTGTGTGTGTGTGTGTGTCTGTGTCTGTGTGGTATTCAGCTTTGTTTGGGTATTTTCCCACGTCATTATAGTTGTGCTTTTAAAGTTGTAGCTTTATATAAGAGAAATCCATCTCCCTTCCAACTCCCTTCCAACTCTTGTTTTATTTATATATATATATAGAAGCCTGATGATGGCAGATGAGATCCTGCCGAAACGTTGCTACAACTTTAAAAGCACAACTACAATGACGTGGAAAATACCCGAAAAAGCTGAATGCCATACATGTAAGTACCGCAAAACTTAAGAATGATATATATATATATATATATATATATATATATATATATATATATATATATATATATATATATATATATATATGGATGTTATCGGTTATCTACACATAAGATTCAAAGTATCTAGCAATATATGAATCTTACGCGACATACACATAACAAAGATCCACATACAACACACACGAGAACCTCAGAAAACAAATATATCTATCTATCTATCTATCTATCTATCTATCTATCTATCTATCTATCTCACAAGGGACAGCACTATTTTTGTGGAGTGCAGATTACTGCATATTTTCCTGTATTTATTCCTCCATGCCAACATTAAATTGTATGTTCTTAGTTTTGAATGGATCTTTTCCCAGTTGATTCATATAGTCTCCAAATGTATTACAATGAGTTCTTTGCCCTCCACTGCAAGCATCATAATATGAAGTAAAAAAAAAAGGAAATAAATTATCCATTTTTTTTTTTACATTTAGGTCATTCTTAAGTTATTTATGTGCAGTCCTAGGCTGCATTAATACAGGGATAGAATCAAGATCACGTGAAGTGTTAATGCCACTTTATAATGACTTGGTAAGACCACATTTGCATCCAGTTTTCCTCACAATGTAAAAAAACAGGTTGAGACTCTAGAAAGACTGCAGAGAAGAGCAACAAAGATGGTTGGAGAACCAAAGGCTAAAACATGAAGAATGGTTGCAGGAATTGGGTATGTCTAGTTTAATAAAAAGAAGGACAAGGGATGAGATGATAGCAGTCTTCAAATATCTAAGAGCCGCTACAAAGAAGGGGGGAGGGGGGTCAACCTGTTTTCCAAAGCACCTGAAGGCAGGACAAGAAGCAATGGATGGAAACTAATCAAAGAGAGAAGCAACTTAGAACTAAGGAGAAATTTCCTGACAGTGAGAACAATTGATCGGTGGAACAACTTGCCTCCAGAAATTGTGGGTGCTTCAACACTGGAGTCTTTAAAGAAGAGATTGGACAACCATTTGTCTGAAATAGTATAAGGGTCCCTACCTGAGCAGGGGGTTGGGCTAGAAGACCTCCAAGCTCCCTTACAACTCTTGTTATTCTGTAATTCTGTACCATTTTTTGTACTCTCAGCAGAAATAAGTTCCATAGAAGTGGCTTCTAGGTTTAGGACTGCAAACTCAAGGAGATCTCCTTAGTATTACACATCCATTATAGAACAGAGAATATTTGGATGTGTATTTCTAGATTCTTTAGAAAGGCACTGACTGTTTCCTAAAATGACATATTAATTAATCTGAGGAACCATTGAAATGGTGCAAAATATATAAATTATGCAAAGATGTTGTGGTTCACCGGCAGCAGGTGTGGATGGCTGAGGTCTCTGAGAGTGACGACTCAGAGGAGGGGCCTGCGTGTGATGCAGGGATGGGGCCAGGATTATCAGAGAGTGGAGTGCTGCCTTCGGAGCTTGTTGAGTCTGGCAGCAGTGATGCAGAGGACCCTGAGGAGCCTGTACCCAGTGCACGCATGCGCGCAGGGCTGCTCGAAGGAAAGAGCAGCTGCAGCAGCAAAGGCAACTCGAGAGTAAGGCTGCAAGGTGATGGCCCTTCCCATAAGGGATAAAAGCCAGCCCTCGGGGGTGGGTTCTTTGCAGGAAGCAAATCAACTCCAAGTTCTTGTGGAAGTCCTGTCTATTCTGGTTTGTTTTGGGAGACTTTTGGTTTCCCTGCAATTAACCTTGTGTTCTTGGCAGCCTTTCACAACCTTGAAAGGGCTTGCTCTTATCTGGGACAATTAGTTTTAACGACTCTTTGCTGTGAATGAACAGAATTCACAGAGACGCATTAAAAAGGTTTGCTTTTATATATACCTTGTGTTCATATGATTTGAATGAGGCTTGGGTCAGAACAGCTCCATATGTTGTACTACTGGTGTAAGGAGCAGGGAGTTCCAATGCACACACACAAAAATACTTTTTTGATACTATATATAGAGAGATATACATATGTATTTACATGGCCATTGAGCTTTGTTGCCTCAGGATTGGGGCTTCAAGCATTCAGATTATTTGATGATTGTAACTTCATCAAGTTGAAAAATAATGCCTAACCCAATCTAAATTTGTTTTGTTTTGTTAGGGTACTGAAAGTTTCATAGCGGCCATCAGTTATGCCAAGTGGCATTTCAAGAAGTAGCATAGAAGATCAGAATAGTAATTGCACTTTTAAAACTTTCATATTTGTTAAATTGCATAAAGGATGAAGGTTCCCCATTTGTAGCCATGTTTAAAGTCTTTGAAAGGACCTTTCCATGCAGAGGTCCTCCATAGCTAAATCGTTGCAATAATGTATTTGAAGTGTCATCGGATACAAACAAAGTGTAAAAGACAGACTATAAAAGACAAACGATCTCCAAATGTCAAAAGCAACATTTGTTTATGTTACATTATTGTAGCACAGCCCTCTGGTGGTTTTAAGAACAGGGGGAGAAAGCTTACAGAGCAATACGGGGGAAAAAAGGTAAGGGAGAAAAACATGCAATTTTGCTGATTTGAAAATTATGTATGGAGCAACATGATGTGCATTATCTTTGCCCTTTGTTTTGAAAACAATACTTTGAATACCACTGGCTTAATACTTACCATATTTCTATAATGCTTTGTAAACTGACAGACTCTGCAAAAGAGCAACATCTATGGGAATGCCTTCTTAGGTTGCTTTAAACTATAGAAGAAAAGACTGTGCTTTACAGAGAAATGGCTTGCAGAAGGCTTTTGACATTAGACCAAAAGAACAGGAAATTAGGCTGAGAATTGAAAGTTGCCCTGGCTTGCTGTTAACCTTCAAATAGCAATCGTTACTTCTGAATAAATATGGAGATCAATGGTGCAATTGTATTGACATTATCTTATTTTGATTCCAAAACTTTGATAGTGCCTTTTAAAAAGTTCATTTTATTTTTATTTTTTAGTAAATAAAGGAGTAAAATTGACATCTTTCAAAAATGCATACGTCCAAACTGGTGCAAGGTATCATCTTTAATTATCTCCTGAAATGTTGAATTTAAAAAATTAGTATTAGAATATAGTATTAGCATATAGTTTTAACTATGGCAGAATCTGTGCAGGAACAGCTAAAAAAGGGCACAATGAAAATACACTGAATGCATCAATTTCCAGAGGTGTCTTGTGATTATCCTTTGCATTCTTTACGTCTATGCAATGGCATTTTTTGGGGTATGGCAATTCTCCAGTTCTAATCAAATGACCATTTAGTCATAAAAATGGTAGTTGAATGCTTAATGTAATCTTAAAATAAATTTGCATATCATTACATTTCCCTCATTGAAACTGTAACAAAGGTCTTTTTTTTTCTTTTGTTTTAACACTTCCAGATAATTACACAGCCCAAGTTGTGCTGTTTAGTCTAGAATACCTTGAGTCACCCTGCCAAATATTTTTGAAGTTTAAAGTTTAGAGAAAATGGATGGGGAAATCCTATTTTGAGGGGATTTAGGGTTAGGGTTTTTTTAGGGTCAGGGTCAAAAAAAATCAACTTCATGGTTACATCTGGGTTGAGTGTTTATCAATAGTTGCTTCATAATTTTCATTCTGCTCAAACTTAGGTCCTGTACAGGGAAAAATCACATTTGGAGAGAAAACTCCATCAAAGGCTAGGGTTAAGCTACCTTGAAGTCAGGGCCTAAAACAAAAAAACACAGAAGGATTCATGGATAGTTTTTATGGACACTGAGCCTCTGAGAAGTAACTTCTTTCCAAATTAATATCCTGGGCAAAGTGAACAGGAAACTTCTATCCAGAAGAAAAAACCTTAGCTAGGGTTAGGGTTAGGGCTAGGGTTAGAGTTAGGCTTCTTTGAAGTCAGGGCCAAAAATGAACACCACAGAAAGATTTGTAAAGGATGTTTATGGATAATGAGCCACTGAGAAGTCATTTCTTTTCAAATTGACATCCTAGGAATTATGAATGGGAAAACCAATATCTGGAAGGAAAACCCAGCTAGGATTAGAGTTAGGGTGAGGCTTCCTTGAAATCAGGTCTAAAAACAAACCACACTTATCGTAATTATAGAAGAGGTTGGTGGATCTTAGAAATCCATTCTTCTCAACTTTACTCCCTCAGTGATATAGCTGGGAAAACCCTGTCTTGGAAGGAAAATCCAAAATGAACAAGATAGTAATATTTATAAGAGGACGTTTATCAATAATGAGCCTCTGGGAGATCCGTTCTTCCCAAAGTTATTCTCTGGGCAACATAAATGGGAAATCAGTATTGCAAAGAAAAACCTTATATACAGGTAGTCGTTGACTTAGAATCAATCTCTAGTGCTAAGTGGTACATTTATTGAGCAGTCATGCCTGATTTTATAACCTGGGATACTGCAACCATATATGCTGATGACTTTGTGCCTGAGTTTTGATCACAGGACCACGAGGACACCATGATGGAGAGAGAACAGCAAGACAGAGCAGGCAAGTAAGAGAGTGATAGATGAGCTGCGGTTAAGGTTAACTCAAAGCACTAACTCAAAAGACGGATGTGTGAGTGAGAAAAAAAACAGAAGAAAGAAAGAATGAGCAAGAAAGAATGAGAGAGGAAGGACAAGACTGCAATAGAAAGCCAAAGGTTCATCCATGGGGTTTGGTGTGGTGTAGTGAGGACTCCAGCATCTGATTCACCAATTGAGAGACTCAGAAATTCCTTCTCCAACCTGTGGATTAGATGCTGACAGTTGCCTAAAAACCCATGAGCCTAGCAATCTGTCAAAACTTGCTTCCTCTCATCTCCCCCCGCCTCCCAGTTTGGCAGGTGAGAGAGGAAATGCATCCATCAATCGCTGCACCTTAGCTTGGCCTGCTGCATTAAACAATCAGGAAAGCAGAACTTGCTCACCTGAGTAACAAGGCAGAGTAGATAGAGATTATGTGGGGGTAGGTCCAGGGGTGGGATTCTACCAGTTCACACCTATTCGCTAGAACTGGTTGTTAACATTCTAAGCAGTTCGGAGAACCAGTTGTTAGAAGAAATTACTGGCCTAATCCTGTAAGGAAGGCAGGAAGGAAACATTCTGGTGTTGCTTACAGAAACTGCCTCTCCGTTAACCCTTATTACATTCTTGGTAGGACTAGACTTCCTGTCTCAGGAACTTCTCTGGAGTTTTTTCCCCCTCCTTTACTGGTACTTTGCTTGTGTGGAGTGACCATTCAAAGTTACAATGGCACTGGAAAAAGTGACTTATGACCATTTTTCACACTTACGACTGTTGCAGCATCCCCATAGTCATGAGAGGCCAGGCGAGGAGATCCGTGCCTCGATGTGAGTGATATTGAGTTGGCCATACCCAGCTAATAACCAAGCCATGTCCACCCAGTCACATGACCACCAAGCCACACCCACCAACTAAGCCACACCCACAGAACCGGTTGTTAAAAAATTTGAATCCCATCCCTGGGTAGGTCCTTAGTACTGGTTTACTGTACGTAATGACACGGACTACAGAAGGGAAGTCCATTAAACCAGTTGTCTGGATGTGCCACTTACAGTACTCGCATATAATGAATTCGCCTTTATTTGCATGAATGTTCCATTAATGGTTGGCTATTTGAGTAGCATTACAAGGCAGAAGATTATTTTAAAAGATGTAGTAGCAACTTGCAAGACTGGAAGATGTCTATATTTGTCCATGAATATTGCTCTTTCTTCTGCCATGACAATTTTATTCAACACAACATTGTGTGGTATGAGTTCTTGATGAGTTTAATCAAGGAACTATATGTATATGTTGACTATCAAATTTAATCATACCTAGGCTGTACTCTGGCTTATTTCCCCTATTATTTTGTTGTATTCCAGTCTCATCATACTGCATTCTATCCCTCAAAGAAGAGTCCATAAAACAGATTTAAATCCCATGCACAGGATCCTACCCAATTGGAACAGGTTCTCCACTCTCGATCTCCTTCACCAGTGTGCATGACAATGAACTGAGCTACTAGAAATAGGATCTGCTCCCCCCATTCAAATAGCAAGCATTTCTTTTATAAGTCAAGCGCCCTGAATTCACAAGGCTTTGTTCTAATTTAGATCAATCAATGATGTAAATTCAAGCAAGCAACAAGCCTTATTAGCACAAGTCTTCCACGAAAGACGTGCATGAATAATCACCGTTTGATTTGTGAATTATACCTTCTTGGACAAGCAGATCCGATGAACCAATCTTTTTCTAACAGAACCATGGAGAGATGAGTTTACATAATATGCATATTCTGGCCATGTGCTGCCATTTATTCTATGCAAGGGATTTAGGAAAACTGTGCAGATTAAGCTACTGCATGTACCCCATTTGGTGAATATATTTTTTGGCAAGCTGTACTTGTTATTTCACATGTGTGAACTCAAAATAGTGTAAGCAGACTTGGAAGTATGAAAAACATTTATGAAAATGATTAACCACAATACAGCATTATACCATACATACATATACAGAGGTGGTATTCAGCAGGTTCTGACCAGTTCTGGAGAACCAGCAAATACCACTTCTGATTGTCCCCGCCCCCTTTTATTCTCTGCCTCCCAAGTCCCAGCTGATCGGCTGGGGCTTCTTTTGTTGCCCTGCACAGGAGAACAGAGCTGGAAAGCAGGTTAGTGGAGTGGGGAGGGAATGGGATTTTGCAGTAACCTTCCCCCAAGAGTGGGGTAGGAATGGAGATTTCACAGTATCCTTCCCCTGCCATGCCCATCAAGCCACGGCCACAGAACCGGTAGTTACATTTTTTGAATCCCACCACTGTACACATACACACATCACATGTTAGCAAATGAAATCGCAGCCTTTATTAAAAACCATGAAGGTGTCAAGAATGTTATCAGAGTTTTCTCAGTTAAAAAAAACTCCTGAAGTTGAAAAAGCAATTTAACCAACTTTAGGCTAGTCCAAAAATGTAAGGAGGCAACTCTAGTTTAAATGTCATTTATTTATCTTTTATCAGGGGTGGGATCCAACCGGTGTAACTACCGGTTCGGTGATTTTACATTTTGCGCTGTGCGCGTGTGTATATCATCATCTAGCTGCCTGGACAGCTGAGCAGCGCTGCGCGCGGGTACGCAGCGTTTGAAAAGGCACTTTTTTCCTGCTTTTTCAACTGCAGCTGTGTCGTGCAAAGCAGCTGCGGTTGAAAACGCAGGAAATAAAGGTCAGGTAAGAGCCCAGGCGGGCAGGTGGGCCAAAAGAGCAGCAGACATAGAATCAGTTCTGTTTGCTGCTTTTCAGAGCAACCCCTTCTACAGAAGTCAACAGAACTGGTAAAATCCCACCCCTGTCTTTTATGTTAAAATCAGTGCAATCAATCAATGTATAAACAATTGCAAACCCATATTACTAAATAATTACGTGTATGCATCAGTCAAATAATTAGTCAAATTAACTGACCAGATTTTCAAATGATACTAAACCCTTTAAGGTTGAGAAAGCTAGAATGATTAGTTCTCTGGTTTGGAAAAAGACAACTATGGGGAGACATGATTAAAGTGTGAAAAAGTCATGGAGAAACTGTCCCGTCCCCTGTCCCCCCCATCTCAAAACACAAGAAGCAGGGCAATCCTCTGAAGTTGACTAAGAAGAGACTTAAAACAGACAAAATGAAGCATAGTTCATAACTGACTTGCAGAATTCAATGCTACATCACTTATATCAGTGATCCCCAACCTTTTTATGCCGCGCCTGGTACCGGCATCAGCTGGCGCCGCCATCTTGTTTTGATGAAAAAGTGCTTCCGGTGAGCTCACGGAAGCACTTTTTCATAAAAACAAGATGGCGGCGCTGCTTTCAGTGAGCTTTTCCGGTAGAAATGGCTTTCTACCCGAAAAGCTCACAAGCGCAGGCGCCGCCATCTTGTTTTATGAAAAAGTGCTTCTGGTGAGCTTTCTACCCGGAAAAGCTCACCGAAGGACTTTTTCATCAAAACAAGATGGCGGCGCCTAGCAAACCAGCGGCCCGGTAGGACTTGTTCCACGGACCGGTACCGGTCCATGGACCGGTGGTTGGGGACCCCTGACTTATATGATGGCCATTAACTTGAATGGGAGTTTAATAAATTTGAGAGAAGATGGATGAGGACAGTCAAAAGACTCTTGTAATAAATTCTACATCAAAAAAAACCAAAGGTGAAGGATTTCAGGATTGACTCGGCTTTTCTTAGAATCCTGAGATCCACTGATCAGAATATTATACAACATGCATACTTTTTGAATACATTTCGAATAGGAATTTGTTTGGAGAAACAAATAGGAACGGAGCTCATTGTCCTTCCACACCAGACTTAACATCTTCTAGTCCTTGTTATCCCACAAACTTTACTTCACTTCAGAAGAATAATTTGGGAAGTGAGTGGTGTATTGCCATTGCACAATTGGGAATTATACACTTTTGTCTGGTTACTCTAACTCCTTCAGAAAAGTCCACTCGGATTCACAACTTGTTCATTCCTGTTGCCCATACAAATACAAACTATTCCATCCACTTTATTTTAGAAACAAAGTCTTGTAACGGAAGGATTCAGAAGTAGAGATGGATTTTCTGTGTAAGGAGCCAGTACAAACAGCAGTTTTAATACATATCAAGCTAAGGAATTTTTGATTAGATGCTGGTGACACACTGTCTCACACAAACACTCCTTGACCTCACATAGCAGGATGGGAAAGCTGTAGATCTTTGAAAGTTGATACAGTTGGGAATAGGGACCAGATAGTCTGATTTAAGATAAATGAATATTGTTTGTTCAGATAAATGAGAAGCAAGAATTCTAACTGGGATAAGATTGCTTCTACAGTGGGATGTTGCCAATGCCTTATTGAAAAAAAGGAGAGAGAAAAACAGTCTTAAGTTGAACTCAACTCCTAATGACTACAAGGATATAGGCACATAATTTTCTTGGCAACAGTACAAAAGTGGGGTGCATTCTTCTTCTTCTTCTTCTTCTTCTTCTTCTTCTTCTTCTTCTTCTTCTTCTTCTTCTTCTTCTTCTTCTTCCTCCTCCTCCTCCTCCTCCTCCTCCTCCTCCTCCTCCTCCTCCTCCTCCTCCTCCTCCTCCTCCTCCTCCTCCTCCTCCTCCTCTCTTCTTCTTCTTCTTCTTCTTCTTCTTCTTCTTCTTCTTCTTCTTCTTCTTCTTCTTCTTCTTCTTCTTCTTCTTCTTCTTCTTCTTCTTCTTCTTCTTCTTCTTCTTCTTCTTCTTGCCTAATGCTCTGGAATACCTTGGATGTTTGTCTCTTATTAATGTGCCAACCAGGTTGAATCTCGCTTAGCTTTTTAAAGTTCAGCTTAAGTCAGCTAGATACTGCTCATTATAAACAAACAAACAAATAAATGTTTCTTCAAGATCAGTGGTCAATAATCTTGGTCCATGTAGAGTTGGGGTGGATTCGGGCTCTTTCCCAGTAACCTCAGTTGCATTCTATAGCCAAGTTCACAGTAGAGAAGAACTATTTCAGTCAGAATTTCTGAAACAGAGAAGCTTTAAATTTCTCCAGCCACAAGCTTGATGCCTCCCAGGCCTATCACATTCACCTGAGCCTTCTTGATAGCAGTTTGGTGAGATTGGGAGGCATACTCTCAACTAGTTGGAATAAAGAAGCTGTTGTCCTTTTCAACCTTGCAAGAGAAAACTTGTGTGAACACACACACACACACACACACATATCCTCCTCACACACATATGGCACCCCTAATCTATTCTCTTACATCAAATGTAGCCTACTAAAGGTTGATCAACCATAACATAGTTTAAGCCGGTGACTTTCGACATTGGGGCTCTTGTCTTTTCTTGAAGCACCTCAAGGGCACTTCTAGAGGGTCTCCAGAATCAGCCCGTGAGGAAGAAAAGGCAGAGAAAAAGCAACTGCATCTGTGAGCTTTATTGTTGATCAAGAGAGGAACCCGAGTTTCCCTACTCCTAGTCCAACACCATAATCACAATGCTAAATGGAAAGCAGAGGCAGGCAGGCCTCCGGTCTTTCACTTGCACAAGGCCAACAATTTAAGCCAGGATAGATCCATATTTGTGCCACACACATGGAAATCTTCAATTACCCCACTGGTCACATCCCGGACATAAACTGTTTCAACTCCTTCCCACAAAATGACGCTACAGAGCATCGCACACCAGAACAACTAGAAACAAGAACAGTTTTTTCTCGAAAGCCATCGTTCTGCTAAACAAATAATTCCCTCAACACTGTTCAACTATTTACAAAGTGTACACTACTATTACTGTTAACCTTCTCATAACTCCTTATCACCCATCCCCTCCCACTTGTGATTGTAGGACTGTAACTTTGTTGCTTGTTTCCTTACGATTTATATTGACTGTTTCCTAGTATGATTTGATTGTTGATTGTACCCTATGGCTATCATTAAGTGTTGTATGTTATGATTCTTGATTCTTAACGAATGTACCTTTTCTTTATGTATACTGAGAGTATTTACACCAAGACAAATTCCTTGTGTGTCCAATCACACTTGGCCAATAAAGTATTCTATTCTATTCTCATTTGAATTCATCTTGATGAGGGAAGAAGCCAAGGAGATAGAAAACAATTTTGGTCACATACGATCAGTGGTGGTATTCAATTCTTTTTTTACTACCGGTTCTGTGGGCATGGCTTAGTGGGCGTGGTGTGGCTTGGTGGGTGTGATATGGTTGGTGGGCGTAGCTTGATGGGCATGGCAGGGGAAGGATACTGCAAAATCTCCATTTCCTCCCCACTAACCTGCTTTCCAGCTCCGTTCTCCTGTGCAGGGCAACAAAAGAAGACCCAGCCGATCAGCTGGGATTCTGATCAGCTGGGACTAAGGAGGCAGCAAATAGATGGGGGCAGGGCCAACCAGAGGTGGAATTTACCAGTTCTTCGAACTACTCCAAATTTCTACTACTGGTTCTCCGGAACCTGTCAGAACTGGCTGAATACCACCTCTGCATAAGATCCTAGAAGCATACTTGCCATAAACAGGCAGGATTTTGCAAGATCTTATGAGAACAAAAGGGTTTCCTCCATCCCTTGAGAAGAAGAGAGGAGATTCAGGCCTTCTCCAACAAAGATGTGAAGTCTCCAATGAAAACTTGCAAACCCAATCCTGCTGACAAGTGCAAAATATTCTCCATGATGAATATCACACTCCTTCTGGTGATGGAGTTGTTGCCCTTTCAAACCTCTGACACAGGCTTTCCTCCAGTGCTCTGGCTTTCTGGTTTTAATGCCATGATTAATAATGCTTGCAAAGTCCCTTTCCTGGGCCAAACAGCTGGGTTATTGCTTCAGAAACAGCTGTTTCATAGCGAAGGTAGCCTAACTTCACTAACCACCTCACAGAGGATTTATTGGTGACTTGTCTTTAAACATTACTCCGATAGCAAGATGGTCTTGTACTTAATCACGCACAGGCTACACAAGCTGTATCCTTTCTTCACAAGCACACACTCAAGGGAAATGTTGCCAAAGTGCTTTTTGTTCCAATGCCACACATAAGGTTCCTACCAGATGTTCTCATTTTTATGCCAACTGCCTTTTAAAAAGGAGGAGAAACCAACCTCTTTTATAATCCAAAATTGTCAATACCATTAAGCAGTAAATCTAACATCTTTATAATAGTCAATAAACACATAACAAAATGCAGATGCTTTCATCAGGAAAATATTATAACCCTGAACTTTTTAACAGTTAAATTACATTTTAAAAAAAAAAGAACTACAACATCTGGCAAGCAGTTTCTAATTTCTGAAAGGCTTGAAGTGAAAACATAAAAGCCACTGGGCAGATTCTGAATTATGAACCATTTGCCAGTTGTTTACCCTTATGCCAATCCTTCCACGCCCTTCTGTCCTCCTACATGGATGTAATCAAGTCTATTGCAAATATATTTTACTTTTTTAAAAAATGCTTACCCTTTAAAGCAGTGATCCCCAACCTTTTTTATGCCGCGGCCCGGTATCCCCAACCTTTTTTATGGCGCGGCCCGGTACCGGCATCAGCTGGGTGCCGCCATCTTGTTTTGATGAAAAAGTGCTTCCGGTGAGCTTTCTACCGGAAAAGCTCACCGGAAGCACTTTTCATCAAAACAAGATGGCGGCGCCAGCAAACCAGCAGCCCGGTAGGACTTGTTCCACGGACCGGTACCGGTCTGCGGACCGGTGGTTGGGGACCCCTGCTTTAAAGAACAGCAGAAGCCATATTGTGGTAAATTAACAAAAAATCCTTGTTCATTTCTGTTTATTCCCTTTTATCTGCCAATGCATTAGTATGTACCTACTGTCTACTTTCTTATCACTGAGGGCTACATACATCAACAGAAAAAATGCTTATATTAATATGTATAACATTAAGGGTAAAGGTAAAGAGACCCTGCTGGTTTTACTCTGCTGGTTGTAGCTGACTTTAGGGGACAGTGCACATCTCCGTTTCTAAGCCATTGAACCAGCACTGTCTGAAGACATTTCCACAGTCAGGTGACATCATACTGCAGTGAAGAGTGTGGTGAAACACGGAGCACTGTTACCTTCTCACCAAAGTGGTACCCATTTATCTACTTGCATTTGCATGCTTTCAAACTGCTGGGTGGGCAGGAGCTGAGGGAACTGATGGGCGCTCACTCCATCACATGGTGGTAGGACTCAAACTGCCAGAGCACAGACCTTTTCTTTTAAGCCACTGGGACACAGCATCTCGCTGTGTGTAACATGAGTATATATGAAATATAACAATGGTCACTACATTTTATATAGTATCTCATGTAGTGAAGAAAATAAACCTAACCAACAAAATGGAGACTTCACCCTTCCCTCTGCTCCCAGTATTTTGCTTGCCTAACTTTGTCAGACCCAAACCGACCCTCCCCATTCCCTTGAAAGCGCTCTGCAATCCTATCCCAACCGAAGGATAGAAGCCTCCTAACCAGTTCACAGCACCACCACCTCCAAAGGCAGCCCCAACAAGGGAATTGCAACATACTGTAGAGAAACTCCAACCTTCCATCCTTGTTCAGGGTCACGGTCCTGATTACCTCAACATTCCATCCCCATCGCAATGGGCTTCCCCAGTTCTGCTGCCTCTACTGAAAGGGCTGCTTTGCCTAACAACAGCAATAAAAATAACCCTCAGGTAGAGGGACAAGGACCCATCGAGCTTCCCAAGAACTGGCCAACAAATCAGGTCCTTAGGCTTTTCTGCACTGTAGCCTCAATCTCTGTAACAACCTTTGCCTTTCCATTGTTCCGGGTAGTTCCTTGTAGAGCAGGCACCCAGCAATCATTTCAATAAATATGGTTTTTCTCCTCAGTGTTGTGCTACTTGTATCTACAATATCCTTTATTTTATTTAGGAACAAACAATATTTTTACCACAGGATGAAGATCCTGAAAGGTTACATATGCAATCTGTTATGCATATACTGTTATGCATATACTGTTGCAATCTGTTATGCATATGTTATTTATTGACAGGTAACTTCAAAGACTTTTCTCTCTCCTATAAAGACTAATAATGCTCTGAGAAAACTGGAAAGGAAGATGCTTTGTATCCTCCAGCCCAACTCTCAAATGTACAGAATTTAACAAATGTTGTATCAATCCTGAAACACAAGAGATAGCTGTGGAACCATGCAGTCTTGCATACGGAGAAGATTTGACTGTGAAATACTCTTCTTAAACCAAGAAAGCCAAATCTATAAATATCAATAGCACTTGTATATCACTTCACGGGGCTTTACAGCACTCTCTGAGTGTTTTATAATATCAGTATATTGCCCCCAACAATCTGGATCCTCATTTTACCAACCTTGGAAGGATGGAAGGCTGAGTCAGTCTTGAGCTGGTGAATTGAACTGCTGGCAGATGGCATAATTAGCCTGCAATACTACACTCTAACTGCTGCGCCCCCATGGCTAGATGTAAAAAGAGTTTATTGAGGAAAATAATGTAGCTGGGAAAGACAAATGAATGCAGTTATCACATCTACAAAATTTCAGATAAATCAAATAAGATTTGTTTAAAAATAAACTCTGGATTTCCACTGCAGAGTTGGAGAAAGATTATCTGCTTGGATATTTGGAGGAAAGGTCTCTTCAGCCTCTCCTTCCTGTTTCTTCCTTTTCATCTTCCTCCTTGAGAATAAGTCCCACCTGATGAATCTGATCACTAGTCACAATAAAGCATCCTGTAGTCCTACAACCCCACCTCCCGCAAAGAAGCATTTTGAAGCACTGTCTGTCACTATGTCTTTTCCAAGATATCTATCTGATTCCCAAGTCAGAAAGTATCTGCAAAAGGAGACTTCTATCAGCATCGCAACACAGTCTCAAATGATTTGTGGATCGTCTACTTTTGCCATTCCACTTTTCTGAGAGGGCTTGGCTAGAAGATCCCCAAGGTCCCTTCCAGCTCTATTCTATTCTAAGATCTTCTAAAGAAAGGCAGACCTGCTTCCTCTTCGAATGAGCTTCCAACTCTATCAAATTGCTTAATATGCAGGGGACAAGCCGTGCGGTTTCGATCCATTTCCTCAGAAATAGAGGTCAGATATGAAATTTCCAGTGATTCTCTTCAACCCACTTCTAAAAATGGCATATGTTCCCTAAGGGAATCAGACATGACTTGTGGAGGTCTTTAAGTCCTCTGTCTAGCTGCTTTGTAAACAGAGCAGAGCCCCGAAGCCATAGCATTATGGGATGTAATGCATCAAGGTGTTGGGTATCTTTTTGTAAATCATGAATTTTATTACTGCGAATTAACATGCTAATTTAGGAAGAGTCAGCAGAACCTCAGGCGAGTCTGACCCTGTGTATAAGTTAGCTCTCCTCTTGCCTAATGAGGTGAGAGTGACGAAATCAAAACAAATATCTTTCAGCTTCATTAATGTAGGAAAAATAGCCCTCTGTTTAATCACAGCAGGAGACGTTGACAAAACTGATACCTCCACGCTGCAGACTTGCATGCTAATGTTACTGTCCTTCTTCAGGCAGCCTGTGCCTCACATCTGAGCAGACCACCGTGATTTGCCTTATCATAACTGAGGTATACATTGTGTGGGCCCAAGAAGAGGTGTAGGCCCAAGAGTTGGTATCCTGTCAAGGGTCCATGTATGCTTCCTATTAGAAGCTGACTTTGTCCTGTGCCATGATGACTTATCTCCAACAAGTAAGCTGCCACTCCAATGTCTTATTGGCCTTGTAATACTGAGAGCTCCTCAGGAGCTCTTCCCTCCACCTAAACCAGTCAAGGAGCACAGGAAGAGCCAACCTTGTGCACATTCTTCCAGGCCCTCAGTTTCTCTCTTACAGATTGATTCAGCAATTTAAAAAGAACTCAGCTAGTTGCTTGGAAGGTGTGTTTCTCAAAAGTCTATAAAAGAAATATTTAATATTGCACATTTTAACTGCAGCCAGGATTGCCTCTGCCCAGTGTTGGAAACATACATGTATACCACCAGAGGTATTGATCATTCAAAATATAATGAGCTGTGCCGAGATGGATAAATTAACTTTGAGTTTACAAGAGAAAGAGGAATCTGATTATTGCAAGATATGGGAAAAGTAGTATGATTGGATTGAGCAGAGATAGATTGTTGGATAGATAAATGGATTGTAAAAAAATAAGGATAAGCACTAGGTAAGTTGAAGATTTATATCCACACAAATTCTATTTATTTGTAAATAATGCACAAAATATTAGTATAAGATGAATGTCACAAACTGTTGATGTTACAAGATTTATATTTCTGTTGTTTGTCTTTTTAAAATGATAAAAGATTAATAAAGTTTTTCAAAAAAATAAAAAAATAAAAAAGCTCAACAAACAAACAAAAAAAACCCCCAGCAGTGTGGAATTGTAGTGCCTGAGCTTCAACAGACAGGGAGAAGCGAGTAGCCAAGATAAACAGGAGTTTACGCTACCCCTTCCTTTACCTTGAAACTCTAGACTTACAGCTTCTAAACTTTTTTTTTTTTTTAATGATATCATCCCTGAGCCAAAGCTTGGCTGGAAGTTAACCAGGACAGCAGCCAAACAAAGCCAATGGCCATGAGAGCCCAGGGACATGGCACTGATTGAAATATGCTGCCAACGTGGACTCATTGGATGAAGGGCTTGGATGGGATTTTGGAGATCATTTAGCGCAACCGTCGGCCCAGGATTAACATTCATGACTATAGCCTCCAGGCAGCTTGCCATTCTGCTTTTATTTACCCTAGATCAAGGGTGTCAAACTCTGGCCCCCAGGGTGTTTAGATCTGGCCTGCGGGGCTGGCCTTGAAATATATAAAGGACTAGCCGGTGGTGCCTCTGCTACCAAAAAATGGGGCATGGGTGGGTGCCCCTGCAGCTCATTTTGGCTCTCAGAGTGCTTCAGGAGGCCGTCCTTGACTCAGAAGGTTATAAAAGGGAGGAAAGGTAAAATATTTCCTTTCAGGCTTGCAGGATTCTGTTGGGGTTCACTGGCAGCCGGTGCAGATGGCAGCAGAATCGGACAGTGGGGAAGAAGGGGAGCAGTCAGGGAGTCCGGACGAGGGTCCTGCATCCAATGCAGAGATGGGGCCAGAACCATCTGGGAGTGGGGAGCCTTTGGAGTCTGGCAGCAGTGAGGCAGAGGACCCAGGGGAGCCTGTTTCCAGTGCGCATGTGTGCAGAGCTGCTAGAAGGCGAGAGCAGCTGAAACGATAGGGGCGACTCGGGAGTAAGGCTGGGAGGTGATTGCCCCTCCCATAAGATATAAACGTCAGGCCAAGATGACGATACCTTTGCAGGAAGCAAAGTAGTTCGATCGGTTCAGAGTCATTCTTGAAGCTCTTTGTACTTCGGTGGGGGTTTTTTTGTACTTTGGTTGGTTTCTTTTCTAGTTCATTTGATACTTCTGTTTTTGGCAGCACTTCACAGAACTGAAAGGTGTGTGCTTATCTCAGGGGACTGTTTGAGATTAATCCCGGCTGGGAATGAAAACAATTCCCAGCATTGCAATAAAATAAGTCTTGTTTTTAAAAGACATGTTTGCGTAATTATGGTTTGGAAGCCTTGGTCAGAACAAATTCTGCTATTCTAGCCTATGTCAATAATTTATAGCTCTAGTCTTCCTATGGAGTCAGTTTCTTGATCTGGTCTCTCTCTCTCTCATAGGGCGACCAAGTAGATCAAAAAATAAAATAAAATCACAGAAATGTACGTCTCTCTATTTTTATAAGCGTATAAAACTCAGTAAACATGTGTACAGAGGTGCGGTCCAGTCACACCCACCAGGGCCACACCCATACTGGCCACACCCATAATGGTTATGCTTACCCAGGCCATGCCACCCCCCCGGCCCTCCAAGATCAAACACAGCCCTGATGCATCCCTCAATGAAATCGAGTTTGACACACCTACCATAGATATTTCCAGAGGAGAATCCACCATTTATCGAGCCATTCCATTTCATTGCAGATGAAAATATTAGGCCCCAGGGATACTTCTGATGGTATTAATAAAATGACAGAAACCTATGACGAAAATCTATAATTCACCTTTCACTGCCGAACAAGCAAAATTCTCGTATTTGTGCAGAGTGATTGCTTGATTTAAACTTAGATGCTACCTGGTTTAAATTGATTCTGGGAAACAATTCAGTTGAATTAAATAAATAAATTAGCTTCCATTGATATTGGGATTCTGTACACATGATTAACCCTGAATACCAAGAATAATTTGGGAATAAGTCATTTTATTAAAGTTTCCTTCTAAATTTCCCTTAGTAGCTATTACTTTTGTACATGCAAATATTTCCAGTATGTATCTTCATTCTCATACATATATGTCAAAGACTGCAGTCTAATGCTCTATATCACTGTGCTTGATATTTAATTAAATTTAAATTTGAATATGAAGTTGCCAAACACTTTCATAGAGTACCTTTTTAAAAATTTAATGATCCATGACTGCTTCCTTCAAACTTAATTGCTCTTTTGATTGGAAAATTTCTTTTCTCTTCTGCGCTTGGAAAGCACAATTGGATGGCAAATGGTTCCTTGTAGAAAAGCACAAATTCACTTTTCTGAAAAAAGAGCTCACTTGAATTATTCCATCATTTCCTAGAGTCAAAATTTGACAATGGCTTGAACCAAGTTACTCAACAGACAAATCTGCTTTTTTTTTTTTTAAAAAAAGGTAGGTACCACAGATGCTTTGGAGTTACAGATTGGGGTTCACACTGTAAAACCTTAGAGGTAGCCATGATAATTTAGAGCAGGGGTGTCAAACTTGATTTCACTGAGGGACGCATCAAAGTTGTATTTGACCTCAGGGGGCTGGGGTGAGCATAGCCATGGTAGGCGTTGCCAGCTCAACATCACTCAAGTCAGGGCACTTGTCGAGTAGCCCTCCCGAGCTCCATTTTTGCTGGCAGAGGTACTGCGGGCTGATCCGTTGCTGTTCCCAGGGCAGCCCCACAGGCCAGATCTAAGCATTCCATGGGCTGGATCTGGCCCACGGGCCTTGAGTTTGACACCTCTGATTTAGAGCAAAGAACAAAATATAATTTGGTTTAATCTATTGTGCGTGCAGGTATGATCACAATAAAATTGATTAAGTAGGATGAAGGTGATTGCTCACTTTGTCTTTCATATTTTCTCCAAGAGCTCAGAACCACACCCATGCTATTGCAAAGAGCAATCTCCTTTTCCACCCCCCCTCAGCATTCACTAGTTTAACAGTCAGTATAAGGCCAATTTTCTAGCAGTGCTATTCCTGAGAAGGATAGAACACATCTGGAATCAATGCACCATTCCCAGAGACTTTCTTGAAGCAAAAATTGGCCGCCTTCAAGTGTAGAATGCATGCCTTTCCTTCTTAGAATGAAGCAACCTCATTCCTATCTTTATGACATCAGAGTATCTAAATCTGTCACCTTTGATTTAGTTCCACAAAGCACCGAGTATCTATTGCAATGTGCAAACTGACCAACCATTTCAGCAAGATAATACTTAAACACTATGGGCAGGGAACCAAAAGATCATGATCCTGAACAACACAGTCCTATAATATGTACTTACAATTTAATTAAACATGTCTACCAAATAGCGACTAGAAGATTTCAGGCTCAGACATCTTTTGGGACTGGGGGAAGTCGGGAGGAAGAATGTAACTATAGCTTATTATTTTGCTAAGGTCACATTGAACGTTCACCCCCTCCCATGAACTGTCTTACCAAAGCCTTTTAATATTTGTTTTTGTTTTTTTACTGTGAGACAGAAACGCTGCTTTTTCACTCTCAGTATTTAGTGGGAAATGGTCAGGAAGATCTGTTGACAAATAACAACACATTGGCTTTTGGAGAGCCTTGGAATATGTTGAAAGAAGAACGTAAAATCAAAGGGATTCAATCCCTTTGATCATAAATCTAACAGGAATGTTAATGAACTGTACACTCGAGCAGAAACTGGGGGTGTCTCACTGATATGCTATTTTCAGGATGAAAAAGGGGCTTTCGAAATTACCGCAATTCTAAAAATGTTTGGATCTCTTCTTCGTTATACTGGAGACCCTTTGTACTTGACCCGTATCTCCGCTAACGATTTGCAAAGTGATCTTGCTTTAATTTGTAATTATTCCACTGGAATGTCAGTATTTCCATTCATTTTGACGTTCTGTAATATGTACTTTTATGGAGGCACTGTGATGTCAGGTGGCTAAAAAGCCATATCTCTCAACATCCTAGTGATAAGATGCATTTTGGAGGAGGGTGTGTGTGTGTGTGTGTGTGTGTGTAAAAATCTGGATTCTTTTCTCTCCATGCAGCCCTCCATTTATCCAAGGGCAACAGCATCAAGGCAGTTAGCTAGCATTAAAAGTCATACCGCAGTTTCTTTATCAGAAGTGCTCTTGGCTCAGTAAACAAATCCCGTCAAGTGTTTGTATTTATTCCTCATTCACCTCAATGCCAGTGAGATCTCTTGCAAGGCTTCCCTCGAAACAGTTCTTTGTTTTTTCAAGTGTTTTCGAGATTGCCCATGGAGGTCCCTAGCAACTTGCCAATTCACAGATATTTCGCTCCGTGTTAATTTGTTGTTCCTTTCAAGGAAAGCTGAGAAGCCATCGGAGGGAGGGCTTGGCTGTAGCAACACCTGGCCAGTTCACTGGTGATGGCACTTGCACAAGATGCGTGACCGGCCCTTCCTTCTCCTTCCAAGCAGTTGTCTCTTGGTGGCCTGACAGCAGTTCCCTCATTAATGCAGGATCAGATTCCTCCACATTGCTCACCAATTCACTTGTGTTTATACACACAATTCCCACTCCTGTTTTATGTGGAACCTTGCCCCAGATGGTAACAATCAGGAACATGACCCCATCCTTACTGCCTTGGTGCTTCTGTTTCTTTTTCCATTTACTTTTAAAGCTCTTCTGAAGATTACAAGCTTGGTCCAGCTATTTGTGGATGCTGTACAAAAGTTACTCAACCCTCCTGCGTGCAACAACAGAGGAAGGGTATTTGAGTTCATTTGTTTGTCCAACAGTTCTTTGCTTGAAGAATAAGGACGTCTCTGTACTGAAGCAGAGATTTTTAAAATGCATGAAGTCCTCAATGGGCCTTGATCATCAATGTCGATATAGGGATTACATAGACTATCCAAAATCAAGTCTGCACATGTATATATTCCAATAACTTGCAGGTTTCACTTTTCCTCTCCCCCACAAATCCTGCAACAGCGCAAGAGACTATATGCATTTTAGCCAGGATACATTTTCAGCAAAGGACTGACTTAGAGAGACATAAATCAATGAAATCAAACAGAGGTGTGACTAATACCATTGTATGAAATGTTATGCATGTTACTTTTCATCATAAATATGTAGTGTCAGGATGTAAAATTAATTAAGTGTTATCTCAACCATCAGTCACATTGCAAGGAGATAAACAAGTCTAGGCTTTGTAGAATTGCTGACTTAATTGAAGCTATATCAGCTTAATTTAGAAATACAATTAATGTGCAATATGGAGTAATTCCTATTTAAGACAATAAGACTAGGGCTTGCTTCTGAATATATATATATATTTGCATGCAAAAGATAAAAAGACTCAGCTGAACTTTAAAAAGACTTTTGAAACAGTTTATCATGGGTACCTTTTGTGGATAGTTCAAACCCGATACCGCAAAAACACCGAAGCCTGTGGAATTGAAGACATGAATATTGTAGGGACTTGCCAAAAATACTGATCCATTCCTATATTATTTTTTTTCAACTGAGAAAAAGATACTATTAAGTTGAAAATTTAAAATCTCATTTTGAGGAAACGTTCCTAGAATTGGCCACTAGAGGTCACAAAAGAACAACCAACCGTTGCAAACCAAGCTATTCCTCAAATTACTTTTTAGATACTTTCTGCAGTTTGTTTTGCTGGTTCGCTTAAATAATTCCATCTTTAGCGTGGCATCAGTCGTCAGTTCCGAGCGTCTATTTCATAAGGGGGACTTGCGAGGTTTAATCAAGTGGGAGAATTGACCGCTGGGGATATTTATTTATTCGTCCAATTTATAAGGCTGTTCACCTCAAACGACAACATAGAATCGAAACTGGTGCCTCTTTCAAAAGCAACTAAGTTAAACAGGAAATGGACAGCACAGCCGAAACAAACAATATCAATCAAATGGATACTATTGACCAATCCTGACACCTGTAGAAAAAGTCAAGTGTTTACAGATTGTCTAAATAAGCTTGCAAAGTTGGAGCAGTTCAAAGATTGCTAGGTCAGTGGGCAAATGCCAGGACAGAGAAGGCACTTCTCTTAGGTCCCAATAGATGACACTCAATGGATGGTACGCAAAGTGTACTGGCTGTATCCAATTGTGCTGGATGGGCAGAAACTATCAGATATATTTAGATGGACATAAATGGTTTTACAAGTGGTAACCAGCATCTTGAACTGAATCTGAAAGTTCATCAGTAATGTTTGACGTTCATGTAGCAGAAATATTATATACCAAGGTCCACTCATAACTGCTTACACTGCTGCCTTGTGAGCCAGCTGTAGCTTCTGAATAATGTTCAAGGGCAGTCCTGTGCACTGGACTAGACACTAGACAAGGAGTCAGCAACCCGCAGCTCCAGAGCTGCATGCGGCTCTTTTATCCCTCTGCTGTGGCTCCCTCCTTTCATCCCTCTCCTGTGAAGTTGGGGTTGATTTTCCGGCACGTCATCTCTTGCTGGGTCTCACAGCCACTTCTTCTGGCCCTCATTGGTGCCTCGGTCACCATTGCTGTTGCCTCCATGGCTTGCCTGCTGCTTTTGCAGCACCTTGCTCAGCACAATGAAATTTATAAATTTATAAATTTATAAAGAGACATGGGGTCTCTTCCTCCTCCTGGAGCCCATTACAATGCGGGGCCACAATGCGACCCTGCCCCACTTGCTCCTGGCAACAGCAGAGGTGCTGGCTGTGGCGTGGGTCAGGCCAGTGTCTTGGAGCAGAGAGCAGATCACAAGACACACACACGCACACACACACACACCGAGTGTCATGCCCTTGTCAGAATCTGATTCGGAGGAGGAGGCTGAGCAGCTGACAGGGAGTGGGAGTGTGGTTCCGTTGGCTGTGGAAGAAACTGGGGAAGGGCAAAGGGCAGCTGGGCAGAGCAAGGGAGAGGTAGAGCAAGGGAGAGGGAATTCAGAGGAAGGCCCAGGCCCACCCCCTCTTCATCCTAGGACATGCAGGGAGGAACGGAGAAAGGAACAACGTGAGTTGCATGGCTTACAGGGGAGGAAAGGGCCCTGATTTCCTTCATTAGCTGCAGCTGGGAACACAGTGTTTAAAAAGGGAAGCTGCGCACAGCAAAGTTGTTGGGAGCAAACCGTGAATTATCTGGTATTGTCGAGGCTTATCTGGGTTCCTGCCATCTTCCCAACTGTGTGTGTTTTGCTGGGCTTTCAAGACTGCAATTCCTTCTCCTGCCCTGTAAAATTAATTACTGCAGCGTGGTTTGTGTGGATTTTTATTTACAGTTTGTATGTACTTCAGTTTTTGGACTGAATTTCCTCCACTTAAAGACTCTTCTTGGGAGAATTTTTTCTCCAGCCAAAGGTAATCAGGACATTAGGAGCAAAGTTGGAGGTACTAAAGGGACATTTCTTGCTTATTTGCCTTTGTGCCATGCCCCGGGTCATCACAGATATAGAGATAGATAGATAGATAGATAGATAGATAGATAGATAGATAGATAGATAGATAGATAGATAGATAGATGGATGGATGAATGGATAGATGGATAGATAGATAGATAGATAGATAGATAGATAGATAGATAGATAGATAGATGGATGGATGGATGGATAAATGGATAGATACACAGAGAGAGACAAGAGACACACAGAGAGACAGAGAGACCAAGAGAGAGAGAGAGAGAGAGACAGGAAGAGAGACAGAGTCAGAGAGAGTCAGAGAGAGAGAGACAGACAGACAGACACACACACACACACACACACACACACACACACACAGAGGCAGAGGCAGAGGCAGAGACAGAGGCAGAGAGACAGAGAGACAGACACAAGAGTGAGACAGAGACAGAAATAGAGGGAGAGAGGGAAGATCTGTTACCAAGCCAACAACTAGATAAATTTCTTTTATGCCCATACCAAAATAGAGCTCTATGAATACAAGGCAAATCCGATCCACACTTAACATGAGGATAACAGAGGGAGGAGGAGAAGCGCATTTAGTCATGCAATAGTCCATTAGTTCCAAGGAAAGTAGTTTTAGGATTACACGGTATCCGTTTCTTGTCAGGTCTATCTTGTAGGGCTGATATACTCTAAATCTGTTCAGTTAAGTGTCATTGACACACTGATGATACCTCAGCTCATTTTAACAGATGACCACAGCCAGCACTTCCATGCAGATGGTTAAACTTGAGATGAAAGCATCAAGCCTTGAGGTACCTCACATAGGATGTGAGGTACTATGTGAGGTACCTCAAGCTGGAACTTTCCTGATCTGTTAACACTGAATAGAATCAACCATGGAGAAAGGAGAACCACCATAACACTTTGCCTCCTCCTCCCAGATCTTGGAGCCAGAAGGATACCAAGCTTGGTGTATCAAAAGGCACTGAAATATCAAGGAAAACTAGGATGTTTACACCATATCTGCCCTGCCTCTGCCAGAGGATATCAACAAATATGACCAACACTGTATCCATATTTGAGAAAGGCAGACAATACCAAGCCAAAAAGTCAAACCGCAAATCTATTTCCTGCAGGATATTCTTCAGGTACTATAGGCTGAACATCTTCTCAATAACCTTCCCTAAAAAAGGAAGGTTGGAGGCTGGATGAAAATTGTCCAAAATTGTTGAGTCTACTAATATATTCTTCAGAGGGAATCTTGTGAAATAAATTGAGGAATATTCTCTTTTCAAATGTACCACAATTTTATTGCACTCTTTGAGAATCAAGTTGTGCCTGTGAATAATATGAATTTGATAAACCTCCACCAATCGTACACTCTATAAATATTTTAATTTACATCCAATAGAAAGACAAATTATTTCCACATTTACAATGGGCTGAATTTTTTTTAGAATATAAATGGGCTGATTTCTAAGAACACTAAGGATGCATTCATTTCAATTGGGTGGTTCTTCGTGAGAAATTGCCAGTAAGAGTCTGACTAGTTTTGATAGAACCAGATATGAGTTGCATCTAAAAAACAGAATTCCTCCTCATGATTCAGTTAATACCTTGCTTGTTTATGTGTTTAAATAAACATGGGCCTCAGCCATTTGTTTCTTCACTCTAGCAAATCAATGCAATCAATTCAAGGGCTTTTCCTGGTGCTACATCATAGCATTGGGTACTGATTTGAATGTCTGCAGTATGCTCTTATATTTCAAATTACAGTTCTGATGTAATCCTTCCCTCCGCCCATCTGATTCACCTCCTTTGCTGTTTGTATCATATTGTCACATGAAGAGGAATTTTGCTTTCAAAATGTGGCCCATCGTTGGTGGCCAATTGATTTAATACTGTAAATGTACTATTGTACTGTAAAAATGTTGGATTCTTCATTAAGGCCAGCAGTTTAAAAATTACAAGCACGGCACAGACGTATGTGGTGGGTGAAATGACAATGGTGCTCTCAAGAAGCTGTCCTAAAATCGTACTGAAACACTAGAACAAGGGTGTTACACTCAAGGCCCCGGGCCTGGATCCAGTCCGCCAAGTGCTTAGATCTGGCCCACAGGGCAGCCCTGAAAACAGTGAAGGACCAGCCCTCAGTGCCTCTGCCAGCAAAAACAGAGTTCAGAAGGGCTGGGTGCGGCCCTCCCAAGCTCCATTTTTTCTGGCAGTGGATTGCAGGAGGCCATTGCAGCCTTAAACGGAGCTCGGGAGCCTGTTTTTGCTGGCAGAACGCTTGGCCCGCCAGAGGCGCCCCCAACGAGTGATGTCGAGCTGGCCACGCCCACCCTGGCCACGCCCAGCCCAGCCCCCCAAGGTCAAACACAACCCTGATGTGGTCCTTAATGAAATCAAGTTTGACACCCCTGCACTAGAAGAATATGAAATAACCTCAGGAAATAAATAGTTGTGAGAGGAGGTAGCTAGAAAACTTAGCCAAATTTGCCAGATGTTATTTCTGGTCAAATCCATCCTATTTGGCAGCTGCTGAACCTTATGATTATTAACTCCCCATAATCAAGCATTCCTCTATTTTGTATATTATAAAGTCAGAAGGCAAGACAAGGATTCTTTTAAAGCTACTTTCCAATTCTTCTCTCTTGTCTTCAAAGTGTACTTAAGATAAATCCATGAAAAACTTAAAACGTACTTAAGATGTATCATGTAAAATGAAAGCGTGAAACTCAAAACAAACAATAGTTAGTGTTTTTATTCACTGTATTTGTTTGCCTGTGTGCATAGCATCACTTTTTACCTTTTTATATAACAACACACACTCCAGATTTTTGAGCCATTAGTTCTGTGGCTGTTAGCCTCACTATAATTTATGGGAATTGAAATCCAAAATATCTGTTATACAGAAACATCTGCTCAGATGTTCACCCCAAGCACCTCCTCAAAACCCAATGCATGTTTTCTAGGCTATAGTAGCTCCACTATAGAGTAGTGCTTGTCAGATCTTGGACCTAAGCCTTTTTCATGCATTATTACATGCCTGAAAGAGATTATCTAATAGGGTTATATCGACTTTAGTGATGAAATGATGAGTGATGAGATTTACAGTATCTAGTCAGATAAGATCTGATTAGAGAAGAAGGATTTTACAGTCTACTCAGACATCTTTTTTTTTTTTTTAAAACAAGTTTTATTAATTTTTAAAACACACAAATTATCATTATTCATTACATGTTTAAACCTTTTTTCATTGTAAATTTAACAAGTCAGATAAATTATGATTCTGTTTTAAACCATTTCCATATAACATACAAAACCTCTTATTCAATTTCTCTTTACTTCTCTTTACTCTTATTCAATATCATTATTATTATTTCATCTATTTCTTTCTGACTTAGTTACCATTATTCTCATTCTATATTTCTACAAGTTTTTACTAATTCTCCCCCAAAAAAACATATACACACAACACACAAAACATAAAAAAAATCTTTTGGAAAGTAACTTGGACCCAGGTGTCTCTCTCTTCATGGACTTCAATTATATTCATGCTCATCTTACATATCATTACTTATTTTATTTACCATTCTAAGCCTTCTATATTAACTTCTCCACATATTTCACCCTTCTTAATTCTATCTTAATTAATCATCTTAGTTTGAATCATTATATTTGTATCTTTTGTCCATTTTTATCATCCCTTTGTCTCATTCCTTATAAAAAGAAGAAAATAAGTTTCTCCTGAAATCATTAATCAGAGTATGATGCCTTTCTATCTCCCCCTAAGTTAGTCAAATTAATCTTTAAAATAATATCCAATACCCAATCCGATTTTGCTTGGTACATTCTATCTAACTAATACATCCAAAATAATTAAGTACATAATTAGACAATAAATCCAAATATTAAAAAAATACTATAATAAAATTTTTATAATAACATCAATACCATAATCTTATTAAACTCTTTAATTAAAACAGTATTCTAAACCTCCCCTATTATTAAATTTTAAAGACATCTTTATGCACAGTCTTTTGTAGATGCTGGAATCCAAACCAGACCATTTTAGATACTGAAACTAAGACTACGAGGAATGGAGAATATGTAGTTTTCCAGACGTTGTTGAACTGTGGTGCCCGGGATCCTTCACCACAGTCTCTGTGTTAGGGATATACACCCTAGCAGAATCTGCACGGCAGTCAGGCAGGCAGGCAAATATGTGATAGAAACGTTTTTGTAGCTTACACTCAGTAAAACAGATACACTGTGCTAGTTAAATAGTTTATTCCAGTAATAGATTTTTAGCATAGTCAAACAGTCCATATATCATACACTAGTTCAGTCCGTCCAGGGATTAATCAGTTGCAAAGTCCAGTGTCGAAAAAGAGGTCATTAAACTTACAAATATCAGTCCAGTAATATATCTCTTCGCAGTAGAGATATGAAGAAGTCAAACCTCTTTTCTTCCTTCAGCAACAGCAGAGAACACGCAGTTAACAATCCATCATCGTCAGCAAGCAATTCAGTAAGCCAGCAATCAATCAAGTTCTCTTGCTCCCTCTTATGGCGATTTACAGCCGCACCCAAAATTACATGCTTTGCAGTTAAAGTGACACACACATAAACTCACTATCATAGTTTATATATATTATTTTATCCAAACTACGTTAGGTAACCTATGTTATTCCTAACACTGTGTACCATAGCTTTCCCATCCTTAATGTCGTGGTCTTACTTGCAAATGTCCATACTATATGGACATACATACAGGGCCAGAACATAGTCTCCTTTTATGATGCTTCTTTCAGAAGAAGGCCAAATTACTATACAGTAGTTACTCTTCACCATACTTATTGTTGAGACATTAACTTTCAAATCCTTTTATCTTGCAGGAAATATATCCATCCATTTAATAATGAAAACCAGTTTAGTTTTGCACAGTGGTAGAAAGAAAATGGCTTGATTAAATGACTTTCATACTATGAACCATTTGCATTTGTGAACATTTCAATGAAAGACTTTGTTGAATCATAAGACTTAAACAAACTGCCATACTTCACATGGTCTTCTAAGCTTTTGTGAAGGAGCAGTCAAGAAAAGGATGCAGGAAGCAGAATAATGCAAGGCAGGGGTCCCCAACCACCGGTCCCTGGACCGATACCGGTCCATGGATCATTTTTTACCGCCATCTTGTTTCGACAGCGCTTCCGGGTTTTCGGTTACTTCCGGGTTTTTGGTTGAAAAGTGCTTCCGGTTTTTCAGTTGGAAAGCGGCGTTTGGGTGCTCACGCCTTAGTTTCGTCGAAGGGGGGGGGGGCAGCTTTGAACAAAGAGCCGTCCCGATGGCGGTGGAGTCTCATGTTACTCAGGTACCGGTCCGTGGAAGAATAAATAATTGTGAAACCGGTCCCTGGTTCAAAAAAGGTTGGGGGCCACTGATGTAAGGGTTTCTTGCCAGTTTTGACAAAGGCAAGACTGCTCAGCCTATTTCAGTAAAATAGAAATCATTCTATTCTTGAATCCCCCTGAGAAGAATACATTCAGAGAACGCAAGATAGGTTCTTCAGAAGAATGACAATGCTTCTCAACCAGAAAAATTGTTCCTCAACACTCTTGCTAGACAGATGGCTGCCCCAATTATGAAACTTACCTCACTACACAAATTGGGGGCACCATTACAAAATAACACTCATCCTTACCTCCCCAAGTAGGGCACCAGCAGTATATGTTGGGGGAGTCTAACGCAGCTAGAGTATAAGTATCTGATGCAAGTCATAAAGAAGTCACACATGTAATAAAGCTATTTATTTTATCGTCTTTCCCTGTGCTCCCCCATGAATACCCATGAACTGTGTCCTGAAAATTGGCCCTGTGTTAAGAGCCAAGGAGCGTAAATTTTTGCACGTGCTCAATCAGTCAACCTCTTTTGTACATGGATAAAAAAGGGATGATGGTGAAGAACTTCATTATAAAAGATGCAATAAAACCTGAAATAATGCCTTCTGCCATATCAGGCTAGAAATAATCCCCTGGTCCATCCTGTAGCCTGCTTCCATAGTAAGCAAAGGGAGTGAATATGAGGGGGGAACATCCCCCCTCCCCAAATAGATACGCTGATGTCAGCACTCTCCAATTTTCATCACTAGGTAAAGATTGTTTCAGTCACACAGGACTACACCTGGTTGAAATAACATGTATGCTGCATTTGAAAATTGAAATTATTTTTTAATGATGTTTCAGTATATTGCTTTGGAAATAAATAATTCTGAAAGCATTGTTGAAGGTTAGTATAAGAATCCAACAGACAAAGTAAGGTATTCTGATAGATCGATCAATCTATATCTATCTATCTATCTATCTATCTATCTATCTATCTATCTATCTATCTATCTATCTATTATCTATCTATCTATCTATCTATCTATCTATCTATCTATCTATCTATCTATCTATCATCTATCTATCATCTATCTATCTATCTATCTATCTATCATCTATCTATCTATCTATCTATCTATCTATCTATCTATCTATCTATCTATCTATCTTTCTGTCTATCCAGAATATCTTACTTTGTCTGTTGGATTCTTATACTAACCTTCAACGATGCTTTCAGAATTATTTATTTCCAAAGCAATATACTGAAACACTGTAGGAAGTTAGCACCCACCCCTCTCCTAGAAAATTGAAATATCCTAGGAAATATTAAAAAGGCAGAATATTTCCCCTAAAAAGAGTAGAAACTCAGAAGCAGAAATTCACCTTGGAAGTAGAAGCTCACCCCCACCTTTGTTAATGGGTGGGTCATTAAGGCCTGGGCCAGAATATTTTACATAACAAAAATCTCCAGGTAAAGCTATAGCAATTGCCCAAAGCCCTTTTCATTACATCATCATCCGGCAAGGCTCAACCAAGCCTGGGACTCAGGACAGCCTACAGAGTTGCATGGCCGCAGGGGAGCCTGACAACCAATCAGAATACAAGCTCAAATTCAAATCTCAACAGAGGGTATAAAATCAGGCACTTTTCAGCCCTCCTTCTTCTTCTTGATTTTTTCCCCTTCACGTTGAAGCATGTGATCATCCTTTTCACTTTGGAGCTCCAAGCCATGTGGTCCTGTCCACCATTAAACCATCTTTCCAAAACAGCCTCCATGTTTCCAGTGTTTGTCCCCACTTGGATCTGACCAAATGACATTAGCAATGTGATAAATTCATAAAATGCTGCTTTCATACAAATGTTCCTCATTATATTGTGGCTTGCACATGGTTCAGAAATATGGCCATTCCAGATCTGAAAGGAATGATTTTAGTTTATGATAAATCAGCAAGAAGTTCATATATGGTTTCATCAGAGCCAGCATGAAAATGGAACACTTTCATACTAAGGCAGACATTGATCCAATGTTTTGCTAAGAATACCGGCTTCTCTCTAATCAGGTCGGAAATTGCATATAATTGTCTATCACATCTCCACCAGTTTTTTGTTACCGGTTTTAAAAACTTCATAAGATTGTCCCCAACCACAACTTCCTGGTTAGGGAGCCTTCCTTCCTTCACTGTTGTTTTTTAAAACTTCAGTCTTCCTAGGGTAGCACAGAGTATTAATCACAACATTCAAAATCAAGGCAACTTTAATAAAATCAGACATCAGCTTTAAACAAATTTAAACACCAGTCAATTACAACAAACCAAATAAAAGCAGCAGATATAATATAAACAGAGGCCAATTCCTCTAAAATTATTGCATCTGTGTCTGAAGAGGCTGCGTTAGCAGTCTTGTTTAGGGTTACACCCTTTGGAAAAGGTTGTAGAGGAGGCCTTTGCGAGATTCTTCACAGCAAAAATTGCCTGCATTTGCTTAAGAGTTAGAGGCTACCTTTATCCAGGCCATATCTTGGGAGGTTAGATGGATGTCCTTGGAACATGAAGTAACTGAAGAGTGGATGCTGTGAATTGGATCCATGCTCCGTTTGGAACCTTTGGGCACCTGAAGAAGGTATGTCCAGGAAAGAGATGGAGAGGGAGTTAGAACCTGACTTGCAATGACAGTGGTGTGTACCCCCTCCTGAAGAACCACCCCTTAATCCAACCAGTTTGGACATCTTCCTCTCTATCTTCAAACTTTCTTTTGGGGCAAAGATTTTGGAGAAGGTGGAATAAATTTAGCCACAGAGGATCCAAGAAGATTGGTCTCATTCAATGAAAATTCAGTCCTAGGCATAGGATGTAAAAAATATTGGATGCAATGGAATATAACTTTTAATTCTCCCATATTTTTGTATATTTCCACTGGTAAGCCATCTGGCTCTGGGGATTTATTGGCCTTTTGTTTTTGGATTGCTTCTTTTAGTTCTGTAATTGTTATGTCTCTATTTAACGTTGTTCTTTTTTCTTCGTCTATTGATAATATTTTTTTTATTTTCAAATACTAGTTTATTTTATCTATCGGTACTTCTCCTTGACTGTAAAGGTTTTTGAAATATTTTTGGGCTTTCATCTTTTTCTCTTCTTTGTTATTTTGCAAATTGCCTGACTCATCCTGCAATTGGTGTATTATTCTTTTCTCTTTTTTCGTTTTTTAATTTGTAAGCCAGCCATCTTCCTGGCTTATTTGCATATTCAAAAGATTTTTGCTTCATGAATTTGAGGTCCCTAACAAGATCCTCTTGTTCTAATAAATTTAATTTGTGTTTGGCCAAAGTCAATGATTCATTGATCTGTTCATTCCCTGGATTTGTTTGAAGTTTATTTTCTAATTGTCCAATTTCTGCATGTAGTGAATTGTACTGTCTCTTTTTCTCCTTATTCCTCTTTGCTGTATAGACTATTGTAATCCCCCTTGTATATACCTTCATTGTGTCCTATAGAATTTGAAGTGAGGTGTCCTGTTTCTTGTTTTCATCAAAAAATAAGGTTAGCTCACTCTCAATCCCCCGAGTTTACTCTTTTTCTAATAAGATCTAGGGGTTCAATGTCCATCTTCTCCCTCTTCTTTTCTGACCTCTCCACGTTATTAACAGGAGGTTGTGGTCTGCCCAGGTATTTGGGGGAAGCAATGGAGTATAATTTATGTTGGGACTTACCTGTGATGACCCGGGGCGTGACACAAAACTAACCAAGTCACAAAAATAGAAGAAAGTCTCCAACTTGGCCCCAATGTCCAATTATCCTCAGCAGGATATCAAACTCTTAAAGAAAACAGTTTACGGAGGGAGTAAATGCAGTCTGCACCCAAAGTAAAGTTAATTTGAAATAAAAAACCCAACACACCACACTGAAGAAATTACTATGGCAGGCATGGATGATTAATTGCAGACTTCTACCAGATAACGCAGCAACCACAGTTGGGAGGAAGCCAAAACATAGATTAGCTCCGACAATAATGCACGCTTTGCTTCCAGCAACTTTGCCATGTGCAGTTTGTCCTTTTAACCAGTCCTCCCAGTTGCAGCCCATGAAGGGGATCAGGGCCCCTTCCTCCCCTGTAGATCAGACCACTCATGTTTCTCCCTTATCCGCTCCTCCCTGTGTGACCGAGGATGAAGAGAGGATGGGCTTGGGTCTTCCTCTGAATGCCCATCCGGCCTGTGACCTTCCCCAGTTTCCTCCACAACCACCGGAGCCATACTCGCACTCCCTGTCAGCTGTTCCATCTCTCCCTCAGAGTCAGACTCCATCAGGGGCACGACACTACCAAAGATATGGACAGGACACTCCTCCTGATTCTATGAGAATTTTCAGTGGTACTCACTATCATTGTCCAACTGGTTACCAGCAAAGAGTGGGAGATTCAGTTTTGTAATGGTTTGCCATCGACCTGAGTGGGCACTATCAGTCAGTATGCATGGAGGAAACCAATGAGCCTTTGTTAATTCACTGTGGGATGCTATGGGGCTTATCACTCTTTTCCTATGTTCTTTAGTGTCTATGTGAAACAGCTAGGAGAGGTCATGTATTGGTCTGAAGCAAGGTTAGTCATTATGCTGACTCTAATTGTACATCTTACTACATTTAATTGTGCATCTTTATATTTGTGTGATCTTTTATTAAAAAAAATACCCATCCATTCACAAATCTCCACCCTTGCTCATGTTGCAGATGTTGGAAAGGTTAGAAGGGTCCAAACAAGCTCTAATTGAATCCCTACAAGATCAAGATGTTAGACGTGGTCAATCTGAGATGATCCCCAAATTGGTTCTGGATGATGATGTACTTCCCTTGAAAGAGTGGGTCTACAACATGGGAGTCACCCTGGATATGCTGCTTAGGTGAGTTAGGACAGCCTTGTCCAGCTTTGGCTGGTGCATCCATTGCAGGTCTTTTCACATTGGGATGTCATTGCAGCAGTGACTCATATTTTAATCCCCTTGCAATGTGTTTTACATGAGGCTGTCCTTGAAGATGACTTGGAAGCTGCAGTTGGTACAAAATATAACCGCCTGTTTACTGGCAGCAGAAGGTAGATTCATTAGCACTAATGCTGAAGTCTCACACTATTTTGTAATAGATTTCCAGGACAAATTAAAAATGCTGGTTTTAACCTTTAAGGTCCAACGTGGCTTGGCATCCCTGTATTTGCAGGATTGTCTCTCCCAATCATAATTACCCACCTTGTGTGTGCTTCCTGAAAAGGGCTTGGTTTGCACCCTACCTGAGATTAACAAGGTGGGAACCGGAGATGAATCTCCTCAGAAATCTCCTCAGAATCTCCTCACCTCACTTTGTGAAATGCTTCACCCTGCAAGATAAAGAGAACCTACTCCTTGCTTATACTCCTTTACAAATCCATGTAAACCATCTTATATTGGCAAGCTTTTGGCACAGACAGGGTACCTGAGGTTGCTTGGGTAATTTTGGTAATTATTTCTTTCTTTGAGACATGTGGACATAGGGAGATATTTCACAATCTAGTATCCAGTTTAGGGGTGGGCAACCTTTTGGGATGAAGGGCCTCAAATAACATTTTTGAGGAATTGAGGGCCCCCAAAAAGGATAGGGCTCATTTACATGGGACTGCAGTTGGGGGAAAACATTGTTCATTTTTAAGCTCTGATGTGTCTTTTTCTAGAATTTTCATATATGGCATTTTAGTCTGTAGTATTATAATTGTGCATCAGGTTTTAGCGATTAATGAAGTTTCAGGAGGCCACCGAAAAGGGTCTCAGAGGCCTCATGCTCCTCTAGGCTCACAAGTTGCCATTTCCTACAGTTAGGGTTCCCCAAGACAATTAACATCAAGCTGGTATGGATTCTTCAAGAACATCTGGAATTGAGAGTAACTTTTTGAATATTCCCATATAAATGGGATAAAGGAATCTTAAAAACTCAGATACTGTTCCACTATTCTGGAACTAGCCTCTAGCACCATGGTGCCCACAGTACTCTTAAAAGATCTACACTGAACCTGAATTTTTTAAAAAAGATTTGAAACGATCCAGTTCTCAAGAGATTTTAATATTAGAAAGACTTATTATGAAATCTTTAGCTACTTCATAGCTAAAGCCTAGAGCATGAAATTATGAGCTGAAAATCTCAGACATCTGTATCTCCTTCAATATTTCAAACTCTGATCGCATTAAATAAATATTAAATTTAGGTGGTGCCATTTACTGAAATTTTTAATTGAAGTAACCCAAATTAAAAGCATCTATTGAAATGTCAAATGGCTTGGTTGAGAGCATCTCAAAACAAATGATCACTTTAGGAAGAGACAATGGGAAATCTAGAAAGCAAGGGATCCATTTCACTGGAGGAAAGCATATTCCAGAGGTTGTAATTGGTTTGTAAGACTCATTTTGATTGCTATTTTTCAAACACATTTTTGTTTGTTTGGGTAAATAAATATTGGTTCGAATTCTGGCATGGAAATTGTTTGGAGGAGAAATATTTCAGGACAAAACTCCCTGAGAATCCAAATAATCAAGTAATTAAATGCATTTTTCAGCTGATTTTTAATATGTCACTGCTTGTTTTTAAAGAAAGTATTTCCACAATGAGATGAATTGGTTTCGAATGCTTGATAGGATGTGGAGCAGTTGTATCTTAGGACAGTTGAATCCTAGAACATATATATATAATCGCTCAGCGACTGTACATTTCCTAGTGTCAGTTTTTATACAGAGATACCGTTTTGGGGGTGGGAAAGAAAGAATATAGGTCTCTTTTAAAGACTTCAAAAAGAAAGTCCTGTTAAAATTATTATTACTTTGGAGCTCAAAAATTAAGAAATTGATCCCTTTGCTTGGGAAATTGTGTGTTTTTTTTCTTTTTAAGTTGTTTTGTTGAACAGACGAACTGCTTTAAGTTGCCAGACAGCAATTTGGATGGGAAGCAATTAAGGAACGCTTTAGAATTTCTCAGCAAAATAAACTTTCAGGCAGAATCCAGCTACATGTTAATCAGTGGTAGGTACAATATACTTGTATAACCTAAAGCCAGTTGATTGTAATTTGATTTCCATCCAAGCTTAGCTTTGTTCCTTTAGCATACCAGGATGTCAGGGACACCACACAAATTGTAGCAGCATAGTTGATTTGCCATAAAGCATACGTCAACAAGAGGTCTCCCTCAGTTCCATTTCTTTGTTGTTTGAAGCTGTGTGTCCAATTCACTTGCGCCATATTCACGCTTCAGCAATTCAGTTTCAGAATATAATGTGTATTGGGGAAAATCCTTTGGAAAATTTCTTTTTTTAATACCTGAGGAGAAGAACCTTTGATACAGTTAGACATGTTTTAAATTCCTCATCTCTGCAGTAGGCATGGCAGTCTTGTCTTCTAATAGTAGAAAATTATGGAGACGTGTGTTTGTGTGTGTGTGTGTGTGTGTGTGTGTGTGAGAGAGAGAGAGAGAGAGAGAGTTGTTTTGTTTAAGCTAAGACTAAATTACATTTAACCTTCTTTTCTTAGAAGCAATTGTGAATGCTTAGAAGCAATTGTGATCATCAAAGCCTGATCAGCTTATTTCCAGCATGCTTGTTTCAATGTGAGACTATGTAATCCATTTTATTTCACAGTTTTTGTGAAAACTGGTCTAAAATAAACAGATAAAATAAGCATCAACAACGCATTTGTGGTAGTGCTTATGTCAATTCATATCTATAATGTCGGCATAAATTTCAATCACTCTCAATCTGTGCAGGTAGTCCTCAACTTACAACAAAATGATATGATCATTTTTCACACTTGCGACCTTTGCACCAGTCCCATGGTCACATGATCAAAATTCAGATGCTGACTCGTATTTATGACAATTGCAATGTCCTGGGGGTCATGTGATCCCCTTTTGTGACATTCTGACAAGCACAGCCAACGGGGAAGCCAGTTAACAACTGTGTTACTAACGTAACAACCTCAGGGATTCACTTAACAATGGTAGCAAGAAAGTTTGTAAAATGGGGCAAAACTCACTTAAAAAATGTCTCACTTAGCAACAGAAATTTTGGGCTCAGTTGTGGTCATAAGTCAAGGACTGCCTTGAATCGATTGCTTACTCATTTTGCTTAATATTGAAGATGGAAAATAGTCAAGAATAATGTAGTGAATCCATAAGTTAAAGGTTTCCCTTGCACATACATGTTAGTCGTTTCCGGCTCTAGGGGCGGTGCTCATCTTCGTTACAAAGCCAAAGAGCCAGCGCTGTCCGAAGACGTCTCTGTAGTCATGTGGCTCACGGAACGCTGAAGAAGGTGCACGGAACGCTGTTACCTTCCCACTGAGGTGGTTCCTATTTTTCTACTTGCATTTTTACATGCTTTCAAACTGCTAGGTTGGCAGAAGCTGGGACAAGTAATGGGAGCTCACTCCGTTACGCGGTGCTAGGGGTTTGAACCGCCAAACTGCCGACCTTTCTGATTGATCAGCTCAGCATCTTAGCCACTGAGCCACCGCATCCCTTAGTCAATCCATACATTGAATCCATACATTGTCATTAATGAAAACCAATGATTTTGTTTCAATAAATCATAGAAGAAGAGTTATTAACAAGTGTGAACCAGCTTCCTCCGTGGAATCCAGATATCAACACTTAGAAATCAAAAGTTTTTTTAAAAAAAATTATATGTAACCCAAAATAATGGTGGAATTTGAATGAAAAATTTCTGACATAACCAAAGTACCTACATAGAATCTACATAAGTCATGGATAAAAAAACACATGTACTCCTAGCAGCTGAATTAGTACAATTGGAAAATGTATTTCAGGTTTTGCCACATTTGGAATACATTAGAAACCAGATCAATTGCTTATTTATTTTCTCCTGTAGTGGAAAAGCAGCTCAGGGAGAGAATGTTAAACAACCCCTTCTGTCGTTTGGACACATAATTTTTAACCAGCGCACTGGGACACTGTAATGCACATCTGCTGCAGAACATATTGTTCAGGTCTGCCAAAATTCCCTCGTCTGTTCAACTAATAAAGGTAGAAACAGCCTGGCATTCCTCAGCAGGAAGGCAATTTCAGGCAACGAACTCTACAATCTGTTAACACCAAATTTTCCCCATGAATTGATTAACCCAACTGACTGCAAAAGGGCAGAAGTGGCTTCATCAGGCCTCGCTCTCTGGAGGGTTTGGAAATGTCAAGAGAGACAGTGACAAGTCATATTATCTCAGGCAAAGTGGGTTAAAAGTTTTTTTACTAATCCAAACGGTAACCAAGACAGCCGCGGCGGTGCAGTGGTAAGAATCAGGGGTAGGATTCAAACTTTTTAACAACCGGTTCTGTGGGCGTGGCTTAGTTGGTGGGCATGGCTTGGTGGTCATGTGACTGGGTGGGTGTGGCTTGGTGGTCATGTTATTGGCTGGGTGTGGTCAACTCAACATCACTCACATCGACGCATGCATCTCCTCGCCTGGCGTCTCATGACTGTGGGGATGCTGCAACAGTCATAAGTGTGAAAAATGGTCATAAGTCACTTTTTTCAGTGCCATTGAAACTTTGAATGGTCACTGCACATGAGCAAAGTACCAGCAAAGGAGGGGAAAAAAACTCCAGAGAAGTTCCTGAGACAGGAAGTCTAGTCCTACCAAGAATGTAATAAGGCTTAACGGAGAGGCAGTTTCTGTAAGCAACACCAGAATGTTTCCTTCCTGCCTTCCTTACAGGATTAGGCCAATAATTTCTTCTAACAATTGATTCTCCGAACTGCTTAGCATGTTAACAACCGGTTCTACCGAATAGGTGCGAACTGGTGGAATCCCACCCCTGGTTAGAATGCAGTATTGCAGGCTAATTCTGCCGATTGCAGCAGTTCGATTCTCACCAGGCTCAAAGTTCACTCAGCCTTCCACCCATCCGAGGTTGCTAAAATGAGGTGCCAGATTGTTGGGGGCAATAGGCTGACTGTCAACTGCTTAGAGAGGGCTGGAATGCACTGTGACTCAGTCTATAAGTGTTCTTGCTCTTGCTAATTGTCTATGGTCATCAAATTCTCCTGCCCTCCCACCAAAGTTCAGCTAATTAGATATCCTATTTTGAAAATAAAAATGGATTCGTTGAAGAAAAAGGGACAAGCTGAGATGCCACACAAGCCTTTGTCATCCTTACATTTTTCACTGACCTTTTTTTGTGAGGTCCTATGTGATTAGCCGAACATACCTGCATTACTGCTTCGTGAAAAATATGTACCTAAAAGTAGCAATGGGCTAGCCCCACACTTGGATAGGCAAGCAGCATGTGGGGTTTTTTTGTGTGTGTGTGTGATGAATCCAGCACTGAATGAAACTATTACTGTATCTGCAACAGCAACAGGGGTGAGTGGTTGGATAATACGGAGGCATCATTCTAGTGCTCATTCAAACAACAATGGACACTTGGGGTAGAGATCAGGGGTAGGATTCAACCGGTGTTACTACCGGTTGGGTGACTATGTTTTGGTATGTTTTGCTGGGCGTGCGTGTAAAAAAACTTAAGGTGTGCTGCCTGGAAAGCTGAAAAGCACAGCGCACAGGTGTGCAGCGTTTGAAAAGCCTCTTTTTCCCTGCTTTTTCAACCTCAGCTGTGCCACGCAAAGCAGCTGAGATTGAAAAAGCAGGAAATAAAGGACAGGTAAGAGCCCAGGTGGGTGGGTGGGCCAAACAGCAGCAGACACAGAACCGGTTCAGTGTTTGCTGCTCTTCAGAGCTACCAGTTCTATAGAGCCAGGCAGAACCGGTAGCATCCCACCCCTGGTGGAGAGGTGACAAACAGCAATGCGAGGGAACTGGAGCATCCAGAATACAGGTAGTCTTCAACTTACAACAGTTCATTCAGTGACTGTTCAAAGTTACAAACAACGTCACTGAAACAAGTAACCGATGACCATTTTTTACACTTACGACCATTGTAGCATCCCCTATGGTCACATGGTCAGAATTCAGATAGTTGGCAGCTGACTCATATTTATGACGGTTGCAGTGTCCTCAGGCTCATGTGATCCCCATTTGCGACCTCCTGACAAGCAAAGTCAAGCGGGAAACCAGATTCACTTAATAACGGATTACTAATTTAAGAACTGCAGTGATTCACTTAACAACTGTGGCAAGAAAGGTAATAAAACGGGGCAAAATTCACATAACAAATTAGCAACAGTCATATTGGGCTCAATTCAGGTCATAAGTTGAGAACTACCTGATTTACTTGAAGGCAGTGGTGGGATTCAAAAAGTGGTTCTGTGGATGTGGCTTAGAGGTGGTATTCAGCAGGTTCTGACCAGTTCTGGAGGACCAGTAGCAGAAAATTTGAGTAGTTTGGAGAACTGGAAAATCCCACCTCTGACTGGCCCCACCCCCATCTATTCTCTGCCTCCCGAGTTCCAGCTGATCGGCTGGGTCTTCTTTTGTTGCCCAGCACAGGAGAACGGAGCTGGAATGCAAGTTAGTGGGGTGGGAAGCGAATGGGATTTTTCAGTAACCTTTCCCTGGAGTGGAGTGGGAATGGAGATTTTACAGTATCCTTTCCCTGCCATGCCCACCAAGCCACACCCACCAAGCCACACCCACAGAACTGGCAATAAAAAATTTGAATCCCACCACTGGCATGGCTTGGTGGGCATGGGCATAACTTGGTGGGCATGGCAGGGGAAGAATACTGTAAAATCTCCATTCTCATCCCACTCCAGGGGAAGGATATTACAAAATCCCCAATCCCTCCCTACTCCTGGGGCAAGGTTACTGCAAAATCCCATTCCCTCCCCACCCCACTAACCTGCTTTCCAGCTTTGTTCTCCTGTGCAGGCCAACAAAAGAAGACCCAGCCAATCAACTGGGACTCCGGAGGCAGAGAATAGATGGGAGTGGGGGCAGTCAGAGGTAGTATTTGCCAGTTCTCTGAACCAGGGGTCGCCAACCTTCTCAGGGATCTCAGGGACCACCAAACTCATAATTTTAAATCCCAGGGACCACTAACCAATTCTGTGGGCATGGCCTAATTTGTGGGTGTGGCTTGGTGGTCATGTGACTGGCTGGGCATGGCTTTATATGTAAATATTATAAATATTTATATAAATATTGAATTTTTTATAAAAAAACAGCAACTTTTAGCCAAAATCAGGCAAAGCAGGCAGATTGAGTTGCTCACAGAATCACAGATTCATTCAGAGATTTATCTATCTGCCATTGGCTAGCTCAGTCTGTCACATTAAATTTGCTTGCAAGCAAACTCATAAAATTTGCTAGCAAGCAAACTCACAAAATTAACTCACAACATACCATGCATGTAAATATTGAATTTTTAATTTTTAAAAAGAGCAATATTTACCCAAAATTAGGCAAAGCAGGCAGGCAGGCAGATTGAGTTGCTCAGAGAATCACAGATTCATTTAGAGATCTATCTATCTGCCATTGGCTAGCTCAATCTGTCACATTAAATTTGCTTGCAAACAAACTCACAAAATTAACTCACAACACACCATGCATGTAAATATTGAATTTTTTATAAAAAGAGCAACTTTTACCCAAAATCAGGCAAAGCAGGCAGATTGAGTTGCTCGCAGAATCATTCAGTGATCTATCTATCTGCCACCGGCTAGCTCAGTCTTTCAAATTTGCTTGCCGTGAGTCTGCACTGAATTTGCTTGCAAGCAAACCTTCAGTCATAAGGGAGGTTCGGCTGTATTTAAAAGCAGAGCAGAAGATCTAAAGACTAGCTAGAAAGCAAGAAATCCAACCATTTCCTGCTTCCTAGCTTATCTACTTCTCCTGGCACAGCAGAACAGATGATGGTCAGAAAAAGGAAAAATAGCAATTTAGCAAGCAAGTTTACTGGGTAAGGAGTGAATGGGCAGGGAGGGTTCCCACGGGCCATGTGGGCCCCGCAGCCTTGTGTTTCTGCACAGCCTGGATTAATTGCTTTGTCGGGGTGCTCTGGGGGTGAGATTTCTCTGTGGCCCACCAAAATTTTCTCACGGCCCACCAGTTGGCGACCGCTGCTCTGAACTACTCAAAATTTCCACTACCAGTTCTCCAGCATTGGTCAGAACTTGCTGAATACCAACTCTGCTTGAAGGGCATGTTGTTCCAGAACTCTTTCAAATGTGGCTGTGGCAGAGACAATACAGTCACATCCAGAAGAAGTTCAATTCCTTCTAAAAACTCCCCCGGTGACGTTAGATTGATAAATATATTATATGCAGAACTCACTGCATCATGGAATATGTATGAGTGTTACCATAAGTGGATGCCTTAAATCTGCCAACAACTGAATAACTTTCTGTAACTATGTTCATTCCGTGCGACATGAATTCTGACAACATAATAATTAGCAAATTCAGGAGTTCAAGATGCTCCACTGCATTCTTTAAATATAATCATTATAATAACCATGTAAGTATCAAAATTGTTACTGCTGAATATTGCAATGGATGGGAAACTGAAGCAGGGAGTAGAAAAGGATTAATGAGAGAGAAAGCTTTTCAACTGGCAATATCCTGATTCAGTCACTTATACCTACTGTGTTTAGAATTACTACTGTAGTAATTCTGTTGAACTAGCAACTTGTTCTCATTATATCATGTAATTCCCAATATGATAAACAAATAAATGGAGTTATAAAGTGCTTTACTGTTAGTTCTTGTTGAAATAGAGAAAATAAAGAATAATAAACATAATTCTCTTTCAGCACTTTGTACAGAATTAAATTATGTTTCCCTACTTGGATTGCTCATAGCTTTACAACAGAGTATAAAAAAGTATAGGGATGACCTTGTGATATTTAGAAAAAGCCAAGCTCCTTATTAACTGAGAATAAGGTAATTTTCCCCCCTTTAAAAAAGAACTCCTTGGATAATGTATTATAGAAAGCCCAGTGGAATTTCTTATCCCCCTAGTCTCTGTTAATCATATTTTTTCCTAACTGAGTCTAACAAGAGGAATAATTGATTTTCAGTCATATATCTTTAACCCAATTGTGAGATTGCCAATAAGCAAATATTTAAGTTTAGGAGTGAAAATTGCTGAATCAGTGCTGAGTCAGTGCAGTGTTGATAACTATATTACGTTACAAAGTAGAGAAGTTAACATGTGCTTATAGGCTGATCGTATTGTATTTTCAAACATGAGATATCAACTTGAGGCCTGTGGGATTTAATTCTTCATAGTGTAGATTGGTTGCTGAAATTTAAATATCTGACACGATATTCTCCAATTGTATTTATTTTAGCAAACTATCAATCAAGACAATCTTGCAACATTCTGAAAATGGGCTTTTGAGCTAGATATGCAAGTTGAACAGGAGGCTCTTGTCTTATATTTATAATTTTGTATTATAGGATTGGTTCCAGGTTTAGTCATATTTAGATTTATAGCAGTTGAAGTCAAAGAGATTTAAATTATTCCCGACTAGCATTCATTTCAGTGGATCTTTTTCAAGAGAGGACAAAATATGGAATCAGTCCATTTTTTGTGTCAACCATAATAAATGTTTAATTATTTTAAAATATACCATACTAAATGCTTCTCTAAGCGAGTCTGTGCATTTAACTGCATTCGTATATTCTACATTCAAATATTTTCTCCTCATACCTAGCTAAATTTATGACCACAATTGGGAATTCGAATTTCTGTCATAAGTCATGGTCATTAAATGAGCTGTCACATGATTGCAACAAGTTACGATCGAGATCCAAACAATCTGTTGTGATTGTTACTGAATACCACCCTAAGGCAAACCATTCCAAGCTTGGTCCTTCCCAACCTTGAGCCTCAATGAGATAAAGGACTGCCTAACTCCTTCAGCCCTGTATCTCTCTCACATCAGTGCCTTTTTGGCTGCCCTACACTCTGCCTTGTGGTGCAGCAAGCAGGTCAACAAGTAGCCCAATAACTTCAGACATCAGTTAGAAGTCCATTGTTTTAGCACCATCATTATTTTGAATAATCACTGAATGAATAGTCGTAAGTTGGTGACTATCTGCATAAAGTTGATTTAGGACTCTCTCTATATCTCTATCTATATCTATCTATATTTATCTATCTATATTTAATCTATATCTCTATCTATCTATCTATCTATCTATCTATCTATCTATCTATCTATCTATCTATCATCTTGGGTGGAGAACCTGTAGCTCTACATATATTGCTAAACTATATCAATCAATCAATCAATCAATCAATCAGAATAGAGCTAGAAGGGACCTTGGAGGTCTTCTAGTCCAGCTCCTTGCGCAAGCAGGAGACCCTGCACCATTTCAGACAGATGGCTGTGCAATCTCTTCTTAAAGACCTCCAATAACGAAGCACCCACAACTTCTGAAGGCAAGCTACTCCACTGGTTAATTCTTCTCCCTGTTAGGAAGTTTCTCCTAAATTCCAGTTTGCTTCTCTTCTTGATTAGGTTCCATCCATTGTTTCTTGTCTTACTTTCTGGTGCTTTGGAAAATAATTTAACCAGCATCTCTTATTAGTCACACTAACTGGGACTACTGAGAGTTGTGAGTTTGTGTGGTTAAGTATTGGACCATCAGCTCTAAAATCATCACAGGATGCTTTTGGGCTAGACATTGTTTTTTAGCCCAACCTATGCCACAGGATTATTGTGGGAGAATACAGTCAAGTTGACACATCTTTAATTTTTCCCAGGCAGTTTCCAGGTATATTGAGAGAATTTATGTTTAAACTATATGGTGGAACAGGCTAGTGTACTGTGAGATATAATTCACTAAATATTTAAACGTAAGATTACATATCTATATTACAGACATAGGTTAAAGCATTTTGTCTGTCTGTGATACACTATTTAAGTCTGACCTTTTCCTCATTGGACTTCCCTACTGACAGACCCTTCCAAACGAATATTTGCCATGAACTGGAATAATTTCATTATTTAGCCAATTAATAGCCTGGGGATGCAGCAGAATTGACTTCTCCCACTCCATCACAATCTGAGCCATCACTCAAGAACGCCTTCCAAATGGAAAGCATATTCAGTCCAAATATAAAATGGCTTGGAAACACTTTGTGTTAGATCGAAAGGATTTCTCCTCGTTTCAGGAAAACCTTCGATTCAGAAGAAGGATCGGTAGATGTAGAATAAATGATTTTGATCGATTTCCTTTCCCATTTATTTACTTTATTTACTTTATTTATTTATTTCTTTGTCAAAAGCTTACAATATAACAGAAACAAGAATAAACATAAGTTTAAATACAAGAAATAGGAACTAATAATTAGGGACAATAGGACAGGGACGATAGGCACGTCCTTTATAGCACCTTAAGCCATTATTGCATGGTGTCATGGTGAATTTCCAGAACAAATGGTTGGGATGAAGCACAAGAAACTAGGAGGGAAAAATCATGGAATCCCTGCCTCCTCCAAGCACCCCCTACTGAAATTCCTTTCATATTCAGTTCAAACTCACTAGGTACCTCCATGAAAATCAATGTGAATCAGCCCTCCCTGGCATTTACTATCCAGCGATCTTCTATTCTTTTTTTCTGACATCATGTGCTGTTTAAATTTTATAATTCTTATTGACCTAACCATTAAGGATGACCTGAAAGAAAATAATTTTACCCCTCCCCCAACTTTAGCATTCCTCTTTGAAGTTATTTTTTAAAAAAATATCACGGGACAAGCAAAGGCTTGAGTTTCTCTCCACGGCTGTTGTTCATTCTGTGAGAAACTGTGTCATCCTGTTAAGGATATGTTAGGGAAGAGAGCTTCCTGTCTTAGCAGCGCTATCATCGGGTTTCAGTCCAAATAAAAGTTGAAATCGTCGGTGGGGGAGGCTGGACTTTTCTAGTCAGACCCTCTGTACATTTGTTTTGATAGAACTTCAGCTGCCAATCAAAAAGCCCAGCAAGCCACCACTTGATCTGATGTAGACTAAACAGCAAGGGGACTGGCTGTGGGAATTCACTCACAAGGGGATTTCCTGTTCTGTTGAAAGGTCAGCCCTAGTAAAAATAAGAGGCAGGGAGGACATTTACCTTGTGCTCCAAATGCGTAAATATCAAAATCCAGTTCTAATGTCCAGAGGCAACAGTGAAATCTTTGTATCAAGCCTCTCCAAACCTTTTTATTCCAGCAATAATCCCATTCCTATCTGTTTAAGTGCCATGACCTAATTATTCAATACCTACCTTTTTAACCTGGAAGTTAAAAACTTCTAAGCAGGGGTGGGATTCAAAATTTTTAACAACCGGTTCTGTGGGCGTGGCTTAAGTGGTGGGCGTAGCTTGGTGGTCATGTGACTGGGTGGACATGTCTTGGTGGTCATGTTTTTGGCTGGGTGTGGCCAACTCAATATCAGTCACATCGAGGCACGCATCTCCTCGCCTGGCCTCTCATGACTGTGGGGATGCTGCAACAGTCGTGTGAAAAGTTGTCGTAAGTCACTTTTTTCAGTGCCATTGTAACTTTGAATGGTCACTCCACACAAGCAAAGTACCAGCAAAGGAGGGGAAAAAAACTCCAGAGATGTTCCTGAGACAGGAAGTCTAGTCCTGCCAAGAATGTAATAAGGATTAACGGAGAGGCAGTTTCTGTAAGCAACATCAGAATGTTTCCTTCCTGCCTTCCTTACAGGATTAGTCCAGTAATTTCTTCTAACAGCCGGTTCTCCAAACTGCTTAGCATGTTAACAACTGGTTCTAGCAAATAGGTGTGAACCGGTAGAATCCCACCCCTGCTTCTAAGGCTATGATGCTTTCCTACCTTCCACAGCTGGCAATTAGTCAACAGATGTGGTCTTCAGAATTATGTAACATTTTGAAGGTGCTCTTTGCCAGTGCTGGTATTAATAGTGTTTAAATAATCCATCTGACCCAACAACCTACGCTTCGTGCCAATATACCTCATCACTAGGAGGTATGGGTTTTCCTGCTTGAGCAGGGGATTGGAGTAGACAACTTCCAAGAAGGTCCCTTCCAAATTCTGTGACCTGGATCTATGAATCAATACGTTTTCTTCGTTTATTCTGTGTCACATTGAAAGTGGCCTTATAAATGGAATATAGAGTTGTCGTTCTTTTCATCAATGGACATTTAACGATACAAGTGACATTTCTCAAATCACTGCTTCCTGGAATGCCCATGTGATCCTGCAGGGTACCAAGAGGATTCCAAGAAATGCCCATGAAAAGGGAAGCCTTTCAGAAAAGAACTGCCAATGTACATCAATCCTCCTCGACTCCTAAATTATTAGAACTGCCTGTCTAGCTGCAAACGTGCAAAACATTTATTGGACAAGCGCTAAATATTTATCGCTATCTTGAGATGATTTGGATTTCTTTCGAACCAAGTATGGTACCCTGTTTCTCCAACAATACGGCCTCCCCCAATAGGAAGTCCCAGCATGTTTTATAGGCATGAAATGAAATTAAGCCCCTCCCCCAAATTAAGGCCTATATTAAAACATGCGAAATGGGGGAAATGGCGGGGGGGCTTGCTGTTAGGAAGTACTTTTGTTGCACACCCGAATATGGTGTTGCCTGCGTTGACCCTGATACAAAGTGCCCCACCAACGCCGAGGTCAACATCCAAGCCATCGCTGCCCGCCCTAAGATGCAAGGGGGAATTAAGTCACCCCGAAAAGACGGCCTAGCCGTTTTTTGGGCTCAAAAAAATAAGACCCGGCCTTATTATATGAGAAACACGGTAGAGTTACAAAAATAATCCAGTTGCCATATCTGTAGAACAGGGAAAGGCAGATTTATGTGTCTAAAAATAAGGACAGATGATATTTTGATCATTTTATAAACATCATAAAGTATATACAAATCATCTACCTAGCAATTCCACCCACCTTGGGAAAGAATTCATAGTGTCGCTAGAGTTCATCATGGTGTGAAGCCTTAAACATTGGAAGGTAATAGGAGTCCCAGTCCTTCCACTCAAGACTTTGGTTATCCCAGCTTCAGTTCATAAATGGTGTTTGCATGTGTGTGTGTGTGTATTTGCATGTGTGTGTGTTTGGGTGGTTTTTAATAATTAACATCTTTCTTCTGCCACTCCTGAGAAATCCACACACCTAAATACCTGCATCTTGACACACAGTGATGTATGCACAAAACTTTATGGGAAATGTTGCAACAAATGCTTACCCCAGTCCTCTCCTGCTGCTATTAAACTCTTTAGTGCTAAAATCCTGAGCCTTCTGCTATTGATGCTCAGTTCTACTCTAGTCCTGATTTATCCCATTGAGAAGCCATTCCATCCAAATTTATTAGACTCTTATGGTCAGTTCTTCACTTTATCCTGAATGGTCTCCTTTGGTGGAACGAAGATGTGAATTTATAGCAACTCAGCCTGCTGCATGAAATGCTGAGTGACACACAGCTTTTGGGTCAGCTTTCTTTCTCAGATAAATGAGCAGATTCAGAGGTATTTCTTGGGAAGAGTACTCAACTCCACTACTCATAGTAGAATTCCCTATGCCTCCAGGCTTGAAATTTTGGGCTTGGACAATCTGGAACTGTGCTGCCTGTGGTCCGATCTAAGCATATGACACAAAATTGTCTGCTACAACGTCAACAACTTCTTTAGCTTCAACCACAATAATGCACAGGCAAACAATCAATACCAACTCAAGGTAAACCACTTCAAACTCGATTGCAGAAAATACGACTTCAGTAACAGAGTGCTCCATGCCTGTTCCACCCTACCCGACTCCGTTGTTACCAGCCTCAAATCCTCATGTTTGAATCTCAAACTGTCTACCATGGACCTCACCTCATTCCTAAGAGGTTCTTAAAGGGGGGCCTGCATAAGCGCACCAGTGTGCCTACCATTCATGTCTTACTGTCCTCATTTATCTGTATTTATTTCCTTTGTCCATGTTTATGTTCATACCTATACCTGTTATCTTGCACATGTTTGACAAACAAATGAAATATGTTAGATCGGGTAGATCGGTTCCCACAGAGACGCGAGACCAAAAGTTCAGCTCTTTATTGTGTATACAGACCAGTACAAGACCTGCGAGCCGCGGCAACCCTTCATATAGGAATTGCTCGCGGCTCGGTGGCCAATGACAGGGCTTTGAATCTCCCGCGATCGGCTCGGCCAATCGCGGTTGATTCTTAGCACGCCAATCACGGCTGTTTAGTTGGCCAATCAGGTTGCGGTCCATGTGGACCAATCAGGATTCAGGGTTTGGAGTATGCTAATATAGAACAAAATAAATAAATAAATAAATTCATTTATTTCAGAAAAAGAACCACTGAGCCAAACCTTTTTATTGGGGACTTCTCCACCCTATTTTTAATATTGTTTGGCCCTAACAGAAATATGCAAATTTTGAGGACTTTCCAAAAGACAGGCATAGATGGGGCCAATCCCATCTCAGTGAGAATAATGTTTCAGAGGGTGGGGACCACAGCGGAAAAGATATGCTGCCAGGGTCCCATCAGATGGGATTCCTTAGTAGGTGGGACGTGCAGCACCCACCCCCTCCTGCTTGACTTGATGGGACAGGTAGATGTAACAAGGAAGAGGGGTCCCTCAATTAACCTGGTCCCATGCTAAGTATGGCTCTAAAGAGCATAACCTGTACCTGGAATGGCACCTGGAATCAAAGTGGTAGCTAATGCTGCTCACAGAACAGAGTTGTAAAGTGCACCCACCGTAGGGATGTACATAATTGTCCATCCACTATTCTTCAGTTGAAGCTTCCAGATCAATACTAATACTTGATCTGGATGTACAACATAATTCTAGGCTCCAAATTCCCTTCTACGTGACTTGCTTCACGTTTCTTTTAAGAAATCTAAATATCTTCATAGCATTATTTGTGCCACACACAGGGAAACACTTGGACTAGTGAGATTTATTGTCCATCCACTGTGTCAATAGAGGGAGGGTTCCATAGCATCCATTATACAGAAAGTTCCTGTATTTGGTCAGAGTCCTTTGCTGGAATACTGATACATTTACCATACTGCCCCTTTACTACTCACAGTATCTAGAGCATTTATCTCCATTTCTCATATGGACCACACATTGGCTAGAAATTGAAGTTTTCTTTACGCTTTCTCAAAATCTGCAGAAATATACAGTAGCCACCCTGTGGACAATCATTAGTGCCATGAGGAATTTTGAGCCCTGTCCTTCTAGCAAGTGGAGGTGTTATTTTTAATGGTTTTAAACCACATGGTAAATTAATAAAATGAAAACCAGCCCAACCCTTTCATTAGAGATTGGGAATAATTTCCATGAAACTTATTGCTACTTTCTGCAGAAAAAATATGTTGGAAAAGCATTGCTGGTCGCTTAGTTTAGGTTCTGTGCTAAAGTAACATCCTCCAAACTTTTTAGATTTGAAGTCTAGTAAAAGCAAATTGCTTTTTTGCCTCTAGTCACGTAATGCACGATGTCCATAGCACATTTTGTTTTCAGAAAAAGAAGCTGAATGTGAAATGACTCTGCGGCCTGATAAAACCTATGACTGAATGTTTTGTAACATTGTTTTGATATTTAATTTACAGTTTCCAAGTGCTTATCTTTTCAGATTGGATTTACATACTAGGCCTAAGTAGAACACACCCCATCTTATAAATTCCTTATCTTTGTCAAATATGAGCGAGGAGATAGGGAGCCCTTCACTTGCTCACACCTTGCTAATGGCAAAAAGTGAGATATGTTCAGAATACAGTATTATCACCACTAGTTTCTACACAGGTGTTTAGAATGATAAACTACCATATGATATAAACAGTTATTTCAGATAAAGCTTTTTTTTTAATCCTGCAGATTAAAAAAGAAAAAAAAGAGAGGAATACTTTCTACAGAGATCTGTAACAGCAAGAAAATACAATCTGATGACACAATAGAGAAATGGCTGAAATTACTGAAGTCTCTTGGAAATACTCCATGCGCTGGTTCTCACAAATCCAGGTGAGTTTCTGCTATTGTGAGTAATAGGCATATTAAAAAAAAGTTTTATCAATGAAATCTCACTTTGCCCTCAGTAGGAGTACTTTCCTAATGTTTCTTTCACAAGTGTGGGTCAGGTTTTGGGCAGTGGTGCGATTCAAATGGTTGTAACAACTGGTTTGATGAGTGTGCGCTTTGCGTGTATGCACGCTTTGCACACCTGCTTTATATTTCAAAAAGCCTATTTTCAACTCAATTACTTACCTTCTGCTGCATCTCCAGTGAGTAAAATAGCTGATTCGCGGCAAACTGCTCTGCCTCACGAATCACTGTGCTAAAAAAAACCAGGAAATTAAGTACAGAAAAGAGCAGGGACGGTGGGCGGGGCCAAATGCTCACTGGAACTACCGATTCGCCGGAACCAGTCTGAACCGATAGAATCCCACCCCTTGTTTTGGGACAGTTAAGTACCTGATCGATTGGTTGCAACAGTTGATTGACCAGTTTGTCTCCTGAGCCTAACATGAAGAGTGACTGGCCCAAAGTCACCCAGCCAGCTTTCATCACTAAGACAAGACTAGAACTTAGAATGTCCTGGTTTCTAGTCTGGTGCCTTAACCACTAGAGCAAGCTGGCTTTGTATATGACATATAAATACAGATATTCAATAATTGTATGAATCCAATTTTACAAGATTTATAAGGTTTTATAGCAGGGCTCTTCAAACTTGGCAAGTTTAAGACTTGTGGACTTCAACTCCCAGAATTCCTCCTCCAGTCATGTTAGCTCAGGAATTCTGGGAGTTGAAGTCCACAAGTCTTAAACTTGCCAAGTTTGAGGACCTTGTTTTATAACATCATGCTTTAGGTAGCCTTCTTTTCCTAGGCTATATCCTACTGATGAATTAGATCCCAACTCTTATCACAACTCAGACAGCATAGCTCTGGAGTCCAAGAAGTTGTTGCGAATACCTCTGAAGTGTACTAGGCCAAGGCTAGCTGTTTCAGAGGATAAGAAGAAAGCTTGGTGGTAAGACCAGAAAAGGATTTCAACAAGTTTGGCTCAAATCTTAGTTGAAAACTAAGGAGACTTATAAATGGGTTGAAATCATAGAGTAAACATCTGGCTTCAAGGCAGCCAAATTGATACCAAACCTGCTACGTATATAAAAAAATGAGGGGCTTTATTTCTCAAATCGTATCAATATCAACCTAACTAAAATCATGCAGCAATAGAAGTCCAAGGTAACATGTAAAAATATTTTCAGAGCTGAAGAAGCTTCTTGGATGAGAAATGAAACGTCTTCAGAGAAAAACCAGAATGTCCAGTTGTTTTCTTGAAAAAACACATTTGGGACAACCATGACCTGGATGACTGAGAATCTCCATAGACATGTAAAATGTTCGATCAAATGCATGTTAAGCCTGTATCATTGCTGTTGTAAGGCATCCAGAAAGTATCCATGATATCAATCACTCCGAGACATTTTCTCTCCAAATGATTTATTTAGAAACAGATCTGGCATGTCAAAGGCAATTTCCCAAGTGAAATTATTTTCGCAGGTTACACAGAATCCATCTTCCCTCCTCCCTTCTCTCCTCCCACTTCTACACTTCACAAATCACGAGAACCAATTAACTACCACTGGAATTTCTTAATACGACATACAGAATAACCTTGAACTTTTCAACTCCTCCAAGTCTCTTAAAAAAAATGTGGCAGCTGAATTTTAAAGCTGACAGCTGTAGTGTAACCAAATCTACACATTCTAAGTGTGCATTGCTGTAAGGTGTAGGCTTGTCCTTTAAGGGCATTTTTGTTAATTAAAATGACATTTTGTGTCCCTATATATTGTGCCTCTAACAATAATCCAGGAATCAATTATTTTTGGCCAGCAAGAACTGCGTTATGGAAAGGCAGTGCATTGGAATGCCCCGAAACACCCACAAAAACATGCCAATTGGGAAATGTGCACCTACATTCATGTCCACTCCTGTGTGCACAGATGCTAGCTTAAGAATCTTCCTTATCTATTAAGTTAAATGAAATGGATCAAATAGCATATTTTGTCTTCTATCCCTTTTAAGACATATTCTGACCGTCAGTCAGAGAGCTGTTCAGTGAGTCATTGGGAGCAGATTGTATAGGCAAACATTCTGTGTATCCTCTTCTCTATTTAAAGTAGGAGTGTCCAACCTTGTCAACTTTAAGACTTGTTGACTTCAAATCCCAGAATTTGGGGAATCCCAGAAGCAAGGCTGGTTGAGGAATTTGGGGAATTGAAGTCTACAGGTCTTAAAGTTGCCAAGGTTGGACATGCCTGATTTATACAATATTCATGGCAATCCACATTCTAGAGCAGGGCTCTCCAACCTTAACAACTTTAAGACTTGTGTACTTCAACTTGTAGAATTCTGGGAATTGAAGTCCAAAGTCTTAAAGTTTGCAAAGTTGGAGACTTCTGTTCTAGAGTACTCTCGGGAATCAGTTGTCTTATTCTTTGGATAGAGGAAATGATGGCGGCAGAACAGTTAAGATAAAATGGGGTGATTTGGTAAAGTGGCCGCAGGAGGTATTGGTAGGTAGATGCCTCACCCATTCGTCAACCAGAATTTACCAATGGAATCTTGGAAAGCTAAACATGATTTTTGTTTCCTGATTGTTTAAATATCACAATAAAGGTAACATCATGTTTAGCTTGATGTCTCTGCTACAGGAATACCATGAGGTATGTTTCTTGGCAAACATTATAGAAGGGTTTGTGACTGTCTTCTTCCAAAATGTTTCTAACGTCCTGGTTTACTTTGAGACCCTGGGATATTGGGTAGTCTCCTGTCATACACTGTTTACTGTTCAACCCCTGAAAGAACCAGCAACAGGTGGAAATTGTTAAATCAATATTGTCCTATAAACCTGCAGTCATTGTTCCTACTTCAGAGGGATTTATGTTACGATTTATCTAACAGATATGTTTCTTCTTATTCATCTGTATAAGTCTGCCTCAGGTCTTACTATTGTAATTATAATGTTTAATAAATTTACTTGGAAAAAAACCCTGTCTCGGCTCAGTTAGTATGTAAATGGTAACACAATTGTACTGTGAACAAGTCTAAGTATTTCTTTGACTATGAGACAGCTTCATGATATTTGAGGAATTAGAAAGTTGGAATTAAGGATTTCAAATGGCACTTTCAGAACAATAATTCACTGCTTAAGAATTAACATATTTGCCAGAGGCTTCTTTTAGAGCTAAAATAGTTATTCACTAATATGGATTTTGTCCTACAGACATCATACATGAAGCTTGTCATTCTTGACTGGAAAATTTTGTACAAAATTGCCTATAATTGACAATATAGGCAATTTTGTGCAAAATTGGGTGAAAATCATACTAAGAATGGTTACATTCAAACAGAACACTGTGGGTGATATGATTAATTATGGAAAATCAGGTGCAACATGCATATAAAACACATATTAGGAAATGTAGCCCAGGAAAAAAATGCAGTTTTTCTTGCATCATTTTTTTTTAATTCACAGAAATTTGATCTAACAGAATAATAAATAAATAAATATGACATTGACATAGACCAGATTTGGTCTCCTGGTAGGTTTGAACAAGGTCTTCAGCGGTGAAAAACAAAGCAAAGAATTAAGGGGGCAGGGGGATAACATTCTTTTCTTTTTTTCCTTGGGATGTACAATGGAGTTCCTTTTCTGCAAAAAAAATAACAATTTCTTTATGAATGGTTGTTTGATGAGCCTAATAGTAACAATAAAACAATAAAACCAGTATTTTCAGTCCCAGAATCTCATTAGACTATGACTGGAACACTAAAATATTTATTTTCATATTTTTTTATATTATTTTTATTTCTTTCTATGTTTTTTACATTTTAACAGGAAAGAGCAATTCTGATTAATACGTGATTGTGTGTTCCTGAATATATTTCCTTTTTTTTTTTTTTTTTGATAAGCCACATGAAGGAAGGAAGAACAAGATCAGAAGAAGTAGATTCCACAGAAGTGATGCAAATGCTATTCCCGGCATCAAAAGATCTGAAAATCTGTATTTCTGAATCAGCAGCCTTCCCGTAGTAATGCCTTTGGAGGAAAAAGTGGGGTTATGGTATTTTATTTATTTATTATTTATAAAGAAGTGTATATAGCCACCCAAATCACACGCAGTGATCTTATGAAAAGACAATCATGACATAATGAACGGGGCATCTGCCAACAGATTCTGCTGGGGCAGAATTACCAGAATGTAACTCAAGGATAAGGGATGGATACCAGCTCCAGAAAATGTAAATTGGAGTCTGCTACAGACCGTAAAGTAGAAGAGATATTTCACAGGTTTTTTTTTGGTGGGGGGGAACCACCCATTTCTTCTCTTCTCTTGTTTTCCTCCATGAAGCAGAAAAGGAGCTGTTTCTGTGAGAAGCAAGCCCAGGAATAGGAGAGGGTCTGTCACATTTAAACAGCTTAACTGTTGTGATGAGTACGCAAGATTGGATTCGAAGTTACCTGTTACCTCTTTCATCTTTTCCACATAGCTACAGTTTTAATTTTGTTGTTCCTATGAAATTCTCCTCAATTTCACAGGTAAGTCTGGTTATGTCCAGAGAAGGAAAGATACATGTGGTCATTGTACAGCCTATTCTAGTACTAGGTAAACTCATCCATCCATCCATCTCAGCAGTTGAAGTGTTAAACAGCGGAAATTAAAATTTACAGAACTTCAAACTATCGTTTTGAGATATGGAGACACTCCTACCAAAGCAAAGGAAGTATGTAAGTACCTGTGTAAATACAGATACACTTCCTCAAGCTATGATCAGTCTTTGTGTAAATCCATCATACAAGAGCCATTTAAGTTTAGAGTGAGAATATATACAATAGTCCCATATATGTTTATTTAATCAACTGATGAAAGACTTTTTGGGGGAAAAAGGTATTTTAAGATATATTTTAAGACTTTATTTGCTTAATGGGCTTGACATATACACCTCATTATGTTGGTACAGACATGTGCATTAACTTTGAATTTGGAGAAATATGTAATTTGGTAAATAAAGAATGAAACTCAAAACCAGAGCTTCTTGAAGAAGATGCTTTCAAATAACTTATGCCCCTTACGCTTTGAATGTTGAATTAGTCTGATTTCTAATTTCCAATTTTTGTTAACTGAAAAAGTGGAGGTATTTTGTAGAATTTTTTTTCCAAATTAACCTGTTTTAGCATACAATTGCAAAGCGTCTTGATGGGTTGTTGCATAAAGATGGTGAATTAGCAGTCAATGGGCCATGTCAAATCTTGAAGCAACTTAATTTGAACTCATTGTCAGCCTACCATATTTAAATGAACATGCGAGAAAGTTTTATTCATAGCTTGTTCATAAGGATCAAATATACAGTATTTATATCCACAGAAATTCAGTGGCTATCCGCCATAGATATTTTAGAAGGGTAAGGAATTGCTATTTATCTGTCTCTTGAGGAGATCTAGAAGAAAGCATATTGGTTCTTCAGTTCGTCAGAGGTTTCTATGTGTCTTGGAGGGAAAGGACCCCAATAATGTTGGTCCTCTTCCAAGCAGCAAGTACAAAAAAAATGACTTTAATTGGAATCCCAGTAAGACATAACAGTTGTGCCTCCTTGCTAGTTTTGATCCTGATAATTATAAAAATAACTTCAAACAGGAGAAAATATTTGAATTTCGTTTCAATGTACACACGAAACCCCAAGTCAAATTGCAAAAAAATGTGGGGAGATATTTCAGAACATTAATGTCTGTAAAAGAACTGAAGTATTGCAAGAAATATGTCACAAGAATGTATTAGTTTGTTGATGAAAGCATAGCTCTGGAAATTCAGATTAAACATGGGATAAAGTTGCTGAAAACATGCTGAATCTTGACAAAAATCACCAGAAGAGCGTTCTTGTTAATCGTTGGAAAGACTTAGACGTACCATTTGTACCCGAATGTGGTTTTTCACTATGCTATTTAATAGAAATTCTATGCCATCGCTTTCAAATTTAGTTATCCAACATCACTCAATCCTTTTACATTGTGCAATGTTGAGGACAATTGGCGTTACCAAATACTCTGTCACTAAAGATTGGAAATAAACATCCATCTGTTTTTCCTACATCAAGAGTGCCTTTCTATAACTCCATCACTGAAAAGTTCTATATCCAGAAAAAGTTTGACCTCTTCAATGCATAGCTTTTCATTGATATATACAGATAGCCCTTGACTTACAACAGTTCATTTAGTGACCATTCAAAATTAGGACAGCATTGAAAAAAGTGACTTATGACCATTTTTCACACTTACGACCATTGCAGTATCCCCCATGGTAAAGTGATCAAAATTTGGATGCTTGGCAACTGGTTCATATTTATGATGGTTGCAGTGTCCGGGAATCATGTGATCACCTGACAAGTAAAGTCAATGGGGAAGCCAGATTCACTTAACAATTGTGGTAGTAACTTAACAACTGCAGTGATTCACTTAACAGTGGTGGCAAGAAAGGTCATAAAATGGGGCAACATTCACTTAACAAATGTCTCACTTAGCAACAGAAACTTTGGGCTCAATTGTGGTTATAAATCGAGAACTCCCTGTATATTGATGGTCTTTAAAAATATCATACAGCTTTACTGGGTTTTCAGGGAGGAAGGAAGTCCTATAGCAAACAGAGCAAACATTATTGATAGTTTTCATTATTGTTATTTTAAATGAACATTATCTGTTCTTTGTGAGTGGACGTTTTCAACATTCCATCACTTGAACTGATTTTTGGAGTCCAGCTTTCACTGGTCATCAAAGTGTTGTTGAATGCCACCATCTGTTGGGAAGTACGAAGGGAATATAGCCTAAGAATGATTCTCATGAGAAAGAACTTTATGAGAACAGGAAATGGCCCACTAGGAAGCCATTCTTAGGACATACCATGTGGAAGAGAGAGAGAGAGAGAGAGAAAGAGAGAAACCAAACAAAACACAATTCTTACTGCAATTCAAGCAAGACTTCACTTTTTGCTCTTTGATGTATTTTCTTTCTTTCCTCTCACTTGATGGGTGGGAAGCAAGAGTTTGTGAAATGTTTCCATGGTAACTTCACATCTAGAAGGGTCAACATGCTTCTGTAACATTTACAATGTTCAGAAATTGAAGCATCCTTCTTCCATCTTCTTCTTCTTCTTCTTCTTCTTCTTCTTCTTCTTCTTCTTCTTCTTCTTCTTCTTCTTCTTCTTCTTCTTCTTCTTCTTCTTCTTCTTCTTCTTCTTCTTCTTCTTCTTCTTCTTCTTCTTCTTCTTCTTCTTCTTCTTCTTCTTCTTCTTCTTCTTCTTCTTCTTCTTCTTGAAGGTCTCAAGTGATGGCGCTCCCACAACTTCCGAGGGCAAGCTGTTCCATTGGTTGATTGTTCTCACTGTCAGAAAGTTTCTCTTTATTTTCAGGTTGAATCTCTCCTTGTTCAGTTTCCATCCATTTTTCCTTGTCTGGCCTACAGGTGCTTTAAAAAATAGCTTGACCCAGAGGTGGTATTCAGAAGGTTCTGACCAGTTCTGGAGAACCGGTAGCAGAAATTTTAGAGTAGTTTGGAATACCACCTCTGACTGGCCCCACCCCCATCTATTCTCTGCCTCCCAAGTCCCAGCTGATCGGCTGGGTCTTCTTTTGTTGCCCTGCACAGGAGAACAGAGCTGGAAAGCAGGTTAGTGGGATGGGAGAAAATGGAGATTTTACAGTATCCTTCCCCTGGAGTAGGGTGGGAATGGAGATTTTACAGTATCCTTCCCCTGCCATGCCCACCAAACCACACCACACCCACCAAGGATCCTGTTTGGTTCTCATTCAGTAGGGTTTAGCAGAGTTACCTCTGGAGTCCAGGACAGACTTTTTCTCATTAGCAGGAACATTACACTCCAAATTTAGGCTTTTGTTCCTTCTTGTCAGATGACAAGGCCCCATTTCCCTTTCGATGTTTCCCACAGATGCATCAAGGGACAGCCTTGCTGCTCATCTTCCTTAACAACTTTGTGTTTTAAAAAGAAACAGCAAGAAAGAACAACCACAATAATAAAGACACAATAGGCTTCAGTACTTGGTTTAGCACTTTTCATAGACAATTGGAGAGAGAGAAGCATAAGCCAGTTGCAGAAGAGGAAGGTATAAGTCTGTTGGGTTGGGTTGTGTGGGTGTGTTGGGTTATGATATAGAAAGGCTACTTATATTTGGGTGACACAATTGACTACCGTGTGGAAGAGATCCTTATAATTTCCGTCACAGGTTAGCCTTTGAAAATAAACATTTCAGTGCACAGATACACAAAGAGAAAAACAGGTGCCTGGACAGATTCTCAACTTTCCCACAACTTCAAAACAAGCAAAGATGCATCTAACCTATCAATACTTCCTCTCAAAAATAGCTTTTGTGGAGTTTGGTGAGGCAAATGGGTACAACCCTAGGTTCTACAACCTTGGCAACTTTAAGACTTGTGGACTTCAACTCCCAGAATTCTCCAGCCAGCATAGCTGGGGTACAAGATTTTTTTCTCTCCTTAGAACAATTTACATTCTGGTTTCCCTTATAGCGTCACAATGAAAACAACTGCAGACCCATTCTAATATAGGATTAATGATAATGCAAGACTGTGTGAATCAAAGACCTGTTTCAGTCACACATACGCAGTAAAGTTTATACACTTAGATCAACAGTTTCAGCAGAAAAAAAAATACTGTTTGCTACTGTTAATAGCCAAGCCTATAACTCTAATCAAAGATTTGTGCTGTGGGAATATTAGTAATGTTTGTATTGTATCTTTTATCCATTCATGTTATCAGTCATATAGCAGGAATTTGACGGGAAAATGCCTTATTTAGCAGCAAGAGAGGAATTCACATGCTTTCAATAATGCCTCACTAAGAAAGAAGTCTTAAACAGAGGTCAAATGTTGAAGTTAAAAGGGATTGTAGTGGGTCAGTGTTTCCTCTTCTGTTGTTAAAAAAATGTGCATGTGCTTATTACATTATTATTATTAAAACATGTCAACTTATTTAAAAGTTACATTTAATTAAAATTCAATGTAAATTGAAAAGCGTTAGCATTAAATAGTAACACATTTTTCATGGTGTTATTATACGTAAAAGAAACTAATGTATACTATAAACAAAATGTACCATGAGTTCCTATTACATTATCAGTGAACAGTATACTGTATTAGTGTATTTTGGAATAAAATAGTCTTTTCTTTAGCATTTTAGCAATCTAGCTAATAAACTCCTCTCCTTCTTCCTTCCCTCTCCTACTCTCCCCTAGCTTCTAATATTCTTCACACCAATTATAAATACACTGGAGCAAAATTCATTCTCCTCTTAGTGACACTTAACAGTAATATATAGTAACAAGTAATGTTAGATTTATATATTGTATAAGCAGGGTGATTGTAGTTGGCTGAGGAAGCTGCCGCTGCATTGATATTGCTTTAATAGCCTGTGTGTTATAGTTCTAATCATAAAGACCACCAAAAGCTGAAAAGATATAGACACTATGTTAGAAGTTGGAATATATACAGTACATTCAAGCACATTATGTAAAATTGTTTTGTAATAAAATCCACGCCCAAGTTTCATAAAACATGACCAGTTCCTAATGACATGCAAAAAAAAAAAAAAAAAAGTAGAAACTCAGAAAGGAATTGAAGGAATTCTTTAAAAAATGTATTGGGTCCTAGGGCTTACACTTGAGGCTACCATAATTAAGAAGAATAGTGTTATAAGAATCTGTGCTAATTTTAAAGTTAAAGTTAATCCACTATTACATACTGACCAGTGTGTGTTGCTAGGATCCATAGAAAAGGGGAGCTGCATCTGTAAAATGTATCTCAAAGTAGCATTGCAGACTGTGGTCTTAAACAAGACTCAGCAAATGTGAGTTTCTTAAACTGAACAATGAGTATGACATATTGTGATATATCATTGTTATACTAGAAATATTGCACACGCTCAGAGAACATTCAAGTAGTCACGAATGTCTTAAGGCCACAATACAAAGCTTTGATGCTTTTTAGGATTCACAGATTTAGGATTTGTCAGTAAGTAAAAACAGTAAAAGTTCTTTCCTAATTTAGCCAATGTCCCATTCTTGAACATTTTATTGTAAGTGGCAAGGGTATGATAGGAGATAAAACAGTGGATAAATCAACTTTCAGAATGGCAAAGAAAACAGTCACAAAAAATGTGGAATTCACAAATAATTATCTGCATTTTACTAATAAAATTAACAAGATGGAATCACCATGATTATGCCAAATATCACAAAAGGTGGCTATATAGCATTTTTCTTTTCTCATCCCATGCCCTGATATCTTTGGTTTAATGAGGAATGAAGAAGGATGTTTTATAAACTGCTTAGAGTCAATGGACTAAAGCAATATATAAATTTATAAACAAATAATCCTTTTGCAAGTCATCTGCTTAAGGTCTTAAAGTTAAGATGGGCAAGGATTTGTTATCTCTTCCACAATATACTACACAACCCAGGGGACAAAAGACCTGTCCCTTTTGTTATTGTTCCAGAAGCTGTCTGTATTTTATGTACACTGGTGTAATACAAGCACATATGATAAAAAAAACAACAACATATGGTAGCTGATTCAGTTTTCCAAATTCAAAATTCTTGAGATGAGGAGACAAAAGAAATGCCACAATTCCAGCAGAACTAGAGACTGGACAGAGCCATCTATTTAAAAAAAAATAGTATCTGTTCCATATTAACATACTTGGAATACCCTCTTCTGATTGGTCCAGAGACGCTGTACAGTGATTGGTTCGAATAACATGTTTGGATTGGTTCACTAAGAATCGCCCGCGATTGGCCTGGCCAATCGCGGGAGATTCAAAGAGCCGTCATTGGCTGTGAGCCGCGAGCAATCCCTATAAGAAGGGTTGCCTCAGCTCCAAGGTTGAACACAGAACTTAACAACAGAAATAAAGAGCTGAAAGTCACACTGGTCTCGAGTCTCTTTTCCCGCGATCTAACAGTATCTAAAAATCCCAGCATCATATTGGAGTTCATTGTATTAAGTCGATCATGTTATAACTACATCATCATAGTATCAGAATCAAGAGGTTCATTAGTAACCAAGCATTTCTTTTTCTTGCTTTCAAAATGGTTGACAATTGTTTGTTTGTGTCTGGACACCAAACATATGCATTTCCCATTTGTGATATACCTTAGAAAAGCTATGCATTGGTGCTGTTTGATAACAGAAAGGCTGAAGGAAGAGGAGGAAGCTAAAACTTTCAGCAACTGGGAACTGATAACTGCTCTTTAGAATGGCTTTAATCACATGACAAAGGAAGGGAAGTACCATGCTGGTCTTAGGAATAGAGAAAGCAGGAAATATTGCACTAAATACTCCAACAAAAATAACCGAACAGAAAATGATATCCCTCTTCTTGCTATACTCAAATGCAAATTCAAGCAGTGTTTATCAGCCCTGGCAACTTTAAGATGTTGTGGGTGGATGGGTGGAGCCTTCAATTCTATGTCTAAGGAATTCTGGGAGTTGAAGTCTACATATCTTGAAGTGGCTGAGTTTTTTCTTATTTAATTTTTAATTTATTTTTTTCTTATTTAAAAAGCCACGTGCAACGTAGCCTCATCTTCTGCACATTTCCACAGAAAGCAGTCCCATTGAGATTTATGGAACTTCACTTACTAATAGATATTAGGTGATGCAGTGATACACAAATATGTCCCTCAACTACTAGAAGGCCTTTTCCTGTTGTTCTGACTGTCCCAACTGATCCCTAAATCTTTTTTTTTTCTTTGAGAATTTGAAAAGATTGGAGGGAACAGATGCAAGTAGGAGAAGGCATAAATATTTTCTGTAATCCCTAAAGCCCAAACATACTTATATGCTTTTCTTTACAGTTTGTTTATTACTTTTTAACTTGTAATATATTATGGGATATTTTGTATTGATATATGCCCTGGGATATATCTATAAAGGGCAGAATATAGATGAAGTGAGATTTACTTATGGGAAAACTTGCCTGATAAATTACTCAAACATTATACAGAGATAAAGTGAAAAGGAAAGAAGTTGAATAGGGAATATGTACACACGAGCACAAATATATAAGTTTGCAACAGTATATCAGATGTGTGTGTGTGTGTGTGTGTGTGTACGTGGCATTAGTAATTGGCCTATTATATTTTATGATTGACTTCAAATACACATGGTCTCAAAAATCACAATGGTAACTTTAATCTGAATATATTCACAATGATGCCATATTAGGGTGGATCACCAATAAGATCTAGGCCCCAGATCCTGTTGGTCTAAATTCCTCCCCTCTCCCTTAGAAGCTCTCCATAGAAACGAATACACTGAATGCAAATTAATGTTCTTAACAATGGGCTCAGGTGTGCAGGTGGGAAAAATTGGAAGGAAGAGGGCAATGTGGAATAGCCAGTTTTTATGTGCATCTATGTATAGCTGGAAGAAAACATCTTGTTCAGAATCCCCTCAGTTCTGGCAATACCAATATACAGTATTTGGAATGATGAAAAGTCTAGAGGAGACAAAAGGACATTTTAGGTTTTATGTTGGAAAATGCAACATGATATTATTTTTATATGTGCATAATACAATAAGCTAGAACAGGGAGTACTAATGCAAAGAGAGGTATAAGGTGTATTCATTGCTATGATAGATGATTATTGATTATGTCAAATGAATGATGGGGGGAAAATGGAAGCATTGCCCACTCCTGGGGTATACTTTATTGATGACATCCTCCATAGTCCCATAGAGGCTCTTTCCCTATTGTTATATATATATCATTTGAGGGGAGTTTTTTCAGCTTATGTGTTGTATTACTCCTTAGGTGCGATAATCCACTCCATTACTTCCAATATAATTCTCCAAGTTTAAGAGAATCTTGTTTAGAACAATTCTTATAAATTATTTTGTCTCCAATAGCAAACCATTATATATATGGAACACATTTCCTCATTAGTCCAACAAATGAAAGCCACAGGTCATAGCATTGATTTTAATTGCACCAAAACCCTAGCCACTATAGAAAACCCCAGCTACAGAATTATCAGAGGAAGCCATTGAAAAAAGACCTGAAAGCATGAATAGAAGAGATGACTCCACTAGGCTGTCAATTATGTGGAAGCCGGCACTCTCAAACAAAAAAATCTCCACACCACAAGCCAAGCAAACACCTGGGCACAAACAGACCCGCCCTGATACCTCCAGCTTAAACACACCCCAACCAGGCACCCAGATGAAACCTAGCTTCCTAATAAATGATAGCCGTCTGTTTACTCGGAGCCAAGCCGCACTAAAAGCCTCCAATACAGGAACACAATGTTGCCAGCCAATCAAGACAAAAAAAGCCACAAAACAGACAGAAGATATTAGAAACACCAATCAAGCAGAACACAGCAAACTCCAAGACCAATAAACACAGACCAAGACTCCCAACCAATCAGGATGAAGAAAAAAAACATTCTGGCTAGCCCCAAATTTAAAACAGAAACGGCTGTGAAAGTCTGACTCACAGACAAACACAATACAGAAGCCTGATGATGGCAGATGAGATTCTGCCAAAATGTCGCTACAACTTTAAAAGCACAACTATAATGACGTGGGAAAATACCCGAACAAAGCTGAATACCATACACACACACACACACACACACACACACACACACAAACACAAACACAAACACAAACACTAACACTAACACTAACGGTCAAGGTAGATACGGTATAATGATGGATTTTAAAATTCTTTAAAAAATTTTTAATGAAGATTGGACAGGTGCTTAATCTAACTTGGGGGTGAGGAGGAAGAAGGGTTGTCAAGAATGAATCTGCTCACATTGGCTCTTGATCTGACCACCTCCTGTCCTGCAACTCCGATGTATTCTGAAGGATTCTAGTTCTTGTGAGAAAGAAAAGCTTCCCTGTTCTTGATTTGGCTCCTTTGCAGATGAGTTGTATGTATAAATGTGTGTATGTATGTGTGTGTAAACTGAGTGGGCATACTTTTGCCATCTTGAATTTTTGACCCCTCCCCACCCTGGTTATCCCCAAAGAGGCAGACATGCCTTTAATTCAGGGCTTCTTTCTTTGTAGAATAAATGTGTTTGCCCTGAACAATCTCTTCCTACTCTGAAAATGCTTTTGGTTAATAGAATTTCTCTGGAACTGTCAAGACCAATCAATCTACACTGTCCAAAAAAGAAGCTCTCCATGTCTGGGCTGTTATGTTTTTGAATTTTTGATGCTTTTTCATACATTGGCTTTTCATTTCATTTTCATTTTCTACCAGCTTTTGAATCAGCCCTAACAGTAGGATTATTTGTCCTTCAACAATTTTATAATGTAAAGTATATATTAAGCTATGAAAAGAGCCTACTAATTCACCACTGTTATTAAACATAAGTAGTATGCTCTTCTCCATACTCTTTTCAACGTATTATCCTTATACATACTATTCAGCCCACTAATTCTATAATGTTCCAACCAATATTACTAGAGGATGGTAATGCATTTTGCTTTTTAAAAAAATGACTAAACCTACATTAACTAAATTCATATAAGATATTTATAATGTTCACCGCTTCCTTGCACAGTTTTTATTCTTTCTTCTCCCCCATTACTCTATTTAAAAATTGTACGTCTCTAATACAAAATATTTCCTTGACATTAAAAAAAATCTAGACTGGAAGAAACTATAGAGTAGAAAGTTACAAACTAAATACATAGTATGTGCTTCTCTCTTGGTTGTCTTTTTTTCCTTTTTTTTTAAAAAAGTTGTATTTTTGAGATTCAATATAGAAACCGAATGGTATTAGCACAGTACAGAAAGCTATAATAATTTATTCATCATATATCCTTGAATCTTGTGGGTGGATGATATAAATGCTCATACAAATCAATAAAAACATTCCACATTTCACTTTTATACAATTTGCCCTTTTGAGAGTAAAGATTTATAACAGTATCTTCCTCCCAGTCTCTTTAGTGTTAATCTACAGAATTAAGCCATCATTGTTCATCTTCTGCCAATGAAAACCTTTCATAGATGCAGCACTGGATGAAACTCAGACTCTTCTGCACCACAATGCATGGTGACTGCCTAAGGTTCTGCTAGGAGCTGCTAAAAAGGGGCAAGAATTCAACATCTGTTCCTGTAGTAGCCATGTGTGGCTGGTGCAAGTGTTGGCTTCTAGCTTTAAACTACAGGGTTACATGGTCTATTCTCTTAAAATGGAAAAGCATCGTGTGTAGGAAGGGCTGTGGGCACCAGTGGTGGTGCAGGATGTAGAAGAACAGTCATTGGAAAAAAGTGAGGTCTCTTTCCTCTTCAATTGCTCTTCATTTGCCTAAAAATGTTATTAGGAATGTTTGGCATTAAGGCATTCGATCAGAAACTGGGTGTCTGTGACTTCTAGTTCTGCCTTGGGCACCAAACCAGATTGATGGCCTTTAGTTAGTCCCTTTCTCTCAGCTTTAGGAAGCAGGAGTGGCAAACCACTTCTGAAATCTTGCCAGGCAGGAAAACGGCAGGAACTTGTCCAGGCAGTCACCAGGAATCAAAACTGACATGAAGGCATCCTACCACCACCACCAAAAGTTAAGGAAATATATTGTCTGTTGAAATGGGAAAGTGGAAGGCTATTATTCTCTAAGATGAATTTTGTGTTATTAAATAGTCCAAGAAATATCCAGAGTTGAAGGTTTACTAAATTTCTGTCAGAGAATAAATTCCCCCTTCCCCACAAATAATACTGAAAGCAGGGACGGCAGCCCACTCTCAACAGCCCTACCACATCTTCAATTGAACACCACCAACTGGTGTTAGTAATTTCATGAAGTCCTATTTGTTTCATAATCTTTCTGTCATTAGCTTTCATTCCTTGTTATGCCACTCACATGCATAATTCAGGAATCATGTTCTTTGCTAAGAGCTGCTCTACACCCATCTAATTCTTATGTACGGCTAAAAGCTGACAGGTTTAAAATGTAGAGAATGTTCACATTTTCAAAGAACATTAGAAAATGCATAAAATATTATTCACTGTTTATTGGCCACTCAGTGGACTCTGGGCAGCTAAAAGCATAGAACCAGACAGACAGTCCAGACTAAAATAATCTGATTAAAAAATAAAACCAACAATACAAAACAGGGACCCTAAGCAAATCATAAACATCAGTCCCAGACCTGGGACCTAAGCTAGGATTGTGTAGATATTTTTTTAAAAATGAAAGTTAATGCCGAAATGGGACAGAATAAATTTACGAAGGAAGACATGCACTTTACCTTTCTAGTTCAGAATATAGATCTACACAATTCTGAAAGTTATGCAAAGCGAGCTTCTGCAAGAAAAAAGAAAACTAGCGCTTTTACCTTCACAAGAAATCCATTTCTTTTTACAAATTCTGATTTCACATTTGCTGAATTGCTATGGAGTTTTATATCAAGGCAATTCCAGACACCACACTGATATTCATAAGGCAAAATCAGTTAATTACAAAAAAAAGCATATTTACATAAGATTTAGACATGGTTTAAACATAAGGCAGGTATCCTCTTTTATTAACCCAAAGAAATGTACAAGAAAGATTTGCCACAAAAAGGCCTACTTTGCGGTTAAAAATGTAGTGTTTTTAGGAGTGAAAGTTTGATTATGATTTATTTTGCTTGTTGTGTGAAAATAGTCTCTAGTTTTTCTTTTCTTTAAAGACTCTTCTTTTAAGCCACAAGAGGACAGCAGTAGCATAAGACATTCTACTTTTAATGAATTTGTATTATGTATAGGTCTGTAGCTTGCAAAAGGAGGCAGAGAAACATCAATCATCAAAACTGTATGAGAGAACTGTGACACCCAAGTGTCGCCTTAACATTTATTTAAATGAGCTTTTGAATTGTAGGTGGCTGTTTACATATCCATTATATCCTAATGGGGATGTGGCTACATAGAACATCCATAAGAAGCAGAAAAGTGGTTTGGATGTATTAAATGTAGATGCTGACAGAAGAGATGAACTGTTAAGTCCTTGGTATTCTATAAACTTAGTTGTTGTCTTGCACACTTTTCATTATCAAACTAGCAGAGGTGGTATTCAGCAGGTTCTGACCAGTTCTGGAGAACTGGTAGCGGAAATTTTGAGTAGTTCGGAGAACTGGCAAATGCCACATCTGACTGGAGATTTTACAGTATCCTTCCCCTGCCATGCCCACCAAGACACACCCACAGAACCGGTAGTAAAAAAAATTTGAATCCCACTACTGCAAACTAGGTAACTTCATTAGTGGTAATATAGAGTAGGTGCTCATTATTTCAAACCACTTGAGTTCCCTGGAAAAGATAATATGAGTATGATGTTCTTTTAAGTACAACACAATTGAAACAACCAACATTTGGATGTAGGTCCATTTTACTTTGTTTGAATAATACTGAGGAGCTGGCATTTGAGACCAGGCTGTGTATAGAGAAACTAAAGTTTGTGCCAAAACTCAGGAAAATTCTCTCTGTGTTCAAATAAGATTATTAGTCAATTCTGAATCAGCTTTTATTATATAAATTGCCTATCATGTTTGACATTTCGTGAAATGAAACTGATTCAGTTCTGTGCCAATGTGTAATATTGTATTTCCTACAGGGGTGGGATTCTACCAGTTCGCACCTATTCGCTAGAACCGTTTGTTAACATTCTAAGCAGTTTGGAGAACCGGTTGTTAGAAGAAATTATTGGACTAATCCTGTAAGGAAGGCAGGAAGGAAACATTCTGGTGTTGCTTACAGAAAGTGCCTCTCCGTTAACCCTTATTACATTCTTGGCAGGACTAGACTTCCTGTCTCAGGAATTTCTCTGGAGTTTTTTCCCCTCCTTTGCTGGTACTTTGCTCATGTGCAGTGACCATTCAAAGTTATAATGGCACTGAAAAAAGTGACTTATGACCATTTTTCACACTTACGACTGTTGCAGCATCCCCACAGTCATGAGACGCCAGGCGAGGAGATGCGTGCCTTGATGTGAGTGATATTGAGTTGGCCACGCCCAGCCAATAACATGACCACTAAGCCATGTCCACCCAGTCACATGACCACCAAGCCATGCCCACCAACTAAGCCACGCCCACAGAACCGGTTGTTAAAAAATTTGAATCCCACCCCCGATTTCCTATCCTATCTTTCACGCCCCTTTTTGGTATAGCTAGTTATAAAATATCGGAGCATGGATTAGGCACACACTGAATGTGTTTAGCGAATGAAAGTGGCACAGCACTTTAATCATAGTTTGCATGAGAAATTGCATGGTTTTATCAATAGGTGAAAGGCCTCTGGCACACCTGCAATTACAAATTAACAGTGATAAAGCAATCCTTGCAAATGAACCTGGGGTGTTTTAAGGCAAGGTGCTTTCTGGGAAAGGTGGAGGGAACAGTCAGTCCTTTCTCTCAAAAATGTTATTAAAGCCATTTCCTCCCTCCCTCCCTTCCTTTCAGATCAATTGGATCTCAGCTGATCAGTCAGTGGGCCATCCAATTCAGCTTACTGTGAGATAGTGTAGCCAGTCTGATGTATTCACAAAGCTCTCATATATGAAGTAGTAAATGATAACTCTTTTCCATTATTACTCCTTAGAGTTTCAGCTTAAGATGCAATGTATAGTATCTGCAGAAGGTATACAGCCATCAAGACTGATAGACAGTCTGATTCTCTCTTAAAGCTTTCTAAATTGGTAGCCATTTCCATATCTGATGGAAGCAAATGCCATCGTTTAATTACGCATTATGCAAAAGGTGCTTTTTAAAAAGTCAGCCTTCACTGTATGTAGTTTTAATTAATGACCAGGAAACCTGATATTGTGAGAATAGAAAAGCTTATATTACATATTACTCCTAATCAGTGATGGGATTCAAATTTTTTACTACCGGTTTTGTAGGCGTGGTTTGGTGGGCGTGGCAGGGGAAGGATACTGTAAAATCTCCAGTCAGAAGTGGTATTTGCCAGTTCTCTGAACTACTCAAAATTTCTGCTACCGGTTCTCCAGAACTGGTCAGAACCTGCTGAATACCACCTCTGCTCCTAATCATTAAGAAACGATTGGCCCCACATCTTAATTCTCCAACATTTATCTTTTGGTTACTATAGTAAAAGCATGCTGACAATTAACAGAGCTGGTTTGATAAGCTTGGAAGGCCATTGGGAAAAGTTAGATGTGAAAAAGTTCCCTATGAATGCCTTTGGTTCTCTGGACAAAATAACAAACAGTGGAACTTTCCATTTATATTCAGTTTTAAGGGCTGAATATAGTCAGACAGCCAGAGTTATCCTCTAGCCCAGGGGTGTCAAATGTGTGTCGTGACGGCATTGTCACATGACGTATTGTGACTTTTTTCCTCCCTTCATTAAACTGGGCATGGGCATGGCCAAGGTGTGGTGCATCCGGCCCGGGGGCCGTGAGTTTGACAGCCCTGGTCTTGCCCATTTGGTGGATCAAAAGTACGTCAGCAACATTTGCTCTGTCCCAACACCTGATCATCAAATAACACTGGTGAATTGTGCTCCCCTGGGTTTTAATGGAGGACAAGTTAATTGTAGTGATTGGTGGCACCTTTCCCTTCCAATCAGCAGTGTTCTTATTCCCACCCACCATGTGGGAAAAAATGACTTCCAGTCACTTTCTTTCTCATTGTGAAGGGTTGGTTGATAACAGCCTGGGAAATCAGAGATCTGGTACCTCTTCACCAGAAGGCATTATTCATATTCTGATAGTTTATCAATCATATTGGAAACAAAATAAATACTCTGAATTACCTTTCAAGTTGCCCAAGTTAACAGGCTGCCCATGCAGAGGTGCTCCGTCACAGCAGTCTTTCCCCTGAGCTAATTCTAAATGTCGGTCTAACATTATTCTAACACACATAGAAATGTGTTCCACAAATAAACAAGTTGAGATACACACGCACACACACGGTACATACATACATACATACAAACACACGGTACACACATCTAACCCTGCTCAGCCAGGTGATTTGTTTTTAGATAAATCACTGCCCGGTTTGACAGAACCATCACTATGAAAACCAGGGTCCACCACTGGTTCTGTTGCATGCAATTGGGGAAGCAGTGGAGAGTGGTCTTCATGGCACCTTCCCAGCAATCTTGTTTGGGTATTGAAAGAGGAAACTGAAGAGCAATGCAAGAGGCACCTTCCCCCCGCCCCCACAACAGAAAGTTAATACAAACAATAGTGACAAGAAGATAGTGGTTGGCCGTGGAAATGTCATAATGGTAATTAGCAACATATAAAAGTCAGAATGAAGCTCTCTTCAGGAACTGACCCACAGTTCAAAGGCTTAGTTTTTTTTCTCTCTCTTAACAGTTCTATTTCTCTCCATGTAGTATCCTGTCACAGGAGCACTGACTGAATGCATATTTTGAAAGAGCCCCAGCAGGGCAGCAAAATGGGTAAATAAAGATCTGACTTGGGCTCCAGAAAGCATCATCCTTTTGGTTTTGCAGAAACCAAGCATCATGTCAGTCCAATAGCACAAAATTAAAATGGTAATGGAGGAGAGCATTCAGTAACTGGAGAGGAAGGAAAGAAACCATTTTGTACACCAGAGACCAAGAACAGCTGGGAACATCCTTGACTGCAACATCACCATCACTGAAGCGCCAGAAATTGTGACACATAGTAAGAAGACCAGAAACACTTTAAGATTCAATCAAATAAATATGAAATTAGGAGGCCACTATTGTGACCTAAGGCAGTGTTGGGATTCATTTTTTTTTTTACTACCGGTTCTGTGGGTGTGGCTTGGTGGGTGTGGCAGGGGAAGGATGCTGTAAAATCTCCAGTCAGTGGTGATATTTGCCAGTTCTCCGAACTACCCAAAATTTCCACTACTGGTTCTCCAGAACACATCAGAAACTGCTGAATACTACCTCTGGCCTGAGGATTAGATAACGCAGCAAGGTGAGGGCTTATCCTCAGAGAACTAAAAGTAACCATTTCCCATCCCACCATTGAGGGAAACTCAAAGGAAATCCTCAACAGCTTCTATGTTTATTTTCTTTATCTTCACACAGCCACAGCCACACATATAGAAGCCACATTATCTCACACATACAAAATTATCTGTTTGCTCTCACTCTTTTGCAGGTAAGGTTTGGGGAATCTTTTTCCCCCAGGGTCACCTATAGATCTGGGCTGCCAATTTCTGGATGAGAGATTTCTAGATCCTTTTGTTGCCAACCCAGAATGCAGCCCAGATAAAGTTAGCCCTAGCTAGCTCCCAAAACACACCCTGTGCAAAACATTCGGAGAGAGACTTTCCTTAATCAGGACTTCAACCCAATCCACCAAACACAGCGTGACCCCTCTGCTTATTTAGCAACTGCCGCCAAAGCTGAGAGCAGGTGTTGCAACTACCACTACATTGTCATTGGCTGTTCCTTTGTCATTGGGTTTGTCATTGTCATTGGCTGTTCCTAACCTCCATTGTCAGGGGATGGTGGGCTTACAGGAGGCGGGAGACTACATAGTTCAGGGGTCTCCAACTTTGGCAACTTTAAGACTTGTGGACTTCAACTCCCAGAGTTCCTCAGCCAGCTGGATGAAGAACTCTGGGAGTTGAAGTCCACAAGTCTTAAAGTTGCCAAGGTTGGGGACCCCTGGCCTAGTTGACAGTTCTAACAGGGCAAGAGAGAAAATATAGTTTGGCAGTGCAGCCAGACAGTGGGGCATTGTTGACGTGGACTGAGTACCAGATGACCTGTGAGGAGAATCCCTGCTTAGTCCCCCTCCTCTTCTGAAGTCCAATGCCCCAATACAGGCTGTGACACCCCCCCTCCCCATTAGCCTTGATATATAGCCTTTCTGTGGATCTATCTAACGAATATTGTTAGTTATCTCATTGACATTTAAACTGGCAGTATCTCTTAATAAAAATAACAGAAATATGAAAAAGTAGTGTAAATGCGGATGTCATCACAGATTGTTGAATTTTACGATGTAGAATTATTGGTTTATCATGCATGCTCTTAGCAAACAATAAATGGAGTGATCTGGCTAAAATGTTACACAAATATTGACTGTAATCATGACAGCTAATTGATCTCCAAGGGAAAATATTTTATAGGACACATTTGCTCTGCATTTTTATATCCAGCCTTTTTTTTTTTCTAGTGTAGATTTATGTGACTAGCATATTGTTTTTCTAGAGTTCAGCTTTTGTGATGAGTTGGCCAGATCTTACTCATAATCCTTGGTGTGCGTATGTGTACATTGTCTGACCTACCATCAGTATCAACACAGATAGATCCAAAACTGCATTATCCCCATCATTATCCCGGTCTTAGCCTGGAAAACTCTGCATTGATCTTCCCGGATGAGTTGCTGCTTCTATGCTTAGTCTGGATTGCAGATGGACTAGTGCAGTGCCTCTCAACTTCAGTGACTTTAAGACATGTGGATTTCAATTCCCAGAATTCCCCAACCACCATGCTTCCTGAGATATTTGGAGAGTTGGTCCACATAACTTAAAAGTTGTTGAAGTTGAGAAACTCTGGTCTATTGGATAGGTTATGGACTGAAACATGTATTAGAAAGACCTGCAGTGTCTACTAGCTCTTTTTGGGGTGGGCATATTCTGTTTATTTTCCCCGTCATATGTACCATGATGTATTGGGCTCATTCCTGATTGCTGATGAAGTTGGATATAGGGCTTCTTGGAAATTTCATTCATTTTTAGTGGACACCAGATTGACGAAAGCTTTTCCTGAAGTGACTGTTCTCTTGGCAGGCTTCTAATCCAGCTTCCGTCCTACAGGAAAGTGAACTTCTATGAAATATATGGATTTTTCAATTGCAACTCTAACACAATCAAAATTCCTGATATAGGAAGATCTGACTGCATTTTTCTCTTTGCCTTTTTATGGTATAAAACTATCACAATTTATTAATTCAAGCAAAAGTGACTTCTTTATACATTTTGATGGGCTTTATGTTGTCCTGGCCTTTTTTTAAAAAAAGTTTCACTTTAATATATAAGCCTCTGGGCATATGTTTACAAATACTTTGTAAATAATTATTACTAACTGTGTATGAGATATTTATATACATGTTTAGAACAGTTTACAAGTTAACATTATTTTAAAACGGGTTTTAAATATGGTTAAATGCGTAACTTTTCAAACAAGGTAAATATTTTTCTCCACTTTACAATTCACACACTTACTTTTTAGTCATATGAAAATACTTGGACATGTATTCTTGCCACTTTGATACAGAGAACTTAGAATTTAATAAATAGAGAAGGGTGTTTCACCACTTCTTGTTGTCCATTTCTGCAATGAACTCTAGTGCCAGATGTCAAAACTATTCTACAATTATCACCAGTGAAATTAAGTTTCTAAATACTAATATTAGGAATACATAAAAAAGCTATACTTGTAAGAATTAATTGTTCTGATAATCACAACTAAGCTTATATCAACTATTTAGTCCATGTTAATATCACCAGCCAAGTAACAGAGGTATTGTATATGTGTGTGGAAGGTAAATCTACTCGATTCAGAACCAGGACAATCATAAGAAGAGAAACTCTGGATAACCATCCAGAGGTCATCTTGCTGTCAACCTTGAAACAAACCTGGTTGAGGCCATCTTTGAGGCTTCAGGGTTGCCACAAGGAAGAAGAAGGGACGGCGGGGGGGGGGGGGAATTGGATAGCTTGAGGTTTGTAGTCAAAACAAAAAGTTTTCCTGTGGGATCCAAGGACATTCCAACAGGTGGCTGGGGAGAGGAGGAGTAGAGTAACCAAGCAACCGGCCAGCACTTCTATTGGACAATGTGACTGATGACTTGAGGGAAGGGGGAACGTTTACTTTTTAATCTGGTGAAAATGGTGGGAACTTTCAGACTCGGTTTTCACCATTTGTGCCAATAGGATGTATCCAACAGTTAAGGGAATCACTGTGGCTATAAGTGAATCATATAGTCATTAAGTGAATCTGGTTTTCCATCATTGACTTTGCCTATCAGAAGCTGGCAGGGGAAGTCACCAATGGTGGCGACACAATCCCGAGACATTACGACGGTCATAAATACACACTGGTTGCCAAGCACCCACATTTTGATCTTGTGACTGGAGGGACTGTGCAATGGTTGTATGCGTAAGGACCATTCGTAAGTCTTTTTTTTTTCAGTACTGTTGTAACTCTGAATGAGTAACCCTAAATGAATAAATCAAGGACTGTATGTGAATTCAGCTGAATATTCATTCTCTTGCCTTCTTTAAAAATATCCTCCATAGCAGTTTTAAACAAGAAGCTGAAAGTCTCCCCATATCAGGAGAAAGAATTGAATTGAATCTGACATTCCAAGCTCACAAAGTCCTCGACTTACAAAAGTTTGCTTAGTGACCGTTTGAAGTTATAATGGCACTGAAAAAGTGACTTATGACCATTTTTCACACTTATGACCATCTCAGCATCTCCATAGTTATGTGATCTACATACGGATGGTTCATATTTATGACGGTTACAGTGTCCTGTGGTCATGTGATCACCTTTTGTGACCTTCTGACAAGCAAAGTCAATGGGGAAGCCAGATTCATTTAATTTAACCATTGCAGTGATCCACTTAACAACTGTGCCTAGAAAAGTCATAAAATGGGGCAAAATTCGCTTAACACATTTCTCAGTTAGCAACATAAATCCATTGTGGTGGTAAGTTGAGGACTACCTGTACTAGAGGATCAAAACTGCAAAGAGATGACATAGACCTTCCTTCTTCCTCATCTCTTACTATACACCTAAATCAAAGTAAGAGCAATGCTGCTCTTCCTCCCTGTAGTATGATTATGAAAGCGAGGCTTTCACATTTATAATTTCGCCCGAGCTTAATTGCAAGAAAAGATTTTTCATCAGTACGGATGTGTTTGTTTGCCTGAGCCAATGATGTACAGATGTAGGCATTCCACGCACACCGATGCGCATCGCTTTCCAAAGTTCAGACTGGTGAAACAGAAAACCACACAAGCATTTACAATTTTCCTTGCAACATTTCAATTAGGCAGAGTAACAACACCATCGCTAAAGCTCTGTGTAATCTTATCTAGTATATTTTATAACAAGTCTCACCTATTAGTTCTACACGAGTGAATCAATTTGGACAAGGGTGAGGCTTCAGGTTGTGAAAGGTGAGGTAGGTGAGGTACATTAAGGAACATGTTTCTGAATGTCAGGACAGACTTTTTTTTAAAAAAAAAAGTATCATTCTTTAATGAAACACTACCAGAAATCCCTACTGACATATAAACGAACCAAATTAGGTAAAAGTCTAACACTGCCAATCTTCTGAAGTCTGGTTTTAATTTTAAAAGAGAAAAGTCTTTTCCACATAACATGTACATAACTGCAAATTAAACAGAGGCAACCATCATTCACTGGCCAAAATGCTGGGAAATGCTTACATCGGGGATTTTCTTAAGTTACACAATAGCACGAGACCTTTAAAGTTCCTCCAAATTCTTTATCTGATCTTAAAAGTTCAGGCAGTATAATTCTCGTGTTGTGCTTTATCATGCATTTGGGTATATTCATAATCGATGGTGCTACTGGGACAGGATTCTGAAACAAAATTTGCATGGCATAATGAACAAGAAGATATATTCTCAGTTGTGTTTAAAATCAGTTATACAAAATGACCATATAAAAAAATCTCTCTAGAAATCATTTGATGTTTGCTAATAATGTTGTTCATATCTAAATGAAAGCATGGGTGTCGAACTCACGGTGTCACGTTGCCATCATGTGACATATCGCGACAGTTTTCCCCTTCGTGGAGCTGGGTGGGCGTTGCCTGCGTGTGACGCATGGGCTGCCAATTTGACACCCCTGATCTAACGCAATCTAAAGCTGGAGAATTCTGGGAGTTGAAGTCCATGCATCTTAAAGTTGCCAAGGTTGAAAAACACTGATCTAAAGATACCACTCATTAAGATTAACTATCACATTAACTATCATGTTCAGAGTCTGAAATTCGCTACTTGCATTACTGTTCATGATGCACTAAGATGATTATTACAGGTGCTTCCCCATCTTCTGGGAAGTGAAGCCCACTTACCAAACCTTATTCTCTATAATACCTGCTCTCCAGGTATTATATTTTTGGTACCAGCTAATCAGACTTTTAAATCAGGCTATTAAATTTGTAAGATTTTGTTCCACATTTTCTAAGTGGCCCTATCCATTGTATATCAGTTTAGCAGTAAACTGAAGGATGATCACAAATGCATTCAGGTGAAGATTCTTACAATAATTACAGTAACTGATAAACTTATAGGTAAATTGGTAGTAATACTGAGAAGAATACCATTTGCAGTCCCCTTTCAGATTGTACTGCTTTGTGACCAGGAAAGCAGGGGGCAGAAAACCAAATCGGCAGTTCATGTTCTCACATCTTACCCATGAATAAAATTTAACAAGGACCAGACTCTTAGAAATAAAAGAACCAACATAGAAGCTGGCCAGATCAAACCATCAAGGCCCAATTTTGTTTGCTGCAGCAATCGGGGTGGGGGGTGGGGGGGTGGGGTTCTGGAAAACCTACCCAAACCTTAAAAAGGAAACATTCCCATTGTTCCAGCAATTGGAATTCAGGAAAATACTGCATTGAACATGGGTATATTGAAGATAATTTTGCTGCCTTCCTTCTCTAAAAGTGCAAACAGGGACACCTCCTGATGTAGAAGAACAGATCAAATTGTATAAAAACTTTTTCAATGCATATACAGTTATCTTTAGGTGTGAAAGATTTTTGGCTATCAAGCTATGCACGTGTAATGGCTTGTAGAAAAACTGTAAAACTCCCACCCCTGTTTGCATTCCAGTTAGAAGATATCTCTTTAATCAGTTTGTTTAGTATAGAAAACACTCACAATGTTCCCTTAAAGTTACATAATGCTAAAAGTTGAGCAGACGCTGAGATATAAATAGCAGAAAACACTTTTCAGGTGCTCAGCCTGAAGGAACAGATTCTTTTAAATTTCCCTGTTGCACAACAGAGATACCTTGCTTTAAAATCCAGCTTTTTAAAATCCAGTTTTTTTATAAGTCTTTTTGTGATAAACAAAAAGACATATACTATAGCCACATTCACATGTAAAATTCAAGATACTTGTCGAAAAGGATACAATGGTTATATAAGTCCTGTTGATTGGTAGTACTCATAATACTCCAGAATGTGGGCCCCTAGTTTCCAGGTAGGTGAATTTGGGGAGTGGATGTTGAAATAGAAAGTGAACTATGAGCATGGTCCTCAGAATGAAGCCCTTCAATCATGGAGGAGGATTGTTATATTGATATCCTCACTTTTTCCAGTAACTCAAGACAGCTTACATTGGGATTTCCTTCACTTTATCTCATTCAACATCCCTTTGAAGTAAGTAAGCCTGAGAGGTCACAACTGGCCTAATGAGGTTCCATGGCTGAGAAGGATAGGAACTTGGATGTTCTAGTCCAACACACTCAGTAAGTTTGAGGTAAAGTAGCTCCATGCTGACTCTACTTGCGAATCTGAAATGATATAAAAGATCATCTCCTGAATACTATGAACTTTTCACAAAGAAAATAAATTCAGAACCGAGAACTATTGTCCAATTTTTTTTCAAATTGAATTTTAATTTTAAAATGATACAGTGTTTAATTTTCAAATTAAATGTTCCAAAAGAACAACTAATGACTACATAAATATATCATATCAAATCGACAAAGTGTTATCTTCTGATTTACAGCGAATATGGTCACATTTCAAGGGATCCAACTAAATTGTACCACATCGTTAACTCAAGGGTTTGGTGTATTTTGATTTTTTTAAAAGTAAAAGATATCATCCTTCTATATGAGCCCATTCTCTTTTTTAAAATTAATTTTTAACTGGAAGTTTTACAAAGAACATAAAAACACAAACTAATAAAAAAAACAGAAAAGAAAGAAGGGGGGTAAGCAAAGGAGCAGAAAGATTATTTTTTTTTAAAAAAGAAGCTTCCAATTTCATTTACAGCACATGTAAGCATTAATAGAAGAGAATATATGTAGCGTACAGTTCTTGGTGTTCTCTGAGTTGGCTATTTTTGTGCAGACATTTCATTGCCTGTTTAGGCAACATCTTCAGTGCTTGAAGGGAGTGGCGTTTGCTCTCTATTTGTGTACAGTAGCTCGCCCTGTCACTATTGGAGGAAATGATGTTTTCTCCTTGGTAGTTCCTTGTTTGGGCTGTTGTTTATTGCTTCATTGTTTGTCTGGTGCTGATCCTGGTATTAATCTCTGCTTATTTGGGTATTACGTGCAGGTGAGGAGGTGTTCCAGTCTTTCTGTTTCCTTTTTAACTAGCTTTATCAACACCAGACAAACTATGAAGCAGTAAACAATATCTTAATCAAGGGATTACAAACTCTCACACACACACAAAAATCAAGTAATAAACAACAGCACACTCAAGGAACTACTAAGGAGAAAACATCATCCCCACCAAAACTAACAGGAAAAAACAACCAAGCTCAGAGAGAAGGACTCTAGAAATATAAATACAAAGTTATTTCTTACTCTATGATTACAAAAGAAAGCTAATTCTTTGCTACAATCCAGCTTTTTTCTAATCATTGAGACCATAAAGCATAAGTGGGTATTTTTTTCTGATGTATGCAAAAATTTGATAAAGGTTTCCAATCAACCATAAATGAAGACTTTTTTTCTCTGATCAAAGAAGTTCATTTAGTCATGTCAGTAAATTCCACCATCTTTAGCAATCATGCCTCCATTTTGGGTAGTATCAAGCTTTTCCATTTTTGACCATACGGTAATCTCACTGCAGTTATCATAAAAAACATTCCATGATTTCCCCCCCTAATTGCTTATCCATTACTCCAAATCTAAGTCAGTTTTTACTCCCATAGATAATATCACCCTATTATCAACACACACAAAAACTTTATAAATCAGTGGTTATAATCAGAGGTTATAATCAGTGGTTATATTCAGCAGGTTCTGACCAGTTCTGGAGACGCGGTAGCGCAAATTTTGAGTAGTTCAGAGAACCGGCAAATGCCACCTCTGACTGGAGATTTTACACTATCCTTCCCCTGCCATGCCCACCAAGCCATGCCCACAGAACCGGTAGTAAAAAAATTTGAATCCCACCACTGGTTATATAATACATTTGTGTTTCAAAGAATTGGTAATCTACCATACATTTCCACAGATATTGTCAATATATATGATAAAGTAGATATTCAGTTAATAAAATTCTGTTGCAGTGGGCTTATAATCTACATTGCAACAATGAAATTGTTGATGAACACATTGTCGAAATGATATTTGACAGCATTATATCTGCTTAAATGTTACCCAGCCTTTACTTGTTATACCTTGTTATTCAGAATGACAAGAAACATGGCCGGTGCTTTCTTTAAATAAAGATATTATATTTACAGCATTCCCACAGTCTACTTAAAGAGGTTTTCCAGTAAAAAACGAGAAGTTAGTTGGAGATACCTTACATATGTTCCTAAAATCCCATGCTGACTTCTTGTAACCTTATTATCTTCAAGGTGCTTTGCAGGATGTGTTTACGATCTCTTCTACCATATTCCCAGATGTCTATATCAAACTAGCTAGCCTGCAATTCCCAGGATTTTCCTTTCCCCCGCTTTTTGAGGATGGATGCATTTTCTCTTTAGTCATTTGGTACTTCATCCATTTTCCAGAAATTGTCAAGGATAACATATTAATGTGCGGACTGACCATTGATGTGTTTTTGAATCGCTAGGATTCAATTCATCAATTCCCAAAGGTTTAATTGAATTGACTATTGATTTTCAAGACTGGGTGTTTTCTTCATATATCTTTTCTCCATGTAGAAGATAATAGTAGTAACTATTTTTACATCAGTACAAGTCATGATACAGTCTTTCTTATATCTTCTCTGAGTTAAATATCTGACTCCCAGATACCCCTGACTATCCTCAAGCATGTTGAAGCAGAAAAATATAAGTCGGTGCCTATATCTTCTGGGGGCCAACTTTTATGGAGTTGCACTAGCTAATGGAGAAGAGAGAGAGGTGATTAAAGGGAAATTGAGTATGTTTTATTAACTGGACTTTTTCCCGGTTCATTTTGGTGAGAAAGATAATTATTACCATATTTGTAGAACAGCATATTGAAATTTATCCTTCCAGGCTAAAAGATGTTTATATTTGATGTTTAGTGTATACTTTTAAAGACTGTGCCAAGTAATATGTAAAAGAGTATCAGCGTCCCCACCACATTGCCTCAAAATAATTCACCAACCTTCTTACTTCTATGGGAGTAACCATTTTAAAGAACTGTATTATTTGTCTTGAGATTCCTCAATCCTATATTGGTCTTCCATCTGATTGGCCACATGACTTCATGAAGCTCCTGCAGGATCTTCCTATAAGTCAGTGGTTTTCAAGCATTTCTTCACCATGGACCTCCTTTAAATACATTTTATGGCCATGAACCATGGCCATGAATCCCCAAGGCTTGACTCAAGATTCAAATCATAACATTTCTTCAAGCCTTCGTGAACCCCCGGTAATGACATCACGGCCCTCCACGGGTCCATGGGCCACCGATTGAGAACCACTGATATAAGTTATAGTATTGTTTTTCTCAAAATTTTCTAAATGTTTGTTACAACTCATGCTTTCTGATAGACAGGAAAAACAAGGCAGCTGATGTGAGAGAATATATTATCAAAAAAAGGATAATATAAACATGTTTGCAGCAAGTATTTCAGGGCTATTCAATGTGAATTGATCAGATATTGAGAACAGATCTCACTACAGTACTGTACTGGTTACATTTTTTAAGCTACATTTTACGTACTGGTATAGAAAGTTGTTTGGATATTTTATTTATTTGCAGCATTTATAGTCGCTACCTCAATCTATGCAGAAGGTCAACCATGAAGTTGAAAATACAAAAACAATTTTAAAAATCCAATAAGGACATAGTCAAATGGTTATGATGGATGCATAGATTCGTCTAAGTGCAGGCAGAAGCCATACTTACTTTAACTTACTTTAACAAAGGGGGGGCTAAATTAAGATTCAGAAGCAGAAAACTGAACTTGGTAGGTCTGAGACATTGGTTAAAAGCATGGAGTGCTAAGGACAGATTCTGCAGTTTCTGTGTGAAGTGCCTCAGGTATGCACTAGGATGCTCGCTGTAGCTTATTGATGGCTCTTCTGCCGTGTGAAGAATGCTGAGAACTCTTCTTCATAACCCAGTTTTGATCTGATCTTTTGTTGATTTGCCATATCTTGGATCCTGGATCTTGACCCACCTTATGGCTTTCCTCTTCTCTAGGTTCATTGCCTGATTACTTATTTATAGGCCCAATCTATCGATCAGAGCACAGGCTAGCCTCAAGAAACAGTTAAAGGAGTTTTTCAAAGGATGCTTATTTTCTACTAATTCTGAAGCTTGTATTGTGATAATTCACAGTCTACGAATTTACATTCTAGCATTTAGGTAAGTTGATACAGAAGACAGCAGGAGGTTTTCTAACCTCAAAGGCTTCTCTCTGTCCTCTTTTGCCTCAGTCCTCTCTGTCTTTCATCTGGAAGGCCTTGTTCAGCTTGGTTAGTTGTTCTTCTCAGCTCCAAATGATTGTTTGGTCTGGCCTCTGTATGACCTCTAAGGCAGCCAGTTCCTGGTGGCTGTAATATCAGTTCTTTTGGCAGCAACTCCTCCATTGCTGCCTTCTTCATCCTGGCAGATCCAAGCCACTGGCTGTGATTCAGTGCACCCATGTTCACTGACCTCCATCACAGTTTATATGGAATTCTGCATTTACTACTGTTACTGGTTTTTATTATATATTTTTCATTATAGTCAGTCCAGGCCGGAAAGTATGCAATGAAAACCTGCCACTTGCCATTAAGATGATTCTCTACAAAGTAGTTCCTCTCACTGGTTCATATAGAAGTAGTCCTTATCTTATACTATTATTTTTGGTAGTAAAATTGTGCACTAACAGTGTCCAATCCCACCCCTCCCCAAAGATCCCTTTTGCCACTCTGCAGAAACAACACAAGGGATAAAGAGGGCTTAGAAGGCTTAGACTCCCTATTGGATCTGGAACTGAAAAGTAGTTCCTTTTAAAAAATTATATTTTCCAGTGTGATGCCACCCCCTCTTCACAAATTCCATTAGTTTAGAGAGCCAGTGACTTTCCCATCCCTGAATAAAGAGGAAGAAAAATTTCTTGCTGAATGCCATGGGGACATAAGTCTTGCCTACAAAATCCCATTCATTGCTAGCAAGATATGTCAGGATTGCACAAAGAATGATTCACTCATGGCACTTAAAGAATGATTCACCCAAGGGGAATCCAGGGCAAGAAAGATTATGGGTTGTAGCAATTATGTCAAACTGTTCGCAATTCAGTGCTCCAGCATCTGTAGTTATGCAACAAATAAAAAGCAAGTTTTACCCATCACTCTTAAAAGCCAGTATTTTTTAAAATTGTTCCTTACTGCTTCTTTTCTTTTCTTTTTTTTTAAAAAAGAACATCTATCTTCAACTCTGATTAAAAATTAAGTTAAAAGTACACCATTCCAGAACTAATACATGATACCAACCGAGGCCAATGTTATTTTTTAAATCTGTATTGTTTTGAAAAAAGAAGAATGTGCTCTGATCCTCCAGCAGACCCAAGACATTGATGTTTGAGGCAGAATTGCAGACAATATCTGAACCCATATGGATTATTTAACCATATGAAGCAAAAACAACAACAACAACCCTGCCAGCCTGGCTCCTCACCCATGTCAGTCAAAAGTACACACAATTTACTGCATTTTAAAAATGTAAACATTACCTGAACACTTGGCCAAAATGGCTTCTCTGATATTTTTGTTACAGGAAAGCCAGTTACTGAGAAGGTGAGGGAGAACCTACGACACTCATGTCAAAGGAGACACACCACAACATTTTGGATAAACTATTAACATTCACCAACACCCAACAACACACCTCATTCTGGGGTGATTTTTCAGAGGCCATGTGAGAATGGGGTGTGCTTTTGTCCTGTTTTTGCAGGCCATAGAAGCTGCAGAGGAGCATTCTCTAAACTTGAAGGCCTCATGTGACCCAGGTAGGCCGCAGGGCCTATGAACAGAAAGGGAACACCACCTAAAGGTAAGCAGCACATGGCAAATCCCAGGGAGTACTGGGTCATTGGGGGAAATCGTGGCTGGGAAAGAGCCTGGGCTCAGTCTCAAGCCCAGCCTCATGCTGTCCTTGGGGGCCACTCTTCATGGTGGCCTAGAAAGTGGGAAGGGGGAGTTAAATAATTGTTTCTCTTTTATTGTTGGTGGTGGGGGCAACATGCCAACAGTTATGGTAGGCATTTTTCCAAATTTTTGACATACTGAGCCCAGAAGGTTCATCATCCCTGTACTAAGAAGTACCTAGCAGTAGAAGTAGCTAGTAGGAGAAAATAGTATTTGAGTGTGTGTGGAAAACAAAACCTATATTTTTCAATATAGGTTAACCCAAAAGAAAGAAAATCACTTCTCTGCTTTTTCACAATCATGCCACCCAACTCACCAAGACTCAGGATTTATTTTTTCACACTACCCTGATTGCTGTTAGAAGAGTGGGCATATTACCAGATCTATAGTAAAAAGTTGTTCTGTAGTAACACAAAGCAGACACACTTCAGCACATTGCCATGGCCTTGGCTCTAAGTAACAAATGCTAAATCTAATAGAAATCTGTATAATTTACCTTTTTTATTTCACAGTATTTCAATAGAATTTTCCTCAAGCAAGCTCCTCCATTTTCTGAGCAGCCAACTAATTTAATCTACAGTACTGCATGAACTAATTACATAAATAAAAAAACCCAAACCTACAGGGACAGAACAAACTGGCTTTAAAATTAGGAAATTTATACCCCTTGTGATCATTCCCTGACTTCATAGTAAAAACCTGATTTGTCGTAAAAAACAGAGGCAAAACATTCAAGATAATTGTGGCAGTATAATTACACTGGAAGTCAAGCTAGGTTTATATAAACATTATTATTTATGAAACAACCAAATTGCCAAACAGTATCATGAATTAAGTCATATTTATCCTGAGGTTACAGATGGAAATTATGCAAGTGGTCCAGTAAGGCTACCAAATACATCTGTGATTGGTGCAGTACATCAGATCTTGCTGGAAAACAGGAGGGAATGATGAAAACAGATAAGTAATTTATTTCATGGCTTCTCCTTTCCAAAAAGAGGATGATCCTGGGAAATCAAGTTTGCCAGAGAAAAATATTCTAATCCACCTGAACAGTGTTGCTTTACTTTTAATATGAACATTTAAAATAATGAGTTAAATACATAGGAACATCACAATGCTTCTTCATAACATGACATAATTATAAAAGAAGACATAGAAGACAATTAGAAAGAAAACATAAATCAGCTCCCTTGTGTTTCCTTGGCATTTGTAGATTATCTCATTGTTAGGAAAAAGAGATTTAAAAATGCCTAAGGCAATGATTGCTCCACTAAAAAATAAGTCAGTATGATAAATGAAATATAGAATTCCCCCATTGTCATTCTGAAAATATATAAGCCGATGTTATCTTTCAGATGTCATCAAGTCCATTTTCTTAATTCATAAGAGGGCTATTCTCATTTACTGCCGTATGAATTCATTATTCCATTGGACATATATGCACTTAGCATATATGCAGGGGTGAGATTCTACCAGTTTGTACCTATTCGCTAGAACCAGTTGTTAACATTCAAAGTAGTTTGGAGAACCAGTTGTTAGAAGAAATTATTGGCCTAATCCTGTAAGGAAGGCAGGAAGGAAACATTCGGGTGTTGCTTACAGAAACTGCCTCTCCGTTAACCCTTATTACATTCTTGGTAGGACTAGACTTCCTGTCTCAGGAACGTCTCTTGAGTTTTTTTTCCCCTCCTTTGCTGGTACTTTGCTCATGTGCAGTGACCATTCAAAGTTATGACACTGAAAAAAGTGACTTATGACCATTTTTCACAATTATGACTGTTGCAGCATCCCCACAGTCATGAGACGCCAGGCGAGGAGATGCGTGCCTCGATGTGAATGATATTGAGTTGGCCACGCCCAGCCAAAAACATGACCACCAAGACATGTCCACCCAGTCACATGACCACCAAGCCACGCCACTTAAGCCACGCCCACAGAACCGGTTGTTAAAAATTTTGAATCCCACCCCTGCTTAGAAGTTTTTAACTTCCAGGTTAAAAAGGTAAAAATTTGTTAAAAATTTGAATCCCACCCCTGCATATATGTAATCTTAAAACAGTTGTGGACCATACAAGGAAAGTATTTTACATATCTAGGATCTTCCTTCCTTTGTTGTTCAGGTAAAAACATTTATGAAATATCCAAATCCCCAAACAGTGCAATAGATCAGAACTGTATTCAAATTATAGAGGAGAACTGAAAAGGAGAAACTCTTGAAACCAGCTCTGTAGTTTTTGTGAGATTCAGTTAAGAACAACTCTATTAGATAGAAAGCTCTGAATGATAACCTTACATAATGAGCTTCAGGTTATTCGTCTGAAAGATGATACAAGTTACAAGAAAGATAGAAGGCCTGTATTTAATTAACATTGGTATTCTGATCCAAATAATGACAGACTTTCATATCATTCTTGGCTTCAGTATTTCTGAACAGAGAATATAGCTATCAGGGCTCACCTTCATATTCCTTCTTTATCATTTTAATTTCCCTATAGTTGTAATATTCTCCCCAGAATATCTTTAAACACTTATGGCCTCAATACAAGTCCCATTAACACTTCCTGATTTCTCTGACAAGGTTGACTTTGTCATAAGTAATTCAACACCCAAGCTGAAAGTAAAGCCATTGGAACTGGGCTTGAGGCAATAAGTGCCCCTTATTCCCAGGACTTTTCTTCTTCTATTTATGGTAACACTGAACACCTGAGTGCTAAATTAATGGAATAAAATGTATTCTCTGTGCCAAGGACCACCATATGGAATCAAAGTTCATTGAATGTACTCATTAAAGAGGCCAAGGTCCAGGTTCTATTTTCTAGCTGGCTGTTATTAAATGAGAATCAAATCAAGAGGGAAAAAGGCTCCATCTGAAGCACATTCAAAATTAGTTGTTATTGAAGACAGTTTCCTGTATGTTGTGGGTCTGAAAGTCACTTGCTACCTTGAATATTAAAAGGAATAAAATGCACTTGGTATCATGAAACAGGCAGCTAACTGTGGTTTGATGATTTTGGACTTGCTGGCCATTGAAAGCACTTTCAATATGCATACCTCCTTATTTAATTTAAGCTAGGATGTTTTCCTATCCAGACAGGGAGCCCTACAAAACAACAATAACCAATTCCTTACTGATGTCTTTCAAGGACAAACATTTAATCAAGGTAATTGTAATTTCAAGGTTGTGCCTACAGTCTCCAATTTCCTCTATACTCTTTTTCCATTCATGAAACAATAATTGCTTTTCCCATTCATCGTTACAGCCATGTTGGTTTTGTACTGTGTAGGCTTTACACAGAGTGAAGAGGGAGACTCACACTTTTGTGTAATAATTGTTTCCAAATGGAAAGGAAATGGGGCCAATGATTAACAGTTTAGGAAAATAACTAGTTGGAAGGAGAGAGAAAAGTTTTAGATCACCGAGAAGGGAGATTCAGGTACTCCAGTCCAGGCAGTGTGCCTGACTATGACTTTTTTCATTGTATCCACAGTAAAATACCCAGAAGCCTTTGGGAAATGCCACTTTCTGGTGGGGTTCACTTAACTGGAACCAGTTATCCTTGTTATGATGCGATATTGGGGAGGAAGAACAAGCCTGGAAGAAGACTTTGCTCATTTTTCTGTTAGGACATCCTGGTTTTTTGGCTCCTCAAGAGCTGCTGGGCTGCTTCATCTACTGAAATACTTTCAAGAAGTGAACTAGAGGCAGAAGACTAGGCTGGCAGAAAAAAAGGCAATCTTTTTTTAGAGGCATTATTTTCCTCCAACTCTGATTCTGCACTGAAGCTGCAAATGGAGGCTAGAAGGAGATGCTCTGTTTCTGTAGCTCTGATTACTAGTGGTTAATCCACACTTTCTGCTCAAGCAGTGGGATGATGGGCCACATACAATGGATAATGTCAGTCTGTCCTTTGTCTACTGGAAGGTATTTTCTGTCCATGTTTTCTGGTGCAGTGTGTTTTTCCCTGTCTGCTGGTTCAAGCAGAATAGTCTAGTATGCCTGTTACACTTATAGGATCGAACAATGAAACACAAACGTTAATTTAATTGCTTTCTTAGTTCAGCAACTGAATAATGAAACATTGGATGGTTCTTTCTTCCCCACTCCCTTTTAGGGAATTCTATCAAATTTTTCCTTTTGCCCAAGTGACAGGAACAATTGTAAAACTGTCGTCCTTTCTGCTGTTGTTGTTATCCTTACTAGTCCTCAAATCCCATGTTCACAGAAAGGAAAGCAATTGGTACTTGCTTTTTTGCCAAAGTGGGAGAGGAAAAAAAACAGGGGGAATATACCAGTTGGGAGTTGTGTTACCTGTGGTCTAGACACTGGGGCCAAAATGGAAGAAAGTTTTGATCAGGAAAAGGATTTCATTTCCAGCTGGGTTACTTATATGCATAGAAGACAACAAATGAACAAACTAATGCTCAGTGACAATCCAAGACCAGAACATAATGCACAAGCAGTTGAAAGCTGTAGTACAGAGATGTCATTGGTCTTAACAGAGAATTTAGTGAAGGAACAGCCACATGTATAAGAAGTGTAGATGGAGAACACCCAGAGAAGAACAAGAACAATCACTAACAATTTATTTGGGAGAAAGAATGGAGTTGTTTTGGACAACACTGGACCCTACTTGTTCTCTAGGTCAAGAACTGTTGCAAGTAGCAAGCACAACCAGAAAAGTTACCAGGGGATTAAGACCTGGGTCAGGAGAAAAAAAAGTGACTCTACTGGTAAACTGACTGGTATGATTAATTGCCACCCAAGCAAGGAAGTGTTGCTGCTGTTTATATTATTTCTCTGCCCGCAACCAAAGTTTGGGATTCCTATCTGTTGCACCATCACACCAGACTATTTGGAATCTAGTTCCTGATTTTATCTCACATGTCACCATCACTTAAAAAAAAAAAAAGACAAGTCTAGTGGGAGAGAAAAACTATCCTAAGCAATTTTATTGCAAGCTAGAGCTTTTCTTTGCCCTATAGGAAAATAGGTTTTGTGACTGAGCTCTCATGGCTAAGCCAGGAGCTCAGCACCTCTCTTATTAAAAACAACGCTGGCTGTAAGCTTCACTGCATTCAGGGAGGATTTATAGGTAAAATACAGTAGTTTTTTTTTAAGCATATAGACACAGACATCTTTGAAGGCTGTTTTGCATGGATTGTGAATGCTTTGTGTGAATGAGGGAAGATACTTTCAAGATTTTTCTGCCTCATGAGCCAAAAATAACTTGACCTGCTTTGAACTCTGTTTAACCTTTATTTGTGATAATAGTATTGGCGGAGGGGTTGTCATACCCACTGCTATTTCAGCTGCAGCAGCAAAGAAACTACTTTGGATTGGCCTTGTTTTAAATTGTACTGACAAGACCAAGATTTCTTTGTCGATCATACAGGATAGGCCATTCTGCCTGTTACCGGAATATAGCAGAGATGGTGAATGAATCAGAGCAGCTCCTGCCTCCTCTTAGCAAATTCCTTGACCTCAGGGACAGACGGGGCTTTGGAAGAAAGTGTTGCCTCTACCCTACCTTCTCCTCTCAAAAGGGCATGTGCTGTCCCAGCCAGTCTATGGGAATTAGTTACTTAGGAATTATGCATTTAATTATTTGCTATTAATTTGCTGTTTAAATCTAGTGGTTTTGAAGGGACTTTGGGAATATAACTTTGCACAGGCCTTGCTTCTTTCAGCGATGAATGCTGCCATTGCTTCTTTGAAAAGAAAGCATGGCTCAGGAATAGTTCAGTCAGTTTTGGATGCAAAAGGTGCACGGGCTGCAGCCTGGCGGAAGATGGCCAACAACACCTCCCTCCAATTCAACCTCAAAGACTTAGGAGAAGAGAGCCCAGACAAACGGGTCAAGGCCTACGTGGATGAGCAGCACTCGCTACAAAACGAGCAGACACAACCGCCTCAGTTGCCTAGTAGTCTCCCACAACCAGGGAAGTACAGGGATGAATCTCAACCACAGACTCTACACGTCAGTTATGCTACTGACGTATGACCTAAAATATGAGATTCACTTCCCTCCAACAGCAAACCTTCCCCAACTGATGTTGTATGTAATAAGGTCCGAGATTCTCTTCCTAACATTAGCATCCCTACTCCGTCTCATGGCCTGCCAGGTGAGCAAGTTAGCCTAACAGTGCTCACAATGACTTCTCAACGAGTCGACATGCCATCGTCCATAACTGCCACACTCAATCCACAGGTAGCAGCATTCCTGCCACAACCTCAATACCAATCTGGCTCCCAGGCACCACAAGGTAACCGTGCCCAGCCTACACAGCAGCGTGATGCTTGACCATCGTCCCCAGTATGGGAGGACGACATCCTCCGTAAGTACTGGGAAGAAGACTACAACCCGTCGTTGACTTACAACCTGAACCCACCCTACGAGAATCCGAGGGGAGAACCCTCTTTGTCAATACCTCCCCACAACTCAGCAAATGCTGAAGATTACTGGAGAAACTTGGCTGTACAAAGTGGAAAGCTAAATTTGCATGCCAACGGAGTTCGCAGATTCTCTGACAAGCCAGGCGACGAATATCTAGTATGGAAGAAACTTTTCCTGCGCCCCGTTCAGGTGGCATGCCTGAACCCTGATGAAATAATTGGACACTTGATAGCATGGCTAGGGCCACAGTCTGCCGACTTACTGAGGGCACTTTTGACATCCCACTTAGACGACCCGGACGCTACGGGGGGTTATCATGGAAAAGGCTTGACGAACTGTATGGCGCTTCCAAGGATGTAGAAGCAATACTCCTGGATAGCCTCAACAGTTTTCCTAAAATTCCTATCGACAAGCCTTGCCGAATCATAGACCTCGCTAACATACTTGTCCAGCTGAGAACAGCACAATGGGATCCCAACTTACCGACACTCTCCTGTCTCGATCACGTCGACACACAGAACAAAATTGTTCGGAAACTTCCGCAGGTGCTAATTGAAAAGTGGCTCCAGTTGACTGACACCTTCATGGCTGCCACCACTTTGTACCCTTCACACTTCTTGAAGAATTTGTCTCCCACCAAGTGACAGTGTGCAACACATACCAAGCCCGTGGACTCAGAGCTGTTAGCCCTCCTAATACCAGATGATACAACAGCAACCATATATCGCCCTCAGGCCCTATACATACTACCAGGGAAAGACCCTTCATGGCTGACCCTATACATACTACCAGAGAAAGACCCTTCATGGTTGTCCATGACACCGAGATCGACTCCTCATCCACACACAGTTGGGGAGAGACCTCATCCCATTCACCCCAATTTAGATCTCCCACTACAAGGAGAAACCAGTTTTGTCCTATGCACTACACTTGTGACTCACTGAACAGCTGCTCTGGGTTTGCAGCAAAATCACTGACCCAACGAAAAGAGTTACTAAGGGAGTACCAATACTGCTACAAGTGTTGCAAATCCAAATATTTGCCCAAATACTGCACAACCAAAGTGCAATGTCACATCTGCAAAAGTGACCAGCACCCAACCTCACTGCATCTAGACGCCGAGCCACCACAGCAGATACCTCGTAACCCTCCTTTGGACAAGGAGCCACAACGTAACACAGAAGCATGCAGGGCTCCTCAGCAGACTGACAAACCACAACCAAAACCGAGCATGAGTGTCAACTGCACAGCACTGTGCACTGACTCACCATCCCCTCATTCGTGTCTTCCCATCTGCTTAGCAAAAGTGTACCCTGAAGGATGCCCTGAAGACACCATGAAAATGTACATGCGGATAGACACTCAAAGCACCTGTACCCTGGCCAGACCCGTATTCTTCGACCTCTTTGAGGTGCAACAGGCTAAACTTCCCTTCACTGTATCAACGTGCCATGGACCAAGAAGCACGGCGGGGAGGAGAGCTACTGGACTCTGCATAGAGTCATTGGATGGAAGTTCCCAGTTCCCACTACCGCACGTATTTGAATGTGATGGGATACCGAATGACCGCAGTCAGATTGCAACACCTGAGGTCATAAGTAGCGTGCTTCACCTACAGCACCTGGCTCATAACTTCCTCCCTCTAGATCTGGTGGCTGATATCCTACTCTTGTTGGGGAATAATGCCCCACGCGCCTTTCTCTTCTCCGAGTCAGTCAGCAGCCCTGTAGATGGCCCAGTGGCCATCAAATCTCCACTAGGATGGGGGATCGTAGGAATTGTCAGTGACGCCCAGATGCAGGCTCCAACCCTGGCAAATACCTTAGCACCATCCATTCCAACAGTTTTCCGACGCCAGTCTAAAAGGCTGCCGCCGATCACTACACCTTTGCTAGGACACCCTAAACAGCCAGCAACCACCAGACGTCCACTAAGACACTACACAGGCATATGCCTCCGCACCGCCCTTTCCAACAGCTTCCCGACGTTCCCGACGCCCTTTGACACCATGGACGCAAGAGTACCATTCCAATCCTAAAAGGCTGCCAGAAGCAACCACCAGACTTTCACATTTGCCTCCAAGATTACCTGTCAACCCTAAAAGGCCGCCAGAAGCGACCACCAGATTCTCACCTTTGCCGCCAAGAGTACCTGTATACCCTAAAAGGCTGCCAGAGGTGAACAGCAGACTTGCACCAAGAGGCTGAACTTGAAGATTGAACCTCAAGCTTTGCTTTGTTTGATGCTTTATTAATGTTTACTTTTTTTCTCTTAGTTACCGTATATACTCAAGTATAAGTCGAGTTTTTCAGCCCATTTTTGTGCTGAAAAATCCCCTCGACTTATACTCGAGTCAGATTCCCTCTGAAAAAATAATGGTGTGGAGTCGCTGCCGCCGGAGCGGCCCCAATCCCGCCGCCTCGGGAAGGGAAAGGCAAAGCGCTTTTGCCTTCCCTCCCGGCCGGGCTGTTGGGAGTCGCTGCCGCCGGCGCGACCTCAGTCCCGCCGCCTCGGGAAGGGAAAGGCAAAGCGCTTTTGCCTTTCCCTTCCCGGCCGGGCTGTCTGGAGTCGCTGCCGCCGGCGCGACCTCAGTCCCGCCGCCTCGGGAAGGGAAAGGCAAAGCGCTTTTTGCCTTTCCCCTGCCGGGCTGTCGGGAGTCGCACGCCGGTGCGACCTCAGTCCCGCCGCCTCGGGAAGGGAAAGGCAAAGAGCTTTTTGCCTTCCTTCCCGGCCGGGCTGTCGGGAGTCGCTGCCGCCCACGCGACCTCAGTCCCGCCGCCTCGGGAAGGGAAAGGCCACGGCTTGAAGGCCGCCGCTGGAGCGTGCTGCGCACAGCCGCTGTGCTAGCATCGGATCGGGCGCGCCGGACGGTTCCGACCGAGCCCCGAGCGCGCCTTTGGCGCCCGCCCAGCACCGCGGAGCTCCTTGTACCGGGAGAAGGGAAAGACCCCCGGGCGGGGCAGGGAGAGGAGCTTCTCCCCGCCCGCCTCTTTCCGCGCCCACCGGTGTCCCCGCAGGACGACCCCCGCCCGCAGTCGCCGCCGCTTGAAAGAGACGGGCCGGGTGGGTAGAAAGGCGCCGGGCGCCTTGAGGAGAAGGTCCCGCGTTCGCCTGTCTGCCGCGGATGTCAGCGGAGCTTTGCCGCTGCTTCGTCCGGGGTCTCTGGGCAAACACGTCCACCCGAGCGGGGCTTGTCGCTCCGGCACGCAACGAGCGCTGCCTCGGATTCCTGTCCGGTTGCCCCCTTTGAGGGCGATGGCAGTAAACTGTTCCCGTAGCAGCGGCTGCCCGCTGACATCCGCGGGCAGACAGGCGAACGCGGGACCTTCTCCTCCAAGGGCGGCCGGGCGCCTTTCTACCCACACCCGGCCCGTCTCTTTCAAGCGGCGGTGACTGCGGGCGGGGGTCCTCCTGCGGGACACCGTGGGCGTGGAAAGAGGGGAGGGCGGGAGAAGCTCTCTCCTGCCCTGCCCCGGGGGTCTTCCCTTCTCCCGGTACAGGAGCTCCGCGATGCTGGGCGGGCGCCAAAGATGACGCCGGGCTCGGTCGAACCGCCCGGCACGCCCGATCCGATGTTAGCGCAGCGGCTGCGCGCGCAGCTTCGCTTCCAGCGGTGGCCTTCCAAGCCGTGGGCCTTCCCTTCCCGAGGCAACGCGGGACTGGGGCCGCCTCCTTCCCGAGGCAACGCGGGACTGGGGCCGGGAAGGGAAAGGCAGGCGGCGGGACTCCCAACGGCCCCAGCCGGGAAGAGAAAGGCAGGGGAAAGGCAGGCGGCGGCGACTCCCAACGGCCCCAGCCGGGAAGGGAAAGGCAGGCGGCGGCGACTCCCAACAGCCCCAGCCGGGAAGGGAAAGGCAGGCGGCAGCGACTCCCAACAGCCTTAGCCGGGAAGGGAAAGGCAAAAGCGCTTTGCCTTTCCCTTCCCGAGGTGACGGAGATAGTGAGATCGCTTCCCAAATTAATTATTTTTATTTTTGAAATTTACCAGTAGCTGCTGCATTTCCCACCTCGGCTTATACTCTGAGTCAATAAGTTTTCCCAGGTTTTTTGTGTAAAATTAGGTGCCTCGGCTTATATTCGGGTCGACTTATACTCGAGTATATACGGTATATAGCTTACTGTTTATCTTAGTTATATAGTTATATGCTATTCAGTTAGTATTACTGTTTCCTGCTTATCTTAGTTTATAGTTTATTTTTTTCCTCTTCTCTTAATAGTGGAATTTACAATTCCAGGCGGGGAGTGTGCTGTCCCAGCCAGTCTATGGGAATTGGATAGTTACTTAGGAGTTATGAGCTGTCCCCTTAACGGAATGCATCATGGGAAATGTAGTTAAAGGTATCCTGGGAAATGTAGTTCATGTCACGTGGCAACATCTGTAATCTTGGTTGGTCACTAAATTGACCCTCAAGGAGTTGGGGGAGGTTTCCCTCCATTCTTGCCTGGACTCATGGACTGATAGCAGCTTTCTTTCTATCGCTATGAGATGGGTTAGGAAATAACCATCTTTTACCTGCAAGGCTGATATGCAAAGGATTGCTCATTATGGAAGAACTTTGTCACAAATGTGAGTCATGAAGATACCTGATGTACCAATAAATGTACTTTGTTATGGATGTCTTGTGGAATTTATCTATCTGCATCTGCATAGCTACAAATCCACCTCTGTGCATGAGACAGGACAGGGCAGGACAAGTTATGAGCGAAGAGACCCCGTCCTGCTGCATCAGCTCCTAGTCACATTGCCTTTTCTTCACCCTGTCTTGGCTACTGAAGATAAAAACAAGTTCTTGATGAAGGAAAGGGCCCTCAGTGGAGGCCTCATAGGTGAGATAGGTTGGCCTGATGGGTCAGAGTTCCTCATTCCAGAGAGTGGAGATGGATGATTGTCTCCTCTCAAACAGCTTTCTGTCTCTCATGTACCAAAATAGTAATTTGACTTTTACAAAAGAAAGAAAACATTCCTTGCATCCTGTTCTGCTGGCAGCTTTCAAAGGCAATTAAATTTCCTTATTTTTCAAGAGACAAGAGTTCTCCAAATGCAACTGAGAAAAACAATGGATGGTTCCCTTCCCAACTTCAAATGACCTCTCAAAAGATTTCTGAAATAATGTGATGGGAAGCTTTTCAATGAAGATGCAAATGACTTCGTTTTGGCTTCCCATAAGACTGAATTGTCGAGATTTCAAAAAACACCCAATTCATCCCAATGAGATCAGAGTAGGAATAGAAACATAGTCAAGCTGGGAAATATACTTAGTCTTTTGACATGACAAATAATTCTAGTTTTAACATACTTTTAAAAGATTGACTTTATTCTCAGCTATAGGTTTTTTTCTGCTGTGAATATTGCTGTAAGCTTCTAATGGGTATTTTTTTAAACTGTTAAGATTATTTTAAACTATTTTTTCCATATGTTGTTTTAATCATTTGGTCATGTCTGACTCTTGCTGATTTTATAGGCAAGTGCTGTCCATGCTACCCTGTCATTTTCCCCCCATATATATCTATATGGAAATATATTTTTACATTTTTACCAGATACTGTATACTGGTATCTATATTTACCCCTATAGATCTATCTATCAACCAATTCTACATAACTGATCTGACTAATACACAGTTTCACTTTGTGGATGCAGGCCCATAACGTTTTAAAGGTAGTCCTCAATTTACAACAGTTCATTTGGTTGACCGTTTAAAGTTACAATGCCACTGAAAAAAGTGACTTATGACTGTTGTTCAGAGTTCTGACCTTTGCAGAATTCAAAATTTCAAAATTCAGATGCTTGGCAACTGCTTCATACTTATGACCGTTGCTGTGTCCTAAGGTCATGTGATCCCCTTAACAAATGTCTCACTTAACTGAAATTTTGAGCTCTGTTGTGGTCATAAGAACTACCTATAATTAGGAAGCCACACGAGAACACTACTTTATGACTTAAATACATGCTGATTATATACATTAATCTTAGTTTATTTTGTTGTTATATAAATCTTATATGGAGTTCTGCATTTAATTATTTGCTATTAATTTGCTGTTTAAATCTGGTGGTTTTGAAGGGACTTTGGGAATATAACTTTGCACAGGCCTTGCTTCTTTCAGCGATGAATGCTGCCATTGCTTCTTTGAAAAGAAAGCATGGCTCAGTCAGTTTCAGATGCAAAAAGTGCCAGGCTCAATCCTTGATATCTTCCATTTTTTTAAAAAAAGCAGCCTATATATCATAGAATTCTGCCAGAGACTTAAGAATGCTGTGGCTGCTGCTGCATTCAAACTCATTCAAAACATACAAACCCTGCAGTCAGATTAGGCAGAAGACATCTCCCTCTGTGGAAGCAAAGCGTGTTTCCAAGTAAGAATGAAAGACCAAGTCTTGGCAGAGGCTGCTGTGTTGCTGGTTTTTAGGAAAACCAAAAGGAAAGTACGCATTCCTTTTTCATATTTATTCTGGATTTAATTAGCACAGATTGTCCTGATCCAGAGAATTGATCATAGTAAGTATGTTCTTACTTTCTATTTCCATTGGAGGGAAGACCTGCAAATCAGTATGGAGTGATTTTATTTTAAAAAAAAAACCTTTTAAGAAAACCCTATACTATCAAGTTTTAGGCAAATAACAATTGGCTGATTTCCCAATTGTGATCAATCATTATGCTAATAAAATTTGAAAAGAATTAAATATAATTTTTATATTTTTAAAAATATAAATTAAAGAATTTTTAAAGGAAATCTTGAAAACAAATTGGATGAAAGGAAGGAGAGACAGACAGAAAATATGCACCCTTGTTGGATTCTTAGTGCTTCTGGGTAACCAAAGTTGGGTGCCACTTTAACTCATTCCATGATGGAGCTCCTGAAAATATTACTACTTATGGACTATTTGTCATTTATTCTGAAGGGGTAATTGAAGTCTTTCAGGCAGAGATATAGGAAGTGAGAGTAACTTTTAACCTTTGCAGCAGGAGGCTACTTAAATTTTGGGAGTGGCCTTTAGGAGTCTCCAGAATTTACTGTTGTACCTTTTGAAAGACCAAATGTGGCCTTCAGTCCAGAAAAAAAAATATTATCCAGATTTTTTTAATTCCCAGTGACTCACTTCAATCATAGAATGTAGAAGGACTACACAATGCGGTCAGCCTGGGATCATGATCAAAATCAAAATGTGATTATCAAAATAGAAAAGAATATTTAAATAATAATGTTCTTTCATTACTTAATTTTAATTTAAAGGAATTATTTTAATGTAGATTTTTTAAAATAAGGAATTGACAAAAATTATCAGCTACAGCCGATTCAAAACAAACCTTCATTGCCAGTTGCCCGTTTCTTTGACAATCCATCTTTATGATGCTGAGATCTGGAAAGGTTTTTTTTTTTTTTTTTTTGCAGAGATTGTGAAATGGAGAAACAAGGATTAAGATGAAGTTGTTGATAAAGTTGCCTGTAGTCTTCCTTGAATCAGGTTGCAGCAGATTCTAAGCACTGGAAAGCTTAAGCCTAGAAATTAAAAGAATAAAATATGAGCAAAGTCAGTTGGAAAATAAGCCACTCACAAGCAATCCAGCTTTGTTCTGGCTTCAAATAAACCACTACTAAGCCAGAAAAACACCAACTCAGCCCTTAAAACAGGCTAATAGCACAGGTACAGAACCGATCTGGGAGTGGCACAAGAGGGAGGAAGATACAAGGAAAAAGAGAGAAAACAGTAGGGATGATCATTGCTGAAGACTACTGATTTAATTTAGTTGTTTGTTTACACATAAGCTTTAATTGCATTAGAATATGAAAACCAAAGGTTAAGCTGAAAGCTCTTTACTGTGGCTTAGTATCAGTCTGCAACTCTATGCAAACAGCATTCTCATTTATCCAACATAAACTGGGTGTTCCCACTGGCCATTTAGATAAAATGAATTTGTTTCCAAGAAGCCAATTGCAATTGTCAGTTCAAATAGCTGGATGACAAGCTTAATGCAACAATTACGCATGAAGGCTTAGGAATAGTTTTCTGTGAAGCACTGCCAATTACACACACACACACACACACACAAACTTGGCCCAAGAACTAGTCCAGTGGGTAGGAGTGGGTGCTGTACATGGCATAAAGAGAAGGTAAATTGGGAGGGCTCTGTAAACTATTCAAAGTATTCCTCTGAATCCACCTTTTAGAAATTGGGCTGGATGTGCCTGTTACAAATCAGCTTTGGCCAGCTTGAGGATCTTACCCTACCTGCTGAGCTCTACAAATTAATCATTTGACACAGAAATATAACACTGCAAAAGAAATGGATTTGTGCTTAATATCTATCAAAGCATCCCTGCCTATGAAACCATTGAAAAGATCCATAAACTACAAAACTACATACCCTGCAATGAAAGCAGAATTAAATCGATTGCTCTTGTTTTCTGCTCCACCCCATGTTTTTAGTACATGCTGTGTGTCTCTTTCTGCAAAACCTCAGTGGTCAATGTGAAGACAATGTGAAGACACAAAGCCACCATTACTCTTATCTAATGAGCTGTAATAGCACATTCATGGTATGTCAGCACCTTTTGTGAGGAGGCAATATTCCTAGTAGGAGGCAACCATAATTGAGTTTATTGGATATGGGTGGAGGTTGTGGTAGAATTGTTTATAAACAGCAGGTATCATGAGTGGAGCACTAACTTTCTAGGTGTGGAAGGAAAGATTAATTTAGTCCAGGAGCTAGGAGGTAGGGTGAGGCAAACATTCCCACTAATTGTAAAACAGGCTGCCAACAAGCAGAAAAAACCCACCTGTTTTGATTCAGTTTTAGATAAACCAGCATGAGCCAGAAACACAAATACACACCCTCAACTTTCAGACCAAGGGAAAGAAAAGATCCAGACTATTTTCAGACTGGAGCAAAATCCTTAGTGTCTTCAGGTATGTATGATTAGGATTGTGGCCACAGAAACATTGTTCTGATGGCCATCTCAGATCTTTTAAGGGCTCCTATTTCTTGGAGAGGACAGTAGAAATCAATCCATCACCCAAAACAAATTTGTGCTACTATTTCTGCCTTTTATATTATCATACTGAAATTTAAATGTACTCTAGATCAGTGGCCCCCAACCTTTTTTGAACCAGGGACCGGTTTCACAATTATTTATTCTTCCACGGACCGGTACCTGAGTAACGCGAGACTCCACCGCCATCAGGACGGCTCTTCGTTCGAAGCCGCCCCCCCCTCTTCGACAAAACTAAGGCGCGAGCACCCAAACGCCGCTTTCCAACTGAAAACCCGGAAGCACTTTCCAACCGAAAACCCGGAAGCAACCGAAAACCCGGAAGCGCCGTCGAAACAAGATGGCGGCGCCCAAGCTTTGCGGCCTGGTAAAAAATGATCCACGGACCGGGACCGGTCCGGGGACCGGTGGTTGGGGACCCCTGTTCTAGATTCTTCAGTGACCTTAGTTATACGAACTTAGGCATCTTTATGCAGAATCATGTGTTCTGTTTTAAAAAAAGTAGAATTCATAGAATTGGATGAAACCACTAATGTCAATTCTGCCCCTACTGTTACCTCAGTCATTCCCAGTTATCACTTCCTTTTTTTTAAACTTTTTAAACTGAATAAATTATAAAGTCCAACAATTGTATGCCTAATACTTTCCCTCACCACAGAAGTAACATACAGCATGCCAGTATTTTCATAAAATGATGATGATGATGATAATAATAATAATGATATGTCATCTTTAAAAAACCCCAATGTGCCAAGAGAACTGGACTTCAGTATCAATTCCACATGTTTTCTTAAAGAGTCATAAGTAACCAGATTATACAGCTTCCCAATTCTTCCATCAATTGCCTTCAAATTGTTCCCTCTCTCCTGCCAATGTATCATCTCCAAAATCTATGGTATTATTTTCTGAGCATGCTGGGGGGGGAAAGTAAAATGAACATTTTAATTATACTCTTGACAAATCGCCATGTTGACTGGCTGTCAGGGATGTGATTGAACTAGAATGGAGCATTTGCTAGTGAAGTCCCTCCCCCTCAACACAGTTCTGAATTCCTTCACTAATCCTGATAATAATAGTTGTTTTCATACTACACACAGAGAGAATTGTTAACTTTTTTCCAGCAATTCTTTCCTTGATTCTCACCTACTGAGGTGAAATGAACTCTGCCCTCCTCTCTAGTGAGCTTCGTGTGTGCATCAAAACATCAGAATAATTTCCTGGAGCAGAAAACACATATAAAACCGAAACTTTAAGTCCTGAAATGGACTTGATATAACTGTAATCAAAGAAAAATCTCCAAACTCCTCCTGTATCTGATTTTTATTCTTTTTTTAAATTTTATTTTATTTTAATACAAACAATCCATCTTCCATTAAACAGTGTATCATCTGGGTACAAATGTCTTGTGCAATAACAACTAAAATTTATAGCCATATTCATTATTTGTTTACTCTTAATGCTGGTATACATAATATATCTAATACTGTAACAATCCTCATCTTAACTTATTTAATTCTATTAATATATTCTATATTTTGCTATTCTACTTTCATTTCTGACTTTCATATTTATTTAGAATAGAATATTTATGTAGAATAGTTCCCATATAATATTCAATTTGTTCCTTCTCTTTAATTGCAAGTGTTAACCTATTCATTTCTGCACATTCTAATATTTTCCTAATCACATTTTCATCCGTAGGAATCTCTTCGCTCTTCCAAATCTGTGCAAATACAATTCTAGCTGCAATTAATACATAGATAATCAAATATACTTTTTATTTACTATAAGTTTCTGGTAAAATCCCCAGCAAAAATATTTTGGGTTTCAAATCAATATGTTGTTGTATCATCTTCTCCAACAATATATGTATTTTTGTCCAATATTTTTTAACTTCTACACATGTCTGCCACATATGGTAATATGACCCAGGTGTCTGGTGGCATTTCCAACATTTAGCTGATTTGTCTTTAAACATTCTTGCCCATCTTGCTGGCACAAAATGCTATCTATAAAACATCTTATACTTTCTTTAGTAAAGTATATAGTTTTCTTTATATGCTGTTGACATTGTTAGTTTGTAGTTTCTATCCCACAGTTGCTGCCATTTTTTAACTCTATTGTATAGCCAAAAAAATTTGCCCATGCAAAACATTCTCATCACTTGTTCTTCTTCTAGTTTGATACCCAATAAGTAGTTATACAGGTTTTTTTTTTATCAACCTCTCTTCTGTTCCTGTTATTATCCAATTCTGTCAATTCTACATAAAAACCATATAGTTTAGCATCTTTTTCACATCTAGACTGTATTTGCAGTTGTGTATACCAAACTATATCAATCTCTTGTTCGTTCAATTCATGTCTGATTTTTATTCTGCAAGTCACTCCAGGCCTTTTAATCTAATCTCCATGGCTAATATGATTGATTATTCATATTAATGGTTGAAACCATTTACTTTACAATCATTTAATTCCTAAAATCCTCTGGCAATTAGCTAAGCATTGGATGCAGCTTGATTCTAGGAAATACCAAAAAAGAGTAACTATCCTGAGAACCTCCATTATTAAAATGTGATTTCCAGGCACAATCTACACCTGTTAAGCCACAACTTTTGACTGTATTACTTCATGCCATTTGATCATCTCCTTATCTTAACTTTAACCTTAGACTGTCTACTATTGACCTCACCCCTTTCCTAAGAGGTCTGTAGGGGGCGTGCATAAGCGCACCAACGTGCCTACCGTCCCTGTCCTATTGTTTCTCTTATTCTTCTTTTATTTTTCTTATATGTACCCATATTTCATGTATTCACAACTATGTATACACTTATACTTATTATCTTGTAAACAATTGGCAAATCAAATAAATAAATAAAAATAAATAAATAAATAAACCAGCAATTATTGTGAATCACAACTAGAGTTACCAGACATCTGGCAAAAGGAGGACATTCCCTCTTTTTTGTCCTCATGTCCTTGATTTGTCAGTGTAGTTTTAAAATCAAATACGGCCTGACTTTTTGAATATCTTTTTCTAAAAGAAAATGGGCTATTTTCACAACAGAATTCATTCAAACTATACATTGTGACCTTATAGATTGTTTGCTTCTTTCTTTTCATCTATCTACAGGCTCAGCAGCCTAGATTTATGTTATTTAATTTATTTTCTGATTTCAGCAATTGGCTTCAATCCAGCCCCTTCAAATCTACGATCACTTTAGCCTGTAGATCAAATGACTTGTCATATATTTCTATAGTGAAATTTGAAAAACATGTTATCCATTTTATGTTATCACTAGTATATGTTCTTGAAAATTAAGATTTATCAGAAAAACATTGTGATTGAAAAACCAGACTTTCTGAAGCTGAAAGAAATATTCATATACAGGTAGGCCTGGGTATTTTATTTTGCTGTTTTTGACTCTAAGTTTTGTTGCAAATGCCAAGAAAGTTTAACAATAAACAATCTTTTTCCTCTTCTAAGGTTTCTTTTCCAATTGTCCATGTCCTCCTTTGCCTGTTCAGATATCTCTAATCCTAGTAGCGATTTCTTCTGTTTGTCTTCCCTGTACTTCAAAAAACTTATACTGAACACCAGTATAATTTGGAATGGTGAGTTTGATGAAGTTTGATGAAGTTTGGTAACTGAGATATTAGAACCATATCTCATGTGATTGAAATAATTCCCCTAAGCAGAAGCGAATAAAACCCAGGAATTTCCTGGCCTTACTTCTGTGATAGGTTTTCCACTCTCCAGAACTGCCCTATCCATTTTGGTCTGATTCTCTCCTCCCTTCTCCCCATGCAAAAACAAAAACAAAAAAACAAGTTTAAAAAAATGCCTATTCCAAGCCTAGAGTTTTGGTGTTTGCTGAAATCCCATTCAGTGGGGTTTCAGGTTTTAATTGGAATTAGAGGTAGTGTGTACAGGATTAAACTTGCAGTGTTTTTCTAATCTAATCAAACTAGAGCTGGAAGGAACCTTGGAGGTCTTCTAGTCTAACCTTCTGCTGAAGCAGGAGATCCTACACCATGGGTGTCAAACTCATGTTGTCACGACAGTGTCACGTGACTTATCAGGACTTCCCCCCCCTTTATTAAACCAGGCGTGATGCATCCGGCCTGTAGGCCTAGAGCAGGGGTGGGCAACTCACGGCCCGCGGGCCACATCCGGCCCGTTGGTCTGTCCAATCCGCCCGCCCCTGAAAAAGATCGCTGGGCATGGCATATTGCCCTGCGCCACGTGGCCCCCAAAGCTGCAAAACAGTGCGGAGCACTCGGGTAGGAAAGAAAGAAGAACTTTGCAAAGGCCTCGGCTGGGAGTTCGAAATCACCTTCAGTGCGACCTCTCGGAAGGTGAGTCCCTGCCGATCCCTTTTTTTCCAGGGCTTCAGGCTTAAACTTTGCAAAGGCAAAGTTTGCAGGTGGGAGCGTCTTCTGGCCGAGGAGTGGGAAGGTTCCCGCCCAGCGGGCGGGCGGGCTGCTTGGAGCGGGCTGTTTGGAGCGGGCTGCTTGGAGCCACCTAAAGCTAGGCCGCTGCTGGTGGAGCCTTGCCCTGCCTTGGTGCCCTGTTTCCCGGCTCGGTGGTCCTGCTCGGGCGGCACTTTAAAGCCTGCTCCCAGCACCCGAGCAACTTCCCAGCAACTTGTGGCTTCCTTTTTCCTCGTGGGCGCCGCGCCTGGCCCCAAGCCGCGCAGCAGAGGGGAAACCCGGAGCACCGCCAGGTCGCTCCTCCAAGTAGCCCGCCTGCCCGCCCGCCAGGCGGAACCCTTCCCGCTCCTCAGCGGGAAGATGCTCCCACCTGCAAACTTTGCCTGTGCAAAGTTTAAGCCTGGAAGCCCGAAACCCAAGCAACTTCCCCAGCAACTGGCTTCCTTTAACTCGCGGGCGCCACACCTGGCCCCGAGCCACACGGCGGAAGGGAAGCCCGGCGGGCGGGCGGGCTGCTTGAGGAGGTGACCCGGCGGTGCTCTGGCAGCAGCAACAGGCAGTTCCGCCCGGGCTCCGCTCAGGTGTCCGGTTGCTGTCAGGAGTTGCACCGCTGGCACAGCTCAGTGGGCTCAGTCTGCGTTGCCTTGGGAAGGAAAAGGCAAAACCAGGAGCCGCTGAACCTGAGCTCCGGTGCCGCTGCTGCCGTTGCAGCACTGCCGTGGCTCTTCCTTTTTGCCTTCCTTCCCGGGCAACACGGGACTGGAGCCGCCGCCGGGCGGTAGCAACTCCTGACTCAGGGGCCTCCCAGGGAGGGGAAGGAGGAGAAGGGGGAAAGGGGCGATTCCCAAAATCTTGTGCTGACCGGCCCGTCTGTCAAATTTTAAAAGTCAATGCGCCCCGAGCCAAGGGGTAAAGTTTGCCCACCCCTGGCCTAGAGTTTGACAGCCTTGCCCCATACCATTTCAGACAAGTGACTGTCCAGTCTCTTCTTAAAAATCTCCAGCGATGAAGCACCAAAAACTTCTGGCTCCTTTGAAAGCCAATTCCTTCATAGAGAAGGGAAAGTTATATTTGCAATAGCCACTGATAAAACTTTAAGTTATCATTGTATGTTTGAGGGAGTGGCAACCACACAATCCCAGGCCAGAATCAGAGGTGTTATTCAGCAGGTTCTGACCAGTTCTGGAGAACCAGTAGTGGAAATTTTGAGTAGTTCAGAGAAGCGGCAAATACCACCTCTGACTGGAGATTTCACAGTATCCTTCCCCTGCTAAGCCCATAGAACCGGTAGTAAACAATTTTGAATCCCACCACTGGCCAGAATCCTTTTTTAGTGGTTCTTGGAAACATTTCTGGCCAGGAGACCAGGTTTTATTCCATTCCTGGACACCTTATTTGGAAAATTGCTCTGTCTCAACAATTCAAAAAATCATTATCAACATCCTTTTGATGTTGAAACAGAAGAAAGCCAAAACTAAAGTCCTAACATATGCTTATTATACAACAAAAAAAAAGCTCACTGGAAAATCCCTCAACCAACCCGGCATTCTTTGTGACATAGCTTTAGAGAAGTCCATATGATAACTGAATCCTGGAAGCAAATGTAATATTGGCAAATCAGCATTTTCAACAAGAGAAACCAAAATAGGAGGGGTGGAAATGAAATTTTGAGGTTAGATTCATCTACAATAGGGTACCCGTTTCTTCAGCCCCTTTGTTTCTTTTCTTACTAGGGTGCATTTTCTGACAGGTAAGGACAAATGAAAAAGAATTTTTGTTTGTCCAAGGCTTATGTAAACTTCCTGTAGAAGCCAGGAAGCTTACACTTATCAGAGAGTACATGAAAACACCTGCCCATCAAGACAGCCATCACCTGCACAAAGGCTTTGTTGCACCTTTCATTCTAAGAAAAAGTTGCCTCTTAGTATTGATTATCAGCCACACCTGAATGAACCAACATAGATTTGGTCAATTAAAGTTGACTTCATTGCCTTCAATGAATAGCTGTTGCCACAACATTCCTACCAATTCTGCCTGTACAAAGGAACACAAGTGGAATAGTCATCACATTAAGAATATCCTTCCCCCAATCCCATTTCCTCTCTAGCCACATTTCAAATAATTTTTCTTCTCCTAACCGTATATTTATTTGTTACTTGGATAAATCTGTCAGAAGTAAAACAGGATAACCACTTTCTGTTGGCCAAACAGGCAATGAATGAGACTGATTACATTTAGTGTTTTACCACAGATTGCTACTGAGGCTTAAAATGGTTATAATATTCATTCCAAAGCGGAGACTGTTTTTCAAGTCCTTGCAAATATGGTCAACTACTGGAGAGAAACAGAGTTTTTTGCATCTCTTTCCTACCATCACTTGGTCAGCTGGAGTTTTGCAGTCCAGCCCAATTATGGAGAAATGCTGGAGCTGCAACGTTATAAATGTGTGCTTTGGAGTAAGGCATTTCTTTCTTTAAAAAGCAAATACATCTGTATTAGATTTCAAAATGTTACATCATGTATATTTTGGAAAAAGTTGTTTTCCATAGAATTCTTATCTAATAGAAAGTGCTTGAGAACAAATATTAAGGCAAAATACACACAAATTGCACACAAATCAACATTAGGACAAGAATAATATTGAAAATAAAAAATTGTATATTATAACCAAAGATTTACAATCCCCTCCTTTAAAAAAAAAAAAACCACAAATAGAAATTTGCAGGGTACAAGAGAGATTCCTATTGACGAACACATTGTTAATGTTTTGTAAAACATTCTTTTTTCTCTTTCTCCTCCTCCTAACCAATTAATTATTGCAAGTTGCCTTGTTTGGATTATATTGTAAAGTATGGCTGTACACTCTCAGTCAATTTGATGACCTTACCATCTTTCTCAGCAGCTAAGCTCTAAAAAACCATGAGCCCAGTTTGATACATAAAATGCAAAAAAAAGAGAGATCAAAATAGGCATAGGAGTATATTTGATTTAAGCTTTATTGGAATTTTAAAGGTCATGACAAATCATTATCTAACAGAAAATGTCATGAACTATATAATTTCATGTTTAAAGTATAGAGCAGGGGTGTCAAACTCACGTCATCATGGCATCATCATGTGACATATCGTGGCTTTTTTCCCTTCACTAAACCAGATGTGGGCGTGGCCAGCACATGATGCATCCAGCCCACGGACCGTGAGTTTGAAATCCCTGATATAGAGGGACTTCTGGGGAAGCACCTATCTCAACCAGTGCACATTGTGGTAAGACACAAGGCCAATATATACTTTTTTCTTGCAGTAAGTTTTTAAACTAGTAAATATGCAGTGTTCTAGTTTCATAGCTGTAAATATCACCTCCTGAAAATATATGTATTTAATATTAGGATGGGTGCTACATGCAGTGTAGTGTGAAGACTCAAGGTTAAACTGTTCCATTAGTTTCTTCAGTATGGGTTTAAATTCCTTTTGTAATCCAAATACAGCAGAGACATCTTTTGAAGCATGACAAACACTTCAATCCAGGGAACCTGGGCATCATATACTGTAGCCAAATCCTTGATAAAAAAATATTCTCATTTCTGATATATTGCACGACTTAAACAATTGGGTATATTAATGTGAGCAAACTGAAATTGGGATGGAAAAGGGTGGGGTTTGAAGGAGAATTCTTTGGGTTTTGTTAAAAAACAATTAATTTAGGTGTGACTAAGCACTGATAAAAATGCCATTAAGTTCACAATTCCACTGTCAATTAAGAAATGACTCTTTTAGAAGGTCAGCTAAGGAACAGGTGTCAAATAAGCTACAGTCAATAATTCACACTATAATTAAACTAAACTTTTAGATTTAACATTCTTAACCTTCCCCTCACTATTCTTTTGTTCTTTGAGTGTGGGTTCCTTTTGTCCAAGCTCTATCATGGAATGTCAATATGGTTTACTTTCTTAATACTGCAACTTGCAGATTTGAATCAGAACTTAGACAATAGCTTACCTGTCAGGTTTACCAGAATCTTTACAATGAGTAATATGAAGGGGATGGAGAATGTTGTAAACTGACCTGAGAAAACATTGTTACAAAAGAGCAGCTTAAGAATTTTCAACAGACTCTGAAGCAGTCTGGTTACAAATGTTTGAAAAAATAAGTGAACCAATAAATAAGAACTGCATTTCAAGGGAACAACTATTTTAAACTCAGGAGGAACAGAAGGAAAATGAAGGAAAAACAAATGATATATTTACACCAATACATCAGGAAACAAACTGCAACCATTCCATGTTTAAGGGTCTTACTTTTAAATGGGTGTGCTCACAATTTATTTGAGGAAAGAAATTAACGTCAGAATATCTCCATAGATAGGAGCACCTTCATATTATTCTCACTCATAAAGAATTTCTGAATATTTATTCAGTAGCAATCAAAATGCACCAATCAGGAAAACCATATCGTGGTGAGGTAACAACCTGGCATGGATTCAAGAGAGAGAAAAGTTTCTGTACATGAATCTTTTCATGAGAAATTTTAAATTAGTGGGTATGGAAACTGGGAGAGGTCAGCAGATAAGGAGGAAAAGTCACATGGCAGTTAGCAATTATACAAATATCTAGCTAAACACCCAATGTAAATGTGGATGTGGATAATAGTATTTATCCAATTACTAATATTATTTATCCAAGATCCGAAACTTGCCTTTCTTTGGTCTAGTTTTCTTTTATAGGACTTCTAATCATTTATCTGATAGTTTAATCAATTAACATTTAAATCAAATAATAGGGACACTTTGGCCAATGAAACTGCTTTTCAAAGGACACATATCTAGGAGGGCCTTTGGTACCAGCCCCCTCCCCCAGAAAAAAAAACTCTCAGCAAAAAAGAAATCTTCTTCTTCGCAGGTTTGTTATTTTGTACAATGCTTTAACAGAGGGATTAGAATCAAGATCATATGAAGTGTTAATACCACTTTATAATACCTTGATAAGACTTGGAATATTGATCCAGTTTTGGTAGTCACAATATAAACATGTTAAGATTTTAGAAAGAGTGCAGAGAAGAGCAACTAAATTAGTGGATTGGAGGCTGAAACATAGAAAGAGCAGTGGCAAGAATTGGGTATGCCTAGTTTAATTAAAAGAAAGACTAGGGATGGCATGATAGCAGCCTTCCAATATCTAAGGGGCTGCCACAAAGAAAAGGGTGTCAACTTGTTCTTCAAAGCACCTGAAGGCAGAGCAAGAACAATGGATTGAAACTAATCAAGGAGAGAAGCAACTTAGAACTAAGGAGAAATTTCCTGACAGTTAGAACAATTAATCAGTGGAACAACTTACCTCCAGAAGTTGTAAATGTTCCAACACTGGAAGTTTTTAAGGAGAGATTGGACAGCCATTTGTCTGAAATGGGATAGGGTTTCCTGCTTGAGCAGGTGGTTGGACTAGAAATCCTCCAAGGATCCTTCCAACTCTGTTATTCCAATCCCATTTTCCAAAGTACAACTCCTCTGCAGTTGAACTGATCCTAAAGAATTCTTGATCTCCATATCCCAGCTACCTTACTTGCCATCTTAATATTAGGCATAGGCTGGCAGCAAGGGACAATTTCTTTTCTTTCTCAAAGGTGCCAACTGCAACATTTGAAGGTGCCAAGCTCTTCCTCTTTTCTCCTTCCATTCTATATTAGGGTCATTCCATTGTGTTCTCATTTAGTGAATACAACTGAAACTGGCAACTCCGTCTTAAGCAAAGACTTCGCTAGGGAAAACTATGAATGTTTTCCTTACAATCTCAGTTCAGCTTTCCTTTGCTTTACAGACCTGTAAATGTATGGATTGGTCATGAAGTTACTTTTTCATTACCATTGTAATTGTGAATGGTTGCTAGATGAGGCAGTTGCTAAATAAGGACTGTTGTATCGCAATCTTTTGCATTGCCAGAAATCTTTAAAATATTTTCCAGGCAACAATATGAACAATTGATTTATACTATATGGTCTTCTTAATCTCCCACATTTGTGCCAATGTTTTTATTAAAAAGGAAATATAATTCTTTAGAATTATGTAAGATTACAGATTTCTGAGTTCTGTAACCATTATGAATAACTACCCATTACCTCTTATTTTGGACCTCCTGAATCATATTCAGAAGGCACACATTTTCACTAAATTGGATTTATGCGGAGATTACAATTTGATCTGAATGGAGGAGAGCCACGAATATGTAACAGGTTTTGCTAATTGGCATGGCAAATTTGAATATAATAAGATTTGGCTGTTTGAACAGGCATGGGTGTCAGTGAAGCCTAAATGATTTGACATTATTCCATGGGTTTTTATTCTCAGTTTCACTTTTATGGCTTGTATGTTGGGTGGTCTTTGCAATTATTTATATTGTTGCTTTTATATTTAAACTTTGTTTGCTGCCCAGAGTCATTTTGGCAAGAGGGATGGCCATATAATTCTAAATAAAGAAACTCAGATTCTGTTATTCTACCCCACTAAAGTCGGAAACATTCCTGTAATGGCTGCTGCTTTTGTTTCTTGATCTACCTTGAAGGACTGAGAAAAGATGCCAAAAATGTGAGTAGCCAGTGTGCCTCCTCTTCCAGGAAGGACCAAAACTGGTGCACCAACCATAGTTGGACTATGGTCTTCCAAGCCATGGTTTCTACCTGCTCTTAAAACAGAAGCCATGAATCCCAGAAATAAAACACCTTTGCTCTTTCAGAGAAAACACAGCCACATCTACAGAAAAAGTTGGAATCTCTTGGAATTGGTATCTTGCTTGTGAAATTGTTCATAGAGAATACTGAAAAATCATAGAGATACCAGGAGGTAGTTTGGCACTGATGAGAAAGTTGACTTAGAAAAAAGCTGAATGGTTTAATTTACTTATTAGGCTTATGATTCATCTGTTATTACAGTTCAGCTACTGAAAACTCTTTTTATGAGGAGAATAACTTACAGCATTATGGAGAAGGACACCATCTTCAAATGATAGCAATTAACTGTATGAGAAACAATGGGGTCTTTTAAAAGCAATTCAATGCAGCAATATATAAGTGATCAGAGCTTATTCACCATGACCTCTTGCATTAACTATATAGCACACAAGAGTAGTTTCAATTACATCTTTCAACAAACTATATGATGCATTTACAGGAGATTGTTAAATTGCAACCCAAAGTTCACAGTTGTGTTATAGCTAATATATTACTTCAAGGTAAAATAAACAATACTGGTTTTAAAACAAAATATGCTGTATTTTAAATAGCTAATGCGCTAATCCAGGATTTCTATCAACAAGGAGCTGAATTGAGTTAACATTTATTTTTTTCCAAATTTAGAATTTGCATTGATTCTAAACCAATTTCTCACGCAAACACTTACTTTATGCCAAGATCATTACTTTCTTGGTCATATTTGAAATTTTTTAAGATTCAATATTTGATTAAAATAATTCCAGATTCTAATTTAGCAATAGAGAAAGCAGTTGAATCTTCTTGGAGTGGTACAAATATTATCTGATTTGATCTGTAAGCTAAATCAAAAATTTGGCTAAAAAGTCAAGTTTCATACCTTCCCACAATATATATTTCAAATCAGCATTGCCTTAATTCTTGGCTTTTAAAAATGGGACACAATTGTTGAAATCCTGGCAAAACTAGGGAATCGTTTTCTGGACATCTAAACACATTTCCAAACTACAGACCTGAAAACAGTGGAGGAAGCATTGCTACTCAAGCAAGCTTCAGTTTATATGCTGAAAACTCAATGAAGACCGAGGACACTCTTCATCCGAACTTGCCATGTTCTCCTTACACACTTCCAGAATCCCCAATTTTTACCCACACATTTCTTACCATGGAGAGCTCTCCAAGTGTACATTGCCAATATTGAGAAGCACTTAAAAAGAAATCACTAAAAAAAAACCCAGCATGGTTTTATACACAGTCTCATCAGGGAAATCCACCCCCTAAATATGAAAAGGGCACCTTTTTAACATTCCACAATCAATCCCCTCCAAAATTCCGCCCACTAAATAAATTGTCACTATCACTATAATAGACCTCTCTCCACCTGGGCAGGAACTGCCTGAATTGATGTTCACCTTCTTTGACTAACACTGGAGGCTAATTCGTTATCAGAGATTATGCAAGACACTTTTTCCCCTACAGCACGGCCAACAACTTCAAAGCAGCTTTTGGAATTAATAGATTCTTCCGAATTCCATTTGTATTTGATAATTCCTCAAAAAGACTAATGCCTCAATCAATAAATCCAAATTTGGAAGAGTATGAATAATAATCGCATTATAATAATCATATTAATACAGGTAGCTCTTGACTTACAACCATTTATTTAGAGACGTTCAAAGTTACATGAGTACTAAAAAATATGACTTATGACCTTTTTCCCCATGATCATGTGATTATAATTCAGATGCTTGGTAACTGGTTCATATTTATGACCTTTGCTATATGATTCCCCTCTTGCGACCTTCTGACAAGCAAAGTCAATGGGGAAGCCAGATTCATTTAACAATCAGGTTACTAACTTATTAACTGCAGTGATTCACTTAACAACTGTGGCAAGAAGGATAGTAAAATGGGGTGAAACTCACTTAACAAATGCCTCACTTAACAATCGAAATTTGGGGCTCAATCAGTGGTGGGATTCAAATTTTTTTACTACCAGTTCTGAGAGCGTAACTTGGTGGGCGTGGCAGGGGAAGGATACTGTAAAATCTCCAGTCAGAGGTGGTATTTGCCAGTTCTCCGAACTACTCAAAATTTCTGCTACCAGTTAGAACCTGCTGAATACCACCTCTGGGCTCAATTGTGGTCATAAATAGAGGACTACCTGTAATAATAATAATTAAACAAATCATGTAATTATCTTGTAATTTCAAAAAGAATAAATGAGAAATTACTAATCTCAAGTGATGGAACATCTATCATGTCCCTCAATAAACTTGAGTATTTATTATTGGCATGAGACTTATTTTTATGGAATAATGTCTCAACTAGAAATATGTTCAACAAAAATTGTGTTAAAAGACAATTTCTACTTCGTTCATCCCTCCTAGTTCCTATGCTTAAGCTTAATATGCGAACTTAACAATTTAACAACTCCCACTCTAACTATAGTAAATAGGGATAGACATTTAAATAGAGAAGAACCATGTAGAAAATTGCAGGCTCCTTCTTTCCTTTTCTTCCAAAGCTGATAGTAACAAGTTGATTTTCAATTTGGAGAAGCTATCAAGGTACACTGTGATTTATCACAGGTGAGTTAATCTTAAAGTTATATAAGGCAACTTTGCATGTTCTTGCTAAAAGCTAACAATATACAATTATTGCAGTTCTGAAACACAAGGGGTAGCTGTGCAGCCATGCAGTTTTGCATGGTCCAGAAGATGGGAAAATCTACTTTTAAACCAATAAAGTTCAACCTCTATATGTTAAAAAAAAAGTGTACTGAAGGAAAAACGAATGCAGGGAAAACAAGGGTACAAAACTATCACACCAGATATCAACTCAATATAGACAGCCTAACTGACTATGACTAGTCACTATTATCCTGAATAAAGTCTTACATTTCAGGACATGTTTAGAGATCATTGCAAGACAATTTTGGGGGGCATTATCTTGACCTTCTACTTATATGTTGTTAGGCAGGTCCTATTTGCTTTTTCGTTTTGTTGTTCTGAGCATACTTTTCATGGTTTTATGAAATTTAGAGAATAATTGAAATCCAGCTTTGGGAGTAAAACTGTTGATTTGTCAAATCAAGCAAGCATTTCATCTCTGAACTCATGGTTCAGCCCATTATTAGAAAATTATTTAATGCCTGGATTATAACTGAAGATGAAGTTGAAGGATGCTGTGATTAAAAGATCAAAGTGCTGACTAGTTTATTTTACAATGTGCCATTGTAAAAAAAAAGTATTATATAAGAAAGGCTTTTCAGGACATATAAGAGAAAATCCATTTTTTCGGAAGACAAAATATGGAGAAATTTGACAATTGCATTAGTGGGTACTATTGTGTTATATATATTAAAAAGTCTGGCATAAGTGGGAAGCAAGAGAATATATGTGTTGCTGCATGGAATTGCAGCAGGTTAGACAATTATAATAATTTTTGTAAATGATTTCTCTGTTGTTTTCAAACTCTTTCAAATGATGGATGAATCTGACCAGACTAATAGAGCTGCTATTAAGGCTACCCAATGGAGGCAAGAGAAGAGAAACACCATTATTTCTCCACTCTTATTAAATCTGCAGAGTGTTGTCTCTAGAGGCCCTGTTCATGATCACCTGGTCCCTCCTGGGACAAGAAAGTTTGGGGGATCATCTTCAGGGCTGTGCAGAGGGATTTGCTGAACCACCTGTCTGATGACAATTTCTGTCCAATCTCTCACCTTGGCTTTTTAAGGAAGCTATCAGAGAAGGTGGTTGCTTGGCAGCTTCAGGGTGTCCTGGAGGAAATTATCTAGACTCCTCTCAGTCAGGTTTCAGGCCTGGTTATGGGAAGCATCATTGTCACACTTGTGGATTATTTCTTCACAACACTGATCTTTAAATCATTCCAATGGCATCACAGGATTTGATCTTTCATCAATGTTTGGCATTCAAAAAGAGACTTGAAAACTTTAACCAGTCTACTTTGTAAATACCATAAAAACACATCCTCCAAGGTTTCCTGTCACAGCTATTCCATGTTCAAAACCTTTTCTTGATTTGTCTTTTGTATTCCTATTTTACTAATCTCAATGTCGTTGTTTTCCATGCCTTCAAATTCTAGTAAATATGTGCCAGGTAAGAATTCTTTTTAAAAAAAAAATATCATCATCTTCTAAAAGTTTAACCATTGAAATCTATATTTTGAATCCTTCAAAAAAGGTTTTAATGTGTAACTAATACCTCAGAAATGATACAGATTTGTTTTGAGGGATGCTAAAATGTATGTTTTTTCTTTGATTTGACAAGGCAAAAGATCCATAGTGGGTATTGTTTGTTTTGTTATTTTATAAAATGAATCTCCACCCACCCCTATTTGTGCTTTAATATCTCTTTTATTTATGAGGTTACATGACTTGACATAGTTAGTTTTTTTCTGTTTGCCTTGACTACAAATTGAAAAATGAAAGAATACCAAGTTTAAAATCAAGACAATTATGGTGACAAGACATGTTTCTCTTGTTTCCTATAGAATGTAATCAGCAGAGCAGTAATCTCAAATCTAGTTAATTGCAACCTTGAAGTTAATTCTACCAGGAAAAACAAGTTTTGAACTCTGTAAAGGAGGAGGTTGTAATCTGATTTCGAGGAATGAAAGCCAAACTCAACCACCTTCACCATGCCCTCTGACATGATTCATTTTCATTTCTGCCAATGGCATTTAACAACCAAGTTAGAAAGGTCACCAAGGCTGCCATTGAATGTAGTTGGATATAAATTCATTTGGGTACCATTCCTTTCAAGTGTTTCAGATTGATCACATTTTGAAATAATGATAAGAACATCAACATAAGAAGGGAAACAACATATATGGTCAAAAGGAAAATTCTCTTGGTAGACTGGGCTGAACATTGTCGAAAAGTTTGATCTGTCCTACCTTCTTAGAGATTTTCCAAAGCAAAATCATTTTCTTGAAGATTACCTGTGCAAACTGAACTAAGAGAAAGAGAATAGAAAAAATGTAGGAAAAAGAAAAGAAAGAATATAAAAAGGAGGAAAAAAAATAAACATGAAGTTACTCCCAACCTTCATCACAACAAATATAAACAAATTTCCCAAGTTTTCACTTTCTATAAGTTTACAAACAGACATCTCTTTATCCCATACTACAAGTTTTATACAGTAAGTGTTAAGTTTGAGGCATGGGTTTAATGAACGGAGACCAGACTGTAAACCTTGAACTTCAGCTCTTTATTCTCAAGCATAACAGAGACAAAAAAACCCCGGCTAGTAGTCACTCTTTTATAGAGTAAGCTGCTATCCGGATAACCAATGGATAGCGTTATAGCGTTTGAATCTTGGCGCGGCCCGCCAACAGCCAATCAGATTGCTCGGAAAGAACCAATCATAAATTGCCATTATATGGGCCAATAGGAAGTGCAGGATTACGATCCTGCTATGCAAATGAATCTTTATTAAATACATTTCTTTAGTTCACAACAGTAAGTATATCCAATAAAACACAGTGTTCAATCCTGGTGTCAGCAAAAAATCCATAAAAAGTTGCCAGAACTTTGCAACCAAATGTCTTCTTTTAATTTTAATCAGATAAACCAACTTTATATTCCTTTATTTTACTTCTAACACCTTTAACTTTAACTTCTAACTTCTTAATCTTTAATTCAATTAAATTTTGTTGTAGGATTTAGTTTCTCTTCAGTTCTTCTTTATCCCACTGCACAGATTTCTTCCAGGTTTTAACAAGTCTCTTTTGTAGGTACAATAAGAAAACATTTTTCAGGCTATTTTCTTGATTTATCGTTTGTATTTCCCTTTTAATTTTTAAAACTTGAGGGAGTTTATTTTGTACATCCAGTATCCTTTCCCAAATATTCTCTTCGCTTCCAATTTCTTTGTGTCTTGTCAAATAAAATTTATTCCACAACTGTCATTCCTTTATTAACATACTTTAGATATAGTTTATCCATAGAAGCAAACATCATTAAAGTGTTGATATTGTGGTTGCTAATTTTTGGTTCCATTCTTCAAAACTCTTTTTTAATATTTCTGATATTATAATGTTTTGTATCATTTTCTAAATCCTAATATTAATTAAGATCAAGAATCTAAAGTTTCTGCTTAGAAACTTTAATTCCCTCTTATTTCCTTTGTGGGTGTTTGTGTGTCTGTGTGTGCTGTTACAACTTGCAATAACCAGGGGAGCCAAAATCAATCGATAGAAGCTATCTATTTTTATTGTTCATTCCAAAATTTTCTAATACAAGACAATTTTCCAAATGTTTCTAGACCCTTAATCTGTTTATAACTTTTTGAGATCAAAATTGTATTTAACTTTTTGCTGATCAAATTCTTTAAACTTATAATATTGTTTTTCTTTTGTTCAGGGTTGAAGACAAAACTCCCCTTTCAAACTAATCACTATGATGATTAACTGACAATATGATTTAAGAAGGTTAATAGGCAATTTTTGAAAGGGTTTAGAAAGTACGGTTTGTGAGCAGTGTCCTTTAAAAGGTTCTGCTGTGGTTGCAAGAAAGGTGGCTGATCCTGTTATCTTCTAACACCCAAACCCTCATAAAATTGTTGTCCTGAAGTCTCCTCACGAGGCTCAGCTGTCCTGCACACATATGGACAATCTCCTATTTTCTCCTGATCCAGAAAGGTTTCAAGAAATCTTTGCATATTTCCCCTAATGTTGGGGTCTACAATTATAAAAATGGATTTCCACGCATCATTTTCTTTGGCAGGAAATATTACTTGAGGGACTCTGCATTGCCATGTACTCCTAGGCTTCTTTTTAAAAAGACAGTCCTTAAGCATCACCTCTCCCACACAAAGGAAATGTTTAGTTTTGCACTTCTTTTGTTTTTATTTTTTATTTTCTCTGAACAGGAGGGAAAAGGGAAAGTAATTTATTCAATGTGAGTTCAACCCCTGCCTGGGAGTTCCTATCTGCCTTATTTGTTTTCCTCCTCCACACAAATTCAATGCTTGAAGCTTCCTTTTACAAAAGTGACTGTGTAATTCTCATACCTTTCTATTTGAGAGCTGCGATCTGCTGGTATGTGATAAAGCTTGCCCATTCTGCAAAACAAAACATGATAAATTCTCCCTAATACCCTTTCATGTAAAAATAAATTTAATTTTGAACTTTTTCTGCTGTGTCCCATTCACCCTTTTAACTGAAATAGAAACTAAACATTACTGTTGCAGTGGATATTTAGATGACTTTTTTAAAGAAAAAAAATCATTATGTTTTTCTTTTTATTAAATAATGTCAAATCCTTCAACATTTCCACATGCTACATTTATTCAAGCCACTCAATACGAGTCAAGGATAGGGTCAAACAGACCCAATAACTTTACCTTGAAAAATCAATACACATTATATAAATTAATGCATTAACCTAGTGAACAGAGGTCCATAAAAATATTCTGAATGCATAATGCATGCAGGATGTAATATTTATTCGAACAGAAAAAGGTTGTTGGGCAGACAAGGCTGTATTCTCAAGTTCAAATATTTTTCACATTTCTGGATGCAGCCATGTGCTTTGTTAACAAGATTACACTTTGTAATAGCTTGGATCATATATAATTCAAGCAGCTCCAAACATTCTTTATTTTGGAGTAACAGAAAACTTACCACATTTTGATTTTTATGTTGTAGGGCACAAAAAGAAGAAACAAAGAGGCGGGAACAAAATTGGAGAAACTGGATTCTGCTCAGCATCTTTGCTGCAGATCTGTTTATGCTCTTGTTTGTATTGTTTTAGGTCTTCCTCAAGATATTTCCTCCTCATGGGGGTTCACGTTTTATAAAAGCACATTTTAAAATGCTACCAGTTAAAACAGCACACAGCATAAAATGTTTGCAACCACAGTACCAGTGAAAAATTAAAAAAACCCAAGGATGCCCCTATTTTGATTAAATCAATGTTTTAATAAAGGCCAATCCATATACATAGCATAATATGCAGATTTTTGAGTTTTACAAAACCTTTACAAGGTAATATAACAAAAGAAGAGTAGTCATTTAAATAGCCTGGTCTCATAACTTTTCGATTATATAAATTTGCTAAACCGAATCATGTTTGAGATATGTGGCTATATAAATATGATACATATATAAATACGATACATATTTTAGCTGTAACCCATCCAGAATCACCCTGAAAGTGAGATACCTAAATTTGATAGATAATACTTGAATGAATCAATAGAGAAAAGCTGTAGAATCTTTATTATCTCCAAACTTGGGGGGCTTTTTACAGATTGTCCTTCTGAAGGTAATCAGAATGCTGTGACTCATGTATGTATGTATGTATGTATGTATGTATGTATGTATGCATGTATGCATGTATGTGTGTATGTGTGTATGTATGTATGTATGTATGGTTTGTTGTGTTCTTCTTGATCAAACTCCAAGACCAATAAATACAGACCAAGACTCCCAACCAATCAGGATGAAGAAAAAAACATTCTGGCACAGCAGTAGGCTAGCACCAAATTTAAAACAGAAATGGCTGTGAAAGTCTGACTCACAGATGAACACTATACAGAACACTATACAGAACACTATACAGAACACTATACAGAAGCCTGATGATGGCAGATAAGATTCTGCCGAAACGTTGCTACAACTTTAAAAGCACAATTATAATGACATGGGAAAATACCTGAACAAAGCTGAATACCATACATATAAATACCTGTGAAAACTTATATATATATATATATATATATATATATATATATATATATATATATATATATATATATATATATATATATATATATATATATATATTTCTTAAGTTTTCATGGTACTTACATGTATGGTGTTCGGCTTGGTTCGGTATTTTCCCACGTCATTGTAGTTCTTTAAAGTTGTAGCAACGTTTCAGCAGAATCTCATCTGCCATCATCAGGCTTCTGTATTGTGTCCGTCTCTATATATATATATATATATATATATATATATATATATATATATATATATATATATATATATATATATATATATATATATATATATATATATTATTCAGCTTTGTTCGGGTCTTGTCTTGGACTTTGCTGTGTTCTGCTTGATTGGTGTTTCTAATATCTTCTGTCTGTTTTGTGGCTTTTTTTGTCTTGATTGGCTGGCAACATTCATCATTATCATTCATTCATCATTCATCATTCAACAATGATGATTGTTGATATTCTCCCTATTCATGACAGTTGTAAATTTTCCCATTTTGCCAGATCTAGCGCTATCTGCTGCTTAAGTTTGATATAATTATTCTCTTTTAGTGTACTGCATCTTGCTGTCAAATATATCCTCAAGTATTTGATCTTATTCGTGACCTGGATTTTCAATAGATCTGCCAGTTCTTCCTTTTGTCTTGATAATATATTCTTTGTCAAGATCTTTGTCTTATCTTTATTTATTTTCAAGCCAGCCACCTTTCCATATGTCTCTATCTTTTCTATCAATTTTGATGCTGTTTCTAGTGGGTCTTCTAAAATGAAAACCAGATCATCTGAAAATGCTTGCAATTTAAATTCTTCCTTTTTAATTTTCATCCCTTTTATATTCTTTTCATCTCTAATATTTCTATTTAGCACTTCCAAGGTTAACACAAACAACAGAGGTGATAGTGGGCACCTTTGTCTTGTTCCTTTTCTTATATCGATAGAGTCTGTCAGTTCTCCCTCTATCATTACCTTTGCCGTTTGCTTATGATATATAGCTTCTGTTGCTTGAATAAATTTTTTAGCAAAGCCCATCTGTTCCAGCAGTAATAACATGAATCGCCAATTCACATTATCAAATGCCTTCTGTGCATCTAAAAATATCAAAGCCATTTGTTTTTCAGGATGTGCTCGTAGTATTCCAAAGTGTCCAAGATTACTCTCATATTGTCTTTAATTTGTCTCTTTGGCAGAAATCCATTTTGATCAGGATGGATAAAATTCTTTAAGTATTTTTTAAGTCTTTCTGCCAATATTGAAGCAAAAATTTTATAATCTGCGTTTAGTAAGGAAATTGGTCTATAATTCTTGATTTGTAATGGATCGGCCTCCTCTTTTGGAATAAGTGTAATATAAGCTTCTGACCATGATTTAGGTATCCTCTTCTTTAACATAACTTCATTCATAACTTCCAGCAATGGAAGGTTCAACAATTCTTGTAATGTTTTGTAAAATTCTGCCAGAAGTCCATCTTGAGTGCTTCAGTTAACTCCATCATCGTTATATTGCTTTCTAACATTGTTTCAATCTCTTTAGGTATCTGGGGTAGATTAGCATTCTGTAAATACTGTTTAACTCTTTCCTCATCAATATTCTCTTGTGTGTATAGTTTCCCATAATAGTCTCGTATGATTTCCTTCTTCTCTTTAGAATAGCAAAGTTGGCCTTGGTCGTCTACTAATTGCAATATTTTCATTGATTCTTTCTCCTTTCTCAATTTATATGCTAACCGTCTACCTGGTTTATTTGCATCTTCAAAGTAGTTCTGTTTAGCACCTCTAATTTTCTGTGCTAGTTCTTCTTTTTCTATTAGACCCATTTTATGTTTGGTTATATCCATTTTTAACTTAATATCCTTTTTCTGTGGCATTTTCTCTAACTCTTTTTCAAGTCCTTTATACTCATCCTCTAATAATGCCTTAGAGGCTAATCTTTTCCTGGTGTTTCTTTTCCTTGTATAGTCTATTATCAAGCCTCTGGCATATGCCTTCATTGTATCCCATACGTTCTGGATTGATGTATCTTCTTTTTTGTTTTCTCTAAAGAAAAAAGCCAGTTCTTTCTCCATCCACTGTGTGAAGTCTTTTCCCTTTAAAATAGTATTATTTAACGTCCATCTAGATCTTCTTCTTTGTCCTTTCCATTTAATTGTCATTGGATTGTGATCTGCCCAAGTACTTGTTTCAATATTTATTTCTTGAATATTAGTTAACAATTCTGTTGACATCCATATCATATCTATTCTGGACCATGATAAATGTCTATTTGAGTAGAAGGTGTATTGTTTGGTTTTAGCATTTCTTTCTCTCCATGTATCTTTTATTTCATCTACCATTTTAAAAAAAGATTTAGGGAGGGTCTTTCTGTTTTGCTTTATTGTTTTCTGTGCTCTATAATCCAGTTTATTGTCTACAATTCCATTAAAATCTCTCATCATAACTATATTAGCATAGTCCAGTTCAATTACTTTCATATGTAATTTTTATAAAATTCTTCTTGATTGTCATTCAGGACATAGATTGCAATCAGGAGCGTTTTTGTATTATTGTCCATTATTTCCACCATTAGTATTCTTCCGTCATCATCAGTATTAATCAATTTTGCTGGGATAATATATTTAATGTATAAAACCACTCCTCTTTTCTTGCATTGTGTCAAAGAAGTAAATATTTTCCCTAATTTTGGCTGTATCAACAATTGTTCATATTGCTTTTTAATATGTACTTCTTGTTATATCAAATTTTAATTTCTCTAATTTATGGAAGGTTTTCCTTCTTTTAGCAGCTGAGTTAAGTCCATTTATATTAATTGTAATCAATTTTTTCTCTTCCATGGTTATATTTTGTAGTTAGGTTTAACAGCTCTCGTAGATCTTGGTTCACGTTGTTCTTTGGCTTCCTCCTTTCCACCTACTGCACCTTCTTCTTTTTCAGTCGTCATTTGGCAGTCCTCTTGGAATTTAATTAGTGAAATTTCTTTTTCTGCCTCTTTCTCTTTCCCTCTAAAAAATTATGTGTAAAATAATTCAGCTTTCTCAATTGAGTCAATTCTATATCTCTGTTCTTGTCATGTGAACATTAAACCTTCTGGAATCAGCCATCTATAATTCACCTCTTTTTTAAGTAGCATTTTGGTCAGGAATCAGTATTCTCTTCTCATCTCTCTCACTCTTCTGGGTACGTGTTTCAAGACCACAATCTCCTTGTCTTTGTATTTCAATGTTTTCTCTCTTGCCACTTGCAATATTTGCATTTTAATGGCTTTCTTTGTAAATCTGATGTGAACTTCTCTTGGTAAACTATTTCTCATTGCATATTTTGTGAAGACTCGATAGACCTCATCTATTCCATCCATCATCTTCTCTTCAGTTATTTCCAAAGCTTCAGCCAATATTTCTATCATTATCTCAGCTAGGTTTTGTCCCTTTTCTTCCTCTATGTTTTGGAATCTAAGATAAAATTGTGATCTGTCCATCTTCCATCTCAGCATACCACTTTTATCTTGTTCAACCACAGTTAATCTGTTACCAATATCTCCAATCTTCTTGTCTCTTTGTTTATCTTCTTCTTCAATTTTTTGGAATCTGTCATCGTACTTCATCATAATTTGTTGGATGTTCTCCACCTTTTCATCGGTTTTCCCTGTTCTTTGTTCAATGTTCTCTGTTCTCTTTTCAATATTCTCTGTTCTTGTTTGAATATTTTGAATTCCTTGCATAATCATCTGCAGGGTCACTTTTTCTTGTTCTTTTTCTTGCCGTAACATTGTCTGTATTGAACATTGCCCTCCAGATGGAGGGGAAGAAGTAGAAGTTGAGGAAGCAGGGGCTGTTAATTTCCTACTCATTTCGAGCAATTCAAAATCTTCAGGTTCTTCTAGGGCTTAATCCAATTGTGAATTAACCAATTGCAATTCCAAATAAAAATAGTAGGAAAAAAGAAGCCAAATAGTAATAATAATTAAAAAAGAAAAAAATTCTTCAGGTTCTTGTACACCTTAATCCAATCGATTGGTTAGATAACAGTAAAAATTCAAAAATGAAGGAAAAGACCATAAACACACACAAAAAAGAAAAAGTTGTAAAATCCTAAAAAAGGTGGAAAAGTGAAAAATAAAAAGCTAAAAAAGAGAAAGGGAAAATTCTTCAGGTTCTTCAACACCTTAATCCAATTAACAGGTCTCAAATATAAAAGGATGCATAAAAAAAGAAGGCCAGAAAAATAAACAAAAGAAAAAAGAAAAAAAGCCAATATGGAAGGTAGATGGAAAAACAAAAATACCAGGGAGGGGGAGGGGAAAAAAGAAAAAAAGACTACTCCCTTAAAAAGAAAAGGAAGAAAATCATTAATACTAAAGCTTTTCCTTTAAAATAAAGAGCAAGCGTAAAAATTTAACTTCCAAAGACAAGAAAAAACAAAAACAAAGACAAATTCCAAAAAGCCAGAACTCCAAATAGCTATTACAAAAAGTAAACTGATGAGGAGGGGTAGCGCAGCTTAGAAAAAATAAAAAGAGCACACTGCACTTTGTTTAATTATCCAAGGCTCTTGTTATAACTCTCTTCTCCAGAGACTTATCATCTTTTCTTTGATATATTATTAAGACCTACAAATCCAGATATCTGATTTAGAAATTAGCTGTAAAAGTGTTCTGGAGAATATATTGATAAGAGAGGTTAATCCTGTAATATATCATATTAATTAGTGTAGTGGCCATTTATAGTTGTTACTTCTCAATAGTGAATGTTAATTTGGGACAACATATTTAATATAATACAAAAACAAAAACAAATTTTACAAGAAATGACCTCTGTCACTAACACAACGCTTAAAACTGGAAAGAAGACTTCTTCAATACAAACAACTCCAATGCCATCAACCTCAGTGATGGCACAAAAGACAATTGAAGAAATTTTCTATCTGGAGAAAAACAACCTAACATCACGAATGCCAATATTCAATCGACCCTTCTTACTTTACAAGTGTCCATGCTGAAGCTTCAGGAAATAATGGTGAAAAATCATACCGAAACACAAATGAACTAAAAGAAGAGATGGGAAACTTAATGGCAGAAATGAAATTAGACATCTTAAAGTTGGATCAAAAAATTGAAACAATACAGCAAGCACTAGAAAGAAATGAATCAACAATAAAGGAGGTTGAGAAAAGAACAGAACAAACGGAAAAGAAGCTGGAAATGGTTGGTGAGCAATTAAGAAATGTGAGTAAAGAAATGGACGACTCCTTGGTATATCTGGAAATGGACAAGGCTGCAGCATATCTGAGATTCCAACATATAATGGAATCTAAAGAAGAGAACATAGAACAAGTGATGGCAGGAATATTAGCAGACCTATTGGAAAAAGATTAGGACGATATTCTGAAGGAGTTAGACAAAGTATATAGAGTGAGCACAAATTACGCAAAACGACATAAACATCCAAAAGAGGTCCATGTGAGATTTGCCAGAAGGAAAGTTCAAGATATTATATACAAAAGTTCTAGAGAAGAAACAGTTACATACAAAGGAAAAGAAATCTTGGTGCTTAAACAAATCCCAAGAAGAGTGAGAGAGCAGAGGCGAGATTATAAATTCTTGGCGAACCAATTAAACCAAAAAGGTATCATATTCAGATGGCTAATCCCAGAGGGAATGCTAATCACTTGGGAAGAAAGAAAAATTAAAGTAGACTCTGTGGAAAAAGCCCAAGAATTCTATGAAAGATTGATAGGCCATGAAGAATCGAGTAGTAGAGACGAATTAGAAATGAATTTGCAAGACAACCAAGACTATCAAAAAAATAGAGATGGGAATCATAGGAATTCGAAAAACAAACAACATCAAGAGAGAGAAGAACCGAAGACACACAATCAGCCACAAAGAGAGACAGGAGTAACTACAAGACAAAGAGCAAGAGTCAATTAGGTGATGGATGAAGAAAAGAAAATACTATCAATTAACATAAATGGCCTAAACTCTAAGATAAAAAGGAAAAGAATATTAACCAAATTAATTAAACAAAATGCAGATATAATATGTTTACATGAAACTCATATAAGTAAGAAAGAAGAAAAATATCTAGAATGCCCCAAGCTAGGGAATTTGTATATGTCACCAGCAGATTTTAGGAAAAAGAAAGGGATAGCAGTATATGTGAAAGACGATATGAAAGCAGAGCCAATTTGGATAGACTCCAATGGAAGAATTCTGGTATTACAAATTTGGATTAAATCAATTCCAATTCTACTAGTGGTAATTTATGCCCCTAATGATAACCAAAAGGAATTTTTTAAACAATTACATGGGAAAATAGTGGAATTAGATAAAAGGAATATTTGTATCTTGGGGGATTTCAATGCTATTATAGACCACCAGAAAGATCACAGTAGTTGGGGGGGGGGGAGAAATGATGATTGAACTAAATTTGATAGACATGTGGAAGAAATTAAACCCTGAGAAAATGCAATTTACATTTTACTCCAACCCTCACCAATCATGGACACAAATCGATATGGTGTGGATGAATGGTGAGTTAGTAAATGAATTAAAAGAGATTGAAAGTTTACCAAACAAATGGGCAGATCACAACCCGATTCAGATAGTGTGGAAAGGTAGGAAGAAACCAAGGAAAAGGTGGACCCTAAATACACAGCTAATTAAAGAGAAAGAATTTATGAAGAAACTTGACGAGAAATTAGACTATTTTTTAAAAGAAAATACCGTATTTGCCGGCGTATAAGACGACTTTTTGCCCTGAAAAACATGCCTCCAAGTGGGGGGGTCGTCTTATACGGCGAGTATATAACAAAGGTCGTCTTATACGCCGGCAAATCGTTGTTGTCACTCGGTGCAAGAGCGACGGGGCGGAGCTCCGCAACTTGCGAAGCCCCTTCAAGCCCAGCCGGAGTCTCTCTTCCTCCTCCTCCCCACCCACCCGCTCGTGCGGCGGACAGGCAGGCTCCAGGCTTTGCCCCCATCCCTCACCTCCTTCCATCCCCCTCCATCCCCCAGTGGCAGAAACTTCGCCGCACGTGGGGACGAGTGGAGGGTGGGGCAGCGACGCAGCTCAAAGCTGAGAAAGCGCCATCCTTGCTTTTGTGCTTCGGGAAGAGTTCGTGTTTTTGTTTTTCTCCCAGGAATGGGATGCTGCTCGTGCGATTTTCTTTGGGAATTTTTCTCTTCCGGTTTCAGCCTTTGCTCGAATCCTCCCCCATTCACTTCTGGAAAGGATGCTTGTGTAACTCTTTTCCTAAGCGTTGCTGGGGTGGAGGGGGGCAGTGTGCAGCGTGAGCGAGAGGCTCTTTTCCTTTCTCCCTGAGCGCAAAACCGTCTGCCTTCTTCTCTCTTGGACGGACCGAGCAAGGCTAATAAGATAATAATAAGATAATAAGATAAGATCCTAAGCGCGTTGTGGAAACAGATCTGGATCTCATTGGAGAAAGGTAGCAAATGAATGAACTGGACTTTTGGCAAGTCTCGGGGTAGGAACTCGACGCTTTCTGGAAAGTTAGTGAGCAGGAAAATAGACATCCTTTCCGCTTTCTCCCAGCGTGGGTATTTCATTATCCCTCCCTGTAAGAAGTAACAACCACAAAGCCAAGGGAAAAACGACGCGCAGGAAAAAGCCACAGTAGGAAGCAAAGATTTCTCCCCCCTCTCTCTGAAATAATTAATGTCGCAATCAGTGTGGTGCACCCTTGGAGACAAATTGGTTGGGGAGGTGGAAAGATATTAAGAAACAACTCGACTGTTTTTCGTCCAGTTTTATTTTTATTTATTTATTTTCCCTGAAAAAGCAGATCGCTCAACGGTGTCACAAAGAAAGGGAGAGGAATTGAGTGCCAGCCTGAGAAAGGCGAAGCTGCCTCTCTAAAGCATTTTGGTGGCTTTGTAAGTTTGGGGGAAAGGGGCGGGGTGTCAATCAAGAATTATATCCAGAATACCCCAAGTGTTACAACTTACCGTATTTGCCGGCGTATGACTTTTTGCCCTGAAAAACATGCCTCCAAGTGGGGGGTCGTCTTATACGGCGAGTATATAACAAACTCTATATTTTGAGTGGAAATGTTGGGGGCTCGTCTTATACGCCCAGTCGTCTTATACGCCGGCAAATACGGTAATAATGAGGCAACTACGAAACAGAATATTTGGGATACAATGAAGGCAATAATAAGAGGCACAACGATATCATACACTGCTAAAAGAAATAAAGAAAAATATGCCCAACAAAATAAATTAGAACAAGGAATCAAAGAATTAGAAATTCAGCTGCAAAACACTTCAAAAGATTGTAAATTGAAAAAACAGATGATAATAACTAAACATAAATTAAATTTAATTGAACAAGAAAGAATGGCTTCAAAGTTGAATACAGCCAGACAGATGTTTTTTGAACAGGCCAATAAACCAGGAAGGTGGTTGGCCTATAAACTTAAAAAAGAAAAACAAAAAAAGATTGATCTACCAATTAATAGATGAGAACAGGAATGCCCAACAAGGGATAGAACAGAAAAAAGAAATTGCATGTAAATTTTTTGAAGATCTTTATAAAAAGAAGGGGGTAAATGAGGACATGATAAGAAATGATTTGGGTATTAGTAAAGATAAAATAATCAAGGAGGAGATGAAGGAAATGTTAACTAGAGACATTATGTGGCCCGAGTTAAAAGCAGCAATAGAAAACCAAAAGAACAATAAAACCCCAGGACCCGATGGGATACCAGGGAAACTTTATAAGAAAATAAGAGAACAAATAGGACCTCTCATGGTGGAAGTATATAATGAGGTCCTACTAGCAGCAAGAATGCCGGATTCTTGGAAGGAGACACTGATATCGTTGATTCTGAAAGAAGATTCAGTTTTACGACTTATACAAAATTATAGACCAATTTCCCTGTTAAATACTGATTATAAAATATTTACCACAATTATAGCAAATAGATTGAAAAAAATATTGAATGAATATATACATAAAGATCAAAACAGATTTCTTCCCAATAGACAAATTAGGAACAATTTAAGAATAGTATTAAATGTTTTGGAATTCGAAGCCCATCCGGAAAAACAAATAGCCCTTGTATTCTTGGATGCACAGAAGGCCTTTGACAATCTAAATTGGCAATTCCTAATCCAACAAATTTACAATATGAATTTAGGCACTAAATTTGAAAACATCGTGACTACAATTTATGATTCACAAAAGGTGAATATTATAATTAATGGAGAGTACACACGCTCAATAAAAATAGAGAAAGGGATGTCCATTATCTCCCCTGCTCTTCATATTATCTTGGAAACATTGCTTACACGAATTAGATAGAACCCAGGAATAAAAGGACTAAAAATTAAAAAAGAAGAATATAAACTCCAGTCATTTGCGGATGATATGGTATTTTTCATAGAGGAACCAATTGAAACAGGTCAAGAGCTATTGAAAGAGTTAGATCAATTTGGGGAAGTTGCAGGATTTAAAATTAATAGGGAAAAATGAAATTAATAACTAAAAATTTAACAGAAAAACAAAAACTACAATTGGAAAGGATAATGGGATTACAAATAGTAAAAAAAAGTTAAATACTTAGGAATTTGGTTGACGGCTCAATGCAAAACTCTAATGGAAAATAATTATAACAAATTATTACAGCAAGTCAAAAAAGATTTAGAGATATGGGTAATCTTCTTATTAGGGAGCATTGCCACTATAAAAATGAACATTCTGCCCAAATTTATTTACTTATTCCAAACAATACCAATAAAAATACATAAAAATTACTTCGTGGAACTTAACAACATAATTACTAAATTTATTTGGCAAGGGAAAAAAACGAGGATAAACCTAAAGGCAATGCAAGATATGAAGAGCAGGGGAGGTATGGCACTCCCAAATTGGGAATTATACTATAATGCAGCCTCCTTACTTTGGTTGAAAGAGTGGGTAAATCTGTCGAATAAAAGGATCTTATTTTTAGAAGGCCATGATTTGCAGAGGGGATGGCACGCATTTTTATGGGACACTGGAAAAATTAAGCAGAAGTATTTCCACAGACATATAATTAGAGATTCCTTATTGGCTAATTGGAACAAAATAAAAAAATATATTTAAAAATCCCAATCTGGATCTCAACTATGGAGGCGATGATACATCCAAATAATCTAGATCTTAATAAAATGATAAAATACAAAGACCTTCTTGATGCGCAAGGAACTTTAAAATCATGGCAAGATCTCCAAGAACAAGGGCTACAAGTAGACTGGTGGGCTTATTTGCAAATTTAAAATAGATTTAGCCAGGACAAGAAAAATTTTGGAATTTATACTAAGGCACAACAATTAGATAAAATCCTATTAGGTCCAGATAAAAAAAAAATAACTAAATTTTATAATTACTTATTAGAGATGGAATTAGAAGAGGAAGTAGTCAAAGGCAACATGATAGCTTGGAGCAGAAACATAGGACGTAGCATTACATAATTAGAATGGGAAAAGGTCTGGACAAGGAATAATAAAATTACAAAATCAGAAACATATAAAGAAAATGCCTATAAAATGTTTTATAGATGGCATCTCTCGCCCTCGAGAATAGCAAAAATGTCTCCTAACATGAATCCAAATTGCTGGAAATGTAAAAAGAAATAGGGAACATTCTTTCACATGTGGTGGTCCTGCACTGAAGCCCAAAGATACTGGCATAGAATAAAAAAATGGTTAGAGGAAATAACGGCGGAGCAAATTGAATTAAAACCAGAATTCTTCTTTTTTTTTTTTTTTGAAAACAATTTTATTAGTTTTTAAAGACAAACAAAACAAACAAAACATAAAAACATCCAGCTTTCTTTCATAGATATACAAACAGTGTGTCGGTTGGTTTACCAGTTTTTGTGCATTCATTTCGTAGTCTCAATTACAGTTACATTACATAACTCATATTATCAATCAGAAATTATATACCCTAGTATCACTATTAAACAATCATTTGACTATGATTTTATTCATTCATACTTTGCAAGATAACTATAATTTACTTAATTTATTTTATAACAAATCATATAATCATACCAAATCTATCCTGAAAGCATTTTATAGATATGATATCAAATAGGGAAAAAAAAGAAAAAAAATCTTTATATATTCATTAATATCTAAAATTCTAAATATTCTATTATTGTATTTTATCATCCAACCATTGATAGAAAAGGTCCCAAATTTTATAGAATTGTTTATCCAAATCTACTCCTTTCAGCACATTCCAATATTTTCTTAATAATTTCATCCTGCAATGGTATTTTCTCATTTTTCCAGTTTTTAGCAAATACAATCCTAGCCGCTGTTAATACATTTACAATCAGGTATTTCAAATCTTTATTATATGTATCAGGTAAGATTCCCAATAAAAAGATCTCTGGTTTCAAATCTATGTGTTTCTTTGTCATTTTTTCCAACCACATGCGAATTTTAGTCCAGTATTTTCTAGTGTCCTCGCAAGTCCACCACATATGGTAATATGAGCCAGGTATCTGATGACATTTCCAGCATTTTTCAGATTTATTCTTGAACATTCTTGCTATTCTTGTCAGGGGAAAGTGCCACCTGTAAAACATCTTATACAAATTTTCTTTATAAGCTGTTGACATAGTCATTTTATAATTCTGAGACCACAATTTTTGCCATTTCTCTAAATCAATCCCATATCCATATCTTCCCCCAAGCAATCATAGTTTCTTTGACTTGTTCTTCCTCTAATTTAATTTCCAGTAAATAACCGTATAATTTTTTAATCACCTTTTCATCAGTACCTGTCAAGATCTTATCTAAATCAGTCAATTTATCATAAAATCCCTCTGTTTTAAAATCTTCATCATACCTTGAATGTATTTGCGCATAAGAAAACCAATTCATCTTTATACCTTGTTCCTCTAAGTTTTGCATTGATTTAAGTTCACCCTTTTCATCCAGTATTTCCCCATATCTAACTGTTTGTTCCTTCTTATAAATTATAGGATAGGAAAATGCTTCAATGGTCGATAACCAAACTGGAATTTTCAAATAACATTGTCTTTTGATCTTCTCCCAATTTAACCACAAAGACTCCCGTATATAATGTCTTCTAAAATAGCCCTGCGTTTTAGTTCCCTTATACCATAGAAAGGCATGCCAGCCCAACAACAAATCATGACCTTCTAATGTCAACAATCTAGTCTTTCTTAGTGTTATCCATTCCTTGGCCCACATCAAATTTGCAGCTTGATAATACAACTCCCAATCAGGCAAACCAAAACCTCCTCTAATTCTGGCATCTTGTAAAAGTTTTAACTTTATTCTCGCTTTCTTACCTTGCCATATATACTTCAACACAGTTTTATTTAACTCTTCAAAATAGTCTTTTCCAAGCCTGACTGATATTGTTTGAAACAAGTATAAGATTCTGGGTAGAATATTCATCTTGATTGTTGAGATTCTCCCTATTAGTGATAGTTGTAGATTTTCCTATTTCTTCAAGTCCAACGCTATCTGTTGTTTAAGTTTAATATAATTGTTCTCTTTTAATGTACTACATCTTGGTGTCAAATATATCCCCAAATACTTGACCTTGTTGGTGACTTGAATTTTCAATAGGTCTGCCAGTTCTTCTCTTTGTCTTAATAACATATTCTTTGTCAAAATCTTTGTTTTATCTTTATTTATTTTCAAACCAGCCACCTCACCTAATTCTTCTTATTGGGGATATTTAATAGACAAATTTCTAAAAAAGTTAAATATATAATACTGCACATTCTTACTGCAGCCAGAATAACCTTTGCACAATGTTGGAAACAAGCAGATATTCCAACAGAGGAACTGGTTATTCAGAAGATAACAGCTTGTGCAGAGATGGACAAGTTAACCTTAGCACTTAAGGAAAAAGAAACTTCAGAATATTATAGAAGCTGGGAATGCTGGTATGACTGGATAGAACAAAAATAGAAAATATATTAGTAAACAACATAAAATGTAAAAGAGGTAGTAATTATATATTCGCAATAAGATGTATTTGTAAATATATCACCAATATTGATAACAAACAAGGAACCATAGACTGTCGATAGTAGAATTGCTAGTTTTTAATCATTTTCTTTTTTCCTTTTTCTTTCTTTTTTTCCTGGGTGTTGTATATGTGTTTGTTTGATATTTTAGTTCTATAATAAAATTTGTTTTTTTAAAAAAAAGGAGAACAGAAGCAGAGTTGCCTTTACTTATTGTTTTGGCTCACTAGCGATATGGGCAAGTACAATTATTTAAAGTTTTCAACAAACGTCTCTAAGTAGTTAGGCATGTTTCAGGACTACCCACACCCCTTTGGTTAACCACCCATGCATTCTTAGACTAGTTGTCATACTAAAAGCAAACAAACACAGTCCTTGGCTGAAGAAAAAAATCTTACAAAACCAACTAGCAATTAAACATTTGGCACATTAAATACATAATAAAAATGTCTCCATCTGTTATATTTTAGGGTTGTATGTCAAGATAGTCTGCCTAGTTTAAGACTATTTGCTTGGACATCTCATTTTCTTAATAAGCTTTCTAAACGCTCATATTTTTCTTTCTGACATTAAAGAAGTTACTCTAATATGTTGTAAATGTGTCAGGGATGTAAAAGATGTCATGAAGATCTTTTCCAGAATGTTGACAGGGAAGATTTATGTATAAAAATTCTCATTCAATAGAAAAATGATTTGGATTTTTTTTTCAAAAAAATAAATAAATAAAAGTAATATGAGTTGATAGAAGAAAATAAAAACATTGAGTAACTTCCCAGGAAATTTAATTAGAAAAGTTGGTTAATATTACTTAATGTTCTTTGAAACCAACTGAGAATTCTGCACATTGACCTAAAAAGATGCAGATGAAAGAACAGCGTTTGCCTTACAAGCTCCTCTATCAATGTTTTGCTTATTAATGTCAGATGACAAGCAATAATGCCTCATTTTAATCAGTTTATGGATGGCACTTAAGAGAGGCAGGCCTGACTTCCGGTTTGCAGGGCTTCGGCGGCAGCAGGAATCCGCGATCGTGCGCGGTTTCTGCTTGCGCTCACTGCTGGAGTGCCCCGAGCCAGCCGGCTTTGGGGCTAAAGTCGTCCCGTAGAGGTGGCCAAAGATAGGGGAGACCCGGCAGGGTTTTAGGGGAGCCACATCTCCCCTCCTTAGCTGGCTTAACTCCCTTTTCCGAAGGCGGTAGAGCGGCGGTCAGAAATGGCCGCCACAAAGAAGCACTCATCCAGAAAAGAATGTGCGGGAGGAAGCTAACAAGTGAAAGTTTTGGCTGACCGGGATAAGTAGCAACATTCAAGATATCCTGGAATTTAATTTTTTTTTTAAAAAAGATACATTGCTCCCAAAGAAGATTTAGAAGCAGCGAATGAAAGTGAAAAGGGAAAGTTTGTTTTCTCTCACTCTCCTTCCTTACGGTGACAGCAGATGAATGAGAAATCAGAAAAACCCGCTTTGGCATCAGCAGGTAATTAAACTGGAAAATCAAAGCCAAGGGGACAATAAAGATTTCTGATCACTGAAAAAACTTTTTTTTGCTGTAAGTGGGAAGGGAGAGGAAAAGAATAAGAGTAAGATTTGGCTGGAGGAGACTGCTTGGAATTTTTAAAGAATCTAAAGTTAAACTGTAACAAGACTTCTAAAAGATACATTTTAATTGGAACTTTGTAACTGAATTGCAACCCCAGGAAGAGAAAGTCAAAAAAGGAAGAAAGTGTTAAATGAAATAGCTTGTGTGTATTTGGATTGCTTGGTGACTCTGGGACTTTTGGAAATTATATTTCAATGATTAAAAACACTTGGGTGGTTGTTTTAAAAATTTTTTACAATGGCATCACTTGTGGATGAACTGAAAATGGAATTTAAAAAATATAAAGAAGAGGAACAAGAAGGGAAGGGCTCTTTTGGCTCCGTTTTCCATTTTTTAGAAATGTCGATTTCTACTTATGAGAAAATACAAGAACAAGAAGATTGGGACAAAGAAGAAGCCATCTTTAATGAACAAGTAACTTTATCTGGGGAAGAAAGGGGAAAGGGGGGAAAGAGAATGGAGAATTTAAGACCTAAAAAAACAACCAAAAAAGGGAAAAATAAGGTGAAAAGTGGATATAATGTCAGGAAGCAACAGAAAAGAGGAATACAGAAGAGGGAAATGGAGAAAGGGAAATGGAGACAAGGGGGTAAAAAGGGCAAAGTGAAGACGCAAGGGAGGAAGGAAGGGAAGAGAAGCTACAAAGGTTTGAAACAAGATGTAAAGAAACAGGATTTATTTAGAGATAATGGGTAAAAATATAACTGAAAAAGAGATTCTGCAAAGGTACATAAGACTGTATTGTTGTATTTGTATTAGAAATAATGTTAGAAAATTGGAATAACATATGATTATAAAATGGGATAAAATATTCAATGTAATTAAGTGAAACTTTTTTTTTCTTCTTGAACAAAATAAATGAAATGAAATATGAGAGAATTGAATTAAGAAGGAATGGGAACATTTTAATTACATAATGTTTTAAAATATAAGTGAAATGGGGGGGAAGTAATTACGCAAAATTTATAACTGTTCCCATAGAAGCATGATACCTATTTGAAAAGGAATGTGTAAAATGTTTAAGATTTAAATGAATATTAACTTTAACGATAGAGTTCAATTGGTATGGATTGTTGTTTTTAATTATATTATATATTTATAATTTTTTCTTTTCTTAAAATAGCTTTAGAATGTACTAAGCAGAATCCGAATGAAAGTTATGTATTATATTAAGTGTTAAATTTAGGGGAAAGATATAAAGGCGTCATACTCCAATCAGTAATAACAGGAGAAATTTTGTGTTAATGAGAAAAGATAATAGACAGCTGAAACAGGATAGACAAAGGATATAAGTATAATGATTTAAATTAAGATGAAATAAATAAAATAGAATTAAGAGAGTGAAAAGAGGGGAGAAGCTATATAAAAAATGTAGAATGGTAATAAGATATGGAATGGTATATAAAAGTGAGCATGAACTTGAATTTATGTCTGTACGAAGAGATGTAACCCGGGATCAAGCTGCTTTCCAAAAAGATGTTTTATGTTTTTTATGTTTTGTGTTTTGTTTGTATATGTTTGTTTTTTAAAAAAATTAATAAAATTTTTGGAAGAAAAAAAGAGAGAGGCAGGCCTAATGGTTCTCACTTCTGGTTCTACTGGCAGAATGAGTAAAACTGTAGGAGCCAAGTGCCAAAGTTCCTATGTTGAAACCATGTGGTTATAATCATACTTAATCTTTATTAAACCTAGAACACGCTTGGAAGAACTGGAAAAGAACTTTAAACAAACAAGAATTTTCAGAACCAGGGATTTCTACTTCATTGTTTGGTTTGGCTCTCAGAGTTGGTTTCTTCATCCTCCAGGCCACAGAAGCCAAGGACATGATGAACTAAGCAGGAATTTGGGACTTGTCAGTCAAGCACATAGAGATTGGTATCTGTTTATTACAGCTGATCTGGGCGGGTTCTTATCTGCTAAAGCACCTGTTCTAACCAGGTCTTGGATAAGTTCTGAGAAATCAGTCCTAGTAAGAATTCCCTTAAAGGTCCTGGCTTTTATGAATTGAAGAAATTGAATGATTGTTGTTCATGAAATAACAAGGCAATCATTAATTTTGGCCAGTGTTTGATAAAAACAAAAATATATATTTCAGGAAGGTAATACAATTACTCTCAACAGAAACATTTCAAAGCTTCCATATTTGAATATAAGCCCAATTAAAGCAGAAGAAAACTCTTCCAAATCTCTTTTAGAGATTTGTGTCATATAGGAGAAACCAGCAGTCCTATACATCAAAAGTTCAGAAGCTAGTGCAGTGTACACGCAGGCTATTGCAATTATCAGATTTAAAAACTCAGATCAGGGAAATCAATTATTAATTGAATATTTACATGTTATTAACACCTGTTGAAAAATATGCCAATCAACTGAAACACAATTGAAAATATGTCCAATGATAGCAAAGCATACAAGGGCAATAATTGTATTAGAAATGTTTATATTTCTTTCAAAAGACTAATTTTCTGACTTAACAGAAAGTGGAAATTACTTATAACTCCAAACAGACCGTGTTCTAGTGTAGGAATAATGACCCTTATGCCCTCCAAACAGACCTCTGCAAACAGAAGCAAATCCCACTCTCTTAACTTCTGAGCAGATTGATAGGCATTAAAGAAGTTCCTCATATATTCAGGTCCTAAGACATTTAGGATTAGAAACCTTAAATCTAACATCTTGAATGACCCCGAAAAGCAATTGGTCATCGTATCTGCTTTTCCAGTAGTCGGTATTATGCAGAGGAACTTTGCCAAATTTTTGAATTTTGCTTCACTGTGAAATTCCAGACACTCTGCTTAGGAAACATTGCAATGGTTTGGATTTGAGGGAGCATTGTTATCAAATCCAACTGGCTCACAATGGACACAAATGTAATTATGCAAATACATTCCTTTTCATGTTATCTCCATCCAAGGAAATGTCAGGAACTGAGAGCATGCCAAAACCAACTTTTCAGAACAAGTACATAGGACATTTCCCAACACAATCCCAGTTCCAGACCCAAAGCTTGATTTAGTGCATCATCACCATATCTTGTAGATTCAGTTCTATTTTGTTGCTCTAATCCAGCCCATTATGGAATTTAGGGACCTTTAATAATTTCATAATTTCTTTGCAGATGGATGAAAAAAGAGTTAGGTCTAGTAATTCTACATGCAGGTAGAATTACACACACCCTGTATATGTACGGTATAATCAAGAGTTATCTGATTAGAAATTGCAATTCATTTCAAATTTATTTTGGAGATAGATAAATATTCTTAGGATTTTGCTATTTCCATTGTCAATATCACAACATGGATTTATATTCATGTTTGTTCTTATATTGAAGCTGCCACAATTTTTTGTCTGTTCTCTTTCTGGTAGCAGTTAGTATCGTAAACCATGACTCAGAGGGCAAATTGGTCATGAACAAGGAAAACTCTACATAACTTTAACATATGATATTCTACATGATGAGTTACAGCTCTAAAAAATGCCTTAACAAAACTTCTCCATCCATAATTACAGAATGAACATTTGTCTTGTTGCAAAGAGTTAGCAGAGTTTCTGTTTTCTTTTAAGATTCTTTGTAAAAGTAACAACAATCTCTCTATATTCTGACAACATTCACCTCAAGTTCTCTTAGTTTTACAGTTGCCTTGTTTCTTATTAGGGAATGTCAAGTTAACCCTTTACTCACATTTTCCACTAGATATACTAATGATCTCTCTCTCTCTCTCTCTCTCTCTCTCTCTCTCTTCACTAATGAAAAACTGAGATTACATCTCAGAATATTTTGGATTCCATATAAATTTGGCTGGGCCCTGCCTCAGACTTTTAAACAAGGGAGTGCCTTATCCTTATTAACCAATGTGTACATCTCGAAGTAAAGGTGACTCAGGTAGAATTACAAGCTTAGCTCTGGATTTCTTGGGTTTGAGAGAGCTGAGGTCAAGTGTTTAGAAGTATTTCAACATAGCTCCTGTGGTTTATTTTCTTTGCAAATCTGTTCATCAGCCATTTCTGTTTATATAGCTGAATTAATTAAAGAAGTCAGTCACACCTAAGCCATCTGATGAGAGGTGACATGATTAGCTCTCTCACTATTTGCCATATTCTGTACATGCCAGATAATAACACACACACACACACACTGAAAAATAAGTAAACAGTATGATAAAGACACAGTTGCAGAAGAGACTAAAAAACATATAGCAGTGTTTTTTTTTCTTAGATGTGTATCATCTCCAAACAATACTTCGAAATCTGGCTAACCATAATGAGCACAGAACAAAATCTATCCAAAACAAAAACACATAACTAGAAACTAAAAGTCATTTACACAAAAATACCAGCCTTACAGAAAGTGTTAATGTCTGTGGCTCATTATTAATGAACTTTTCCATGTACAAAGTCATCTTAAATGGGCAACATTTATTTGCCACTTGTATCTCATTGTGATTGTGTAAAAAAATAAGTAGAAGATAGAGGTGGCAAACTGGAAGAAGTAAGGCAGAGTTAAAGGGTAGCTCCCATCCAATACAGTTCTCTTTTCAGTCCCAAAGCATTGAGAAATGGCATTTGCTTCCTCTCCCCCCATCCCAAAATATCTATACTCTTTTGCCTTTAAACTGTTCTGACTCTGAAATAAAAATAATTCTGAATATTTCAACCCCGTCTCTTTTTGCGATCATGTATCTTTGCCATACTCTTCCAGTTTTTGGAAGCAAAATGAAGAAAAATCCTTGTTCCTGTGATAAGGTACATATTTCCTTCCAACAAAATTCAGAATGAAATATGATAAATGCCTCACAGCTTTTCAAAACATATGCGCACTTCTGGAGGAGAGTGGCTCTTTTAAAAAAAGTTATTTCCTTGGTGTTTCAAATATAAACTCAAACTATATTTGGAGCAAGGAGATGGGGAGCCCATGGGGGTTCACAGAAGGGCTCAGAAAATCAAGATGGCAGCCATGATTTATCTCTTGACTTTTTTGTTACTTTCCTCCTGCCGATGTCCACAGAGGAAAGAACATACATCAGATCTAAATAAAGAGGTGGCATATCTCACGCCTCCTCTGCTGAAATTTTTTTGATCAAGACAATCCTCCCTGAAGTTTGGTTTCTATCAGAACAAATCCCAAATTCATTCAGAATTATTGCTGATTTTAAGTTGAGCCAAAGAATTAATCTTGCATATGGAAACAGACATTAAAAATCTAAATCTGGAGGTTTGATACATAGGAATGAAGGAGAATGCTGTTCAATTTGTGTTTGAAATGAACTGGTTTAATTTACACACTGCAGGTGGATTCTAGGATTGAAAGCAATTCATTTATGAATTTTTCTGGATTTTGGTGCTGAACTCAGCAAAAAAAAAAGTATATTTTGAGGAAGGAGATGAAAGAAGCTGTTCTAGGAGAAACTATTGATAGTCTGAATATGAATCTTGTTATGGTTTAATTTACAAAAATGGAATGGCTTGAATTTATGACTGTACATACACAAAGCCCAACTCCACCCAGAGACAGACGGCTCTGCCCTTCCCTGTTGTCTCTGTTTCATTTTTTCCACAGTTTTTCTTCTCTCACAATTGCAGCTGCCAGTGTTTAAAAATATCTCAGAGCAGGTTATGTAGTAATTGTGATGCTATCAAGATGTATTTCACCTCAGGGGATTTCTGCTGAGGTTTTTCTTTTCTTTTTTCTTTTTTAAGTTTTAGTCTGCACGAATGTGACCCAGGGAGAGATTTTATAAGCAAACAAGCTGGATGGCATTTAAGAAAAAAACTCAAACCAAACCAGGAAGGTGTAAAGATAATGAAACAAAAAAACCATGACACATTTTAGGGTAGTTCTACTCGTCAAAAGCTCAGTGACAATATTTATCTTTTTTAAAAATGAACTAGAAAAAACACCAGACAAAACCCAAATCAGGTGGTTCTACCATGTCAACAATTATAGAGACATCAGTTCTGCAGATTAGTTTTTCTCCTAGGTGTAAGTACAATAATAAGACATTCTTTTTGTACACGTTGGGTTGCCCTGTGTTCTGAGTCTGACCCTAGCTTCTAAGTCTACTTTTCTGGAAGTTGTTCTCCCACCCCCAATTAAATCCATGAGAGGAATTTTGAAGGGGCATTGAAGAAATACCATCAGGCCAGGATACAAAGACCAGGATGATTAATATTTTTGGACTTTGTGAAGAGACAAAGCATGCTGGCACTGAACTAGATGAGTGGACACTTCACCTCTGCAAGCTCCTTTTAGATAGCCAGATGAAATTGGAGTCAGGGCTATTGCCCTTAAGGGATTGTGCAGAAAGTAATGCAAAGCCTTGGCGTTTTGTTTTTTGTTTTCCCATTGCTTGCTCTTGACAGATCTGAAATTGACAGCATATCATCACTTCTATGTCCTGACACTTAATGGGCACCAGAACTATTTTCAGCCACTGACAGCTAGAGTTCCCTCTCTTTGGCCGATTTTTATCCCTGGTTACATTCTTGCATTCTTTTCTAATAAATAATATTGCTGCGTTTGTTAATGAAATTCATGGATGATTTAGGACTTCGAACATTAAAAGGGCATGGACATGTAGTCTGCACAAGTGTGTTATAAATGCAAAAAGGCCCAAGGAACTGCAGCACAGAATAGGCCTTGGTAACTTTATTGGCAAGGCCTATTCTGTGCTGCAGTTCTTTGGGCCTTTTTTTCATTTATAACACACTTGTGCAAACCACATGCCCATTGCTAATAAAGTTATCACCATTTAAACACAAGTGATGACATTTTATTTTTAATTTCAGCTTAGTCATATTTTTTTGGTGGGGATCATTCAATTTACATGCCTATTTTTAATTTTTGTTTCACCTCTTTGGATTGGAGTTTGGGGCAACTGGGAGTAACATCACTACAGGCAGTTTGGGGGTTTTGTGTGGTTGTGGGATAGGTATGTGAAAAACTTCTAAGAGGACAAAGATGGGTCATCAACTGAATATCAGAAATAAGGAGGTCAAATTAATTTTCATGGCATGATGAGATGAGAGAATCAACTTAGCCCCACACCAAATCAGGTTGATTTGAGATTAAATCTAGACTATTATAGGTTAGTTAGTGGCTTGTTTGCATACAGTAATTTTGAGAGTTCTCCTGACTCAATTACCCCTATGACTCAGTTAATCGTATCATGCACGTGCGACTAGTCTGCATGTGAATTCGTTTCTTGAATTTCTTTTTTTTCAAAACATGCTCCCTAAAGGAACATTCCACTACTCCCCACTCCACTTTCTTAAAATAACAATACAATATTATTAGAAAGTTTGGATAACAACTCAATTATCTTGTTTTCAGAGAAACTGAAATAATCATAATTCTATACTTTCTTGTTGTAAGTACATACAATGCAGTAAATTCCATTGATGTCAGATGGGCTTAACTCTGTGTGTACATGTACAAAGTTGCATTATAAGAAATGTAAGCAACCTTCTAAAATCCAAAAACGAAGGGTTTTCTCAAGATTCCTTAAGTGAGGAATTCCAAAGGAAGGATTCTGTTCTATATTAGCATTCTCCAAACACTGAATTCTGACTGGTCCACATGGACCGCAACCCGATTGGTCAACTGAACGGCCGTGATTGGCGCGCTAAGAATCAACCGCGATTGGCCGAGCTGATCGCGGGAGATTCAAAGCGCTGTCATTGGCCGCCGAGCCCCGAACAATGCCTATATGAAGGGCTGCCGCGGCTCCGAGATCTTGTACAGGTCTTAACATTGAATAAAGAGCTGAATGTACATTTTTGGTCTCGCGTCTCTGTGGGAACCGATCTACCCGATCTAACAGATTCCACTGTATATAAAGGCTATCTCTAAACATAGAGATGTGTAAAAGAAAGCTTGGTCTAAATGAAAGTATGGAAACAAATTTCCAGGAATGCTTTCTTACATTACAACTCACAACGAAATCTTTGCACTTGACTTCTTCCACAAACTGGGTAGAGTGGAAAGGGGAAATTTATTATCTGCAAATCAACAGATCAGGTTTGTTAACAAACCTTATTATGATACAGAAGCTGGAAAAACAATATGAAGATTATTTCAGACTTTGAATCAAAAAAGAATATTCTCCATTTGACAGAAAGATTTGGAGGGCAGAGGCAGAAGTAGAAAGCAGAAACTACATTTTAATAAGGGTCATTCACTTCCCACTAAAACCGAAAAACAGAGATGTAGATTAAGTCAACTTCTCTACAAATGCTGCTATTTCTTACAGTTATATTACAGTTATCTTACAGGTATATTACAGTTATTTTGAGGCATTTGTAGTCTTAATTTGCTTATAATCAGTTATCACTTGATAGTCTGCTAGACAAAACTAATGTTTGTAATGATGACAATGAAGTATGAGACAAATAGGCTAATTATACCTGAAATGTGGGAATGTGCTATTTAAAAAAAAGCTATTTCTCCAATTCTGACCAAATGAAAATATGCTAAATCAAATGTGCATTTTGATTTTGTTGCACTGTGGACAGAATCCCTGTTGGAAGAATTTGTCTTAAAATGTTTGTTCATCTGGTGTGCTATTGGTTCTGTTGGTAGTATCTTGGAATTATGGCAAATTATGGAACTGGTATAGGTAAATACTTTCTGCAATGAAAAAGGGTGGTGCCAAGAAATGTCTAAACTATGTTGAAAGCAAATGTCAAGATGATGAAGGATGTCTTATTTTTTTTACAACCCCAAATTAGTTTACAATGCCAGTTATTGGCACACATACCCACATATGTGTGAGAACTCATAAGCAATCAGAAGTGGATTGTCCTACTGCCAGTCCTCTCTCAATTATTTTCTTGCAGACACATGTACACACACACACAAACACACACACATGTATTCTCTGTATTTGTGCAGATTTGACTGCAATAGGCATAGGTAAATGCAATGCTTTCTTAGGTGGGTGTTGAGTACTTGAGAAGTAACTTTGGCTGAAAGGCAGGTAAAAACCTGTTTCGGCTTGCATCCAGGATTCGAGTATTTACCTGTCAAAAGCTCTGCATTTTTAGGCCCACGCATTTACCCTGCAACACATTGCAGAATTTAATGGATTCATATTCTACCTGTCCCCCCTGCTCCACCTTCCATCCATCCCAACCTGAAAACCTCTCTTGTTCCTCCAAGTCACAGACATGGTCTGAATAAAATGGATCTACAACATTACTTGGGGGAAATTCTCACTGCAAAATGCTATGGTAATGTATTAATGGTAATAGAATAAACAATTATAAGCGGGCTCAGCACAGTGGAGAACAGTGGTGTATTAACCATTAGGCAGACTAAGCACATGCTTAGGGCACCAGGCCCAAAGGGGGCACCACAAAGTTGAGAATATGGCTTCGTTTGTACAGTATGGATGAAGGAGTGGGGTACCAAGATTTGTCAGTGCTTAGGGCACCAGTGAGCCTTAATCCACCACTGGTGGAGAACATCTAGCCTCATTTTTGCCTGGAATGGTATAGGCCGGGTCTCCTGTTTGTGCAGGAGTTTGGACTAGAAGATCTCCAAGGTATCTTCCAACTTCATTATTCTGTTTCTGTTTTAATTATTCCATTCCTTTCACATTTGTGTCCTGATTTTCCTTGCCTAACTCCAATTGTCTGCTTTTACTCCCAACGAGCTCCCTAAATCTTCTGCATTAAAATGTTTTTGTAATATTAGGGATTTTTTTTTCCTCCTGAAGGATTCCAGAAAGATTGTGCAAGCCTTAAGAGTTCCTCTAAGCCTGCAGTGGTGTTTTGTGGTGCATTGAGGATTGCTGGAACCCCAAATCAGTAGACATCAGGGAATGTAAATACACACATCTTAAAGAGCATTTGGACTAGAAAAACAGAAGCCATGCAAGCAGATAAGGTGCATAAAACAATGTACTGAATATGTGATAAGAAACACTACATGAGAGTAACAAGCTATCTTTGTGCGATTCTCCCAAAGAGAAGCAAATTGGAGGTGCCTATGTGTGATCAAGGCAAGATTGTTCTTTTTCCAATCAACCACTGTTTATTGCTAGTAAGGTATACAGGAAGACAATGTTTGGGACCAACTTGATAACAATGCTTGCAAACCTTTGCTTCCTTCAATGAGACAACACCCTTGGCTGGCTACACAACTAAAGCAACTTCACAGCATTTCTTGGTTGTGGGTTTGCAGTTATTTTGAAGCCTTAGCAAAATTCTCCTACGGGGTTCAATTTGTTACCTGTGTTACCTTCCATGGTCCACGAGTATAGAAGTTGACTAGAGGGGGTGGGTTGTTTTATTACAGAGATACACACTTTAAACGTTTTTGAATCTGGGTGTGACCCCCAAACCCTATAAAGTTGTTCTTAGAGTATAATCTTGAATGTGACCAAAGGGGAAATTTATATATTTATATTTACATATTAAATATATGATGGAGGAGAAATCGTAGCGTGGTGGAAAAAAGAACTTACAAAAAGACCCGGAAAACATCTAGATGGGGTTTTTTTATATATATTGTGAATCATGGTCCTTTATTTTGGAGGAAAGCATCCAGATTATTTCCACAACGGTAACAATGTTGAATGTTAGCTGCATTCAAAACCAAAAGAAATTGATTTTTTTTAGTACTGGTTGCAGTCACAACTTTTGGGAGTTCAACGCTAGCATCCAAATCAAAAAACGAAAGCTCAAAAGTAATAATGCATTCTTGATCTGATACAAAGAGTTCTTCCTCTATTTAGTTTAGTTTAGCAAAAGATATTTAAAATATTTCTTTAGCATATTTGATGTGAATCTAATTGGAAGTTCTGGCAATTCCTTAGAAGTAGTTTCATTGCAATCAGTGAAGCTTATTTCTAAAGAAAGAGGCTGATGATGAATAGATATGTAGCCTCTGAGAGACAAATCTTCAACAGTTACTTCAGGGTAAGCCCCATTAAACACAGGGAATTTACTTTGACAATCATGTAACTATCCTGGCAAGATTTATGTGCACTGTCACTACTCACATGACTTTGGATCTTGTAGGAGAACAACACGCCCTTCAGGAAGTAATTACACACCTTCAAGCTTATCGAGACTCCTGAGGAACTTGTCCTTATTATGGAAGTAGCTGGTACCCATTATGATGGATAAGCAACTACATTTTGGATTACAATTTCTAAACTTTTTGAGTATTAGACATGATTATTGGGGCTTAAGAAAGAGATGGAGTCTTCTGACTAAACTTGCATTGCTTGGTAATTCAATCTACACAAAAAAAGAGGACAGAGTAATAAGATAATGGAAGAAGGCAAGGGGGAGTGGAATGTGAGCAAAATTCTGAATGAATCTAATTTGGAAGGAGTTGAGGGGAACGATTCTACCGGTATTAGATAAAATGAATAGATGGGTGGGGATGAGATGATAAAGTTCTTGTAAAGGGAAAGGAGAGATAACATTGGTGAAGTAATGCAACAACCATTAATTAATAAAAGAAAGCAAATGACATCTGAGTCCTGGGAAAGGTGGAAACATGAGAAATAGATTAAAATAACCACATCTTCTGTATAGTAAAATTAGTGTCAGGAGGACATCCTGGCAGGCTTTCCAGATCATATTGTTATACTCTACAATGATGGAGTTTCAGAAAACCTTGTGTTGTCTGTTTCCTGACTTGGCCTCTGACAAAGGACTGTCAGAGCAGAAAAAGTAACTGGACTTCAAGTTCAATAAGAATGGTGATTGTTTCATAAATACATGCTTTCTTTCAAGATGTAACTAAAGAAATACTAAAATAAAAATGTGATTTGCTTATAAATTTGCTGTAGAGTGGATTAATTTATTGAGTCTGCCTAGGAAGGCATTGGGCAGAATTCTAATCGAAAGGGTACAAGAAGTGACAACAAGTAAAATTTGGCATCAGTTTAGCTTTGTGCTAGACAGAGGTGTGCAAATCACAGTTTTGCTTTTAGACAAATTCAGAAATATATGAATGGGGGAAGAAACCTTTCTTGTTCACCTGTTGATTTAGAGAAAATGTTTGACAGATTTGAATTAGGACATATTTTGAACAAACATAGAATCAAAGATTGTCTGCATAGTTATTTAAGACATTTATGAAATGTATAAATAAATCTATAAGGAAAAATTTCAGCATCATATACTGTATATGTTTGCTGGCATGTACATGCATTTTTGTGAGATGATTATGATGTGTTATTGGCTGATTATCCATATAATTTGAAAAAATTGTTTGATAGGCTGTTTAATGAGCAAATAGTATGGGTATGAAAATTAATACATGAGACCAAGATAGTTGAGCTTTAACAGGCAATGGAGTGATTGATTGCAGGTTATATTCTAAAGCAAATATATGATTTTGTGTATCCCAGTTGATTGTTTATGTTGTGAACTAACAAAAACCATTTAATAAAACTTATTAACATTATGTTAAGCAGGCTTGAAATCCTGCACTTGGATTGGCCCTTAGATAGCGAACTGGGATTGGTCCTCACGGAGCAACCTGATTGGCTATTAGTTTAACATCTTTCATTGGGCAAAAGTTAAGCATGTGGACACAGGTCATTGGTTAACAGGTCAGTAGCTAGCTCTATAAAAGGGCTACTGCGGCCAAGGGTTTTTGCCTCTGTTTCTAATTCTTAATAAAGAGTTGAAGTTCACTAAGTCACTGACTGCGTCTCAATTACTTGCACCCATGCCCAGAATATAACAGTTTACTTAAAGAAAATGTGTGGGGAATTTTTAAATCATATAAATGTGGATAGATAGTTATTAAATAATCTATAGTTTCTTGCGATGAATGAATATTTCTTGAAAGAAAATGAAAATGGTGGTATATAACAGGTGAGTTTCTGTTCCTTTTCTGACATGGAAATGCACATTAGATATATTAAGATAAATCTAGAAATAGTACCGTGTTTCTCATATAATAAGGCCGGGTCTTTTTTTTTTTTTGAGCCCTGAAAAAATGGCTAGGCCGTCTTTTCGGGTGACTTAATTCCCCCCTTGCATCTTCGGGCGGGCGGGCAGCAATGGCTTGGATGTTGACCTCGGTGTTGGTGGGGCACTTCATATTGGGGTCAACGCAGGCAGCACCATATCCGGTGTGCAACAAAAGTACTTCCTAACGGCAAGCCACCCCACCATTCCCCCCATTTCGCATGTTTTAATATAGGCCTTAATTTGGCGGGAGGGGCTTAATTTCATTTCATGCCTATAAAACATGCTGGGACTTCCTATTGGGGGAGGCCATATTGTTGGAGAAACAGGGTAGAACAAAGGACTTGGAATAAAGTAGTATATAGACACAGAAAAAGTAAGGATGGTTTGCAAGGTTGAACGGCTACAAAGAGAGATAGACAATGATATTAATATACAAATAAGAATTAGCTGCATTCTCTTTCTTATCTCTTACCTTTAATTTTTTTTAGCTTACCATTTCTTAAGCTTTTTATGCATTGGAAAATATTGTTTGCCATGAAAGGATATGTCATGATGGGTTTGTGTATATCCAGGACTCAGAGACATCCAGAATATTTTTACATGGCCATAAAATATTTTTACAGTTTAATGTTATTTATGTTTTCCTGGCAATAGAAAAAAACTTAGTTCAATGGGAATTCCTCACTAGCAAATATGTACTGTATAAAATTGTCATCTTAAAAAAGATTTTATGACAGATACGTAATCTAAGAATCTTTCAGAATGTTTTGTTGAAAAATGACTGGATGAAAGACAGATTTCCTAGATAAGAAACAGGCTTCAGCATTCATTCAGAGGAACAACTTGGTATACAGCTCTTATAGAAGCAGCAAAGAAAACCGCTGTCACTCAAATCTTGTACAAACAAGACAGATTATGTTTATGTAGGACTTGGGTGTGTACTGTCAACTACTACTAACTGGTTTGCACATAAGGCCATCCAAAAGGAACAGGCAACTCTTACTCTTAGTCATCCATATTGTATTTGGAGCAGAGAAATTCCAGAGTGAACATCTGTTCTTTATATAAGCAAACACATTCAGTTGGTACATAACCATATATCTATGCCAGCACTTCCAGGCATCACCAGCATAAATATATAAGACAGGTAGGTAATTAGGTAAGAAACTCATCAAATAACAAAGGAAAGATAATATGAAAAAATCAGAAGGTCTAAGCAATTATAAGTTGAGCTGCAGTGGAAATACACTAATTTACCCAAGGAGGCAAGTAAAGGGAGTTTTATTTAGTGACTGTGTTATAGTCTAAAATCTAACACGATGACTGATTAGAGTAATGTATTTTTCGGTTTCTGACTACTACTTCTTTCTTGTCCTTATCTGAAAATTCATGTAACACAATGGAAGTGTGGATTTTACTAAGTTTATTCCACCGGTCTTGAAAATAAGCAAGAAGAAATTTTGCCATAGCAGAAACAGGGCTATTATAAAAAAATAAGTGTTTCACAAAGTCTTTTATTACTTGAACTTTCTTTTGTTGTGTTATAGTCACCACCATAATCCAAGAAATGTCACTGCCTTAAATTGTGCCCATTTCCTTTTCCAAAGGACAGTTTACAATTCTGTCTATACTACTTAGCAATGTCTGTACCACTCAGCAAAATTTCCTTTTATGCTCTGGGCATTTTTAAATGACTCTAATTTATTCCATAAAATTAACATCTGAGACTAAGAAGCTACAGTTTATAGATGTATTTAGGAGAAAGCAAAATCTTCTTAAAGTTCTCCCTGATTGACTTCTTTTGATATTTATTGCACAGAGGTTCTGTTATAAAGGTTAAATAAAAAATACTGTAGGTGTAATTTCTCATCCAAAGGCTCTGGCAAGCACATTGAAGGGGGAAATGCCAGGGTCTTCCAAATCACAATTGGAAGAAGATGAAGGTCATATAACTACTGCCACTTTGGGCTTTAGACAGTACTACAAATTTATTCAAATGAGTCAAATGGCTTTTTTTTTTTTTTAGCAAAGAAAGTCTCCATGGGGTGCAGAAACTCTAAATATAAGAAATAATATGTTGCCTCCATGGCCTTAATCATTTTATTGAAATTAACTGAACTCACTTCGCATAGGCGAAGATAAATTCACTTCCTAGCAGATATGTATAGGATTTAATATTTCTCTTGATAGAAACTAGGGTCATGCTCATGGATGTCTCTGGGGTGCTGCCAAATACTTTCTGGGATAAGACTTTAATGAACTCCGCTCAGTCCTTCCAAAGTTGTACATAGCCAGTGGTGGGATTCACTTTTTTTTACTACCGGTTCTGTGGGCGTTGCTTGGTGGGCATGTCAGGGGAAAGATACTGTAAAATCTCCAGTCAGAGGTGGTATTTGCCCGTTCTCCAAACTACTCAAAACTTCCGCTACTGGTTCTCCAGAACTGGTTAGAACCTGCTGAATACCACCTCTGTAACATGCAACATAGCCCAAGACAAGAATCAGTGGAAATAGGAATGTTTTAGGCTCCAAAAATATACATACTTCTCACTAAATTTTAGAGGATCAGTGCAGTTATAAAATTCTAATGCTGCCATTCCAGGGCATAAGTAATTGCCTCTCAACAAGCAGCTTTCTTTCTATTTTCAGTGTGCTCATCTTGGCACTTGAGAGGTTTAAAAAAGCCAAGTCTTTCCTTTTTAAAGAGCCAAGCTGCCTGTTTTCAGTTAAGGATCCTTTACTCATTACAAACTGACAAATTTGCTTTCTTAAGAGAAGATGCCAAAGTTCTTTAAGAAAAATCACTTGCGATGGAGTTATATTTCACACAGAAAACACTCAAGGGGGGAGAGGGTTGCCTAGATATTAATTTTTTTTCACAAATGTTTCAGAGGGACTCCAAAGGAGTTATACTTGTCAAATCTAGCAGGGATTGTGTGCATCTTTCCTGCCAATCAGTTTTGTAACTATGCTAACCTCAACCCGCTCATTGCTCTTATTTTTAATTTCTTAATTTATGTACAAGTCATGGGCCAAAATGCAAAGCTCTGACATAGAAAGTGATCACTTTTGGGAGATTTTCTAGACCTGTTCATTGGGTAAGAACCAGTTGAAATACATTTTTGGTTAGAGGGAATATTAGCTCCATTCCCCAAGGATGATAGATAGAGCATTTCAGAAATATATATCCATATGTCTAAACATCCTTGTTGAGCGTGGTATTAAATCTCCCTATCAGAAGATAGCATCTTAGTTCCCAGGGTAGGTGCTATTCTAATGTGATTGCATAAAACCACTTGGGTTGGTGAAAAGTGGCTACATGAGCTTATTGTGGTAAAAGTGCGAGGTGTTAAATCTCTCTCCTTGTATATCAAGATCTAGAATCCTCCAGCATCTATAAAAATTGCAGATTGAGCCTACAGAGAACCAGATCAGATATAATTTGATTCTTCTATGAGGAATTACATTTGTTTATCAATGAAAACTAGGTCCAAAACTCACTGACCAATATTTGCTTACGCCCATATTTTAAATGGCACAGCCTTCAATGGGCCTCAGTGGTAGATACATTTAAGCTCTAACTAGAGAAGTACATTTGCAATTGAAAAAGGAATTCAGAGCATAATTCTCAAGAATTTAGACTGAACCTTTTCTAGCAACAGGCGTATTCATATGCATAAAGCACTGAAAAATCTTAGTACTTCAGTTTTGAATAATTGGATTGCTGCAGGCATATAATTATTCCTCTTATAGCTTGCATGTCTGATTATTGAGTTGGAAGCTTTCGTGTTGGCAGTTTAAGGCTTAAGATTGGAGTTTCCATGAGGCAGACAACTGAAAATGAATGCCTGAAGATTCCTGTACTCAGTTTGGTGGTTATTATTTCCCAGATGTTAGAATGACTGTTATTCCACCTGGTAAATCCAAGCATCTTATTTCTGGACAAAGATAATCTCCAACAGTTTGGTTTGGCAGAATAGTGTTAGTACATGGAGACTTTGTCATTGCCTCACCTGGATACCAGTGTGATAGCAGCATTATCAATATATGGTAATTGTTATGAACTAACATAAACGTATTTTAATAAAGCTTAACAACCTTGATAGAAAAGCAGGCTCATAATCCTGCACTTTTGATTGGTCCGTGGATAGCGAGCTGGGATTGGTCTTTACGGAGCAACCTGATTGGCTATTAGCGGAACGTCTCTCATTGGGTACAATTTAAATGTTTTAACATAAGTCATTGGTTAATGGGACAGCAGCCAGCCCTATAAAAGAGCTGCTGCTGCCCAGGGTTTTTGCTCTGTTCCTGATCGTTAATAAAGAGTTGAAGTTCACTGTTCACAACCTCGTCTCCGTTCCTTGCGCCCATGCTCAGAACATAACAGTAATGTTGAGACTGGATTTTGAGCCAGAATGTGAAATTCAGCTTTCATCAGTGCCTGTATTTCATTTAGAAATTAAAGATGTGGATTGCAGGGAGGAAACATGCATATTAGACTGTTAGGAGATATGAATAAGCATGGTCAATTCTCTGCTATCTGAACATATAACCTATGTTATAATTATTGACTTTATCTGATTTCATTTGATTAGATTTTGGTGCTGCCTAACTCCATGCTGACTTGGGATGGCTCACAATATAAAAAAAGACATTGCATAAGAACACACTTCATTCCTATTGTCTTTCCAAAGGGAAATTTTAATCTAGACCTTGGTTTCTGATGCCTTATTTCACAAAAATTGAGCTACCTAGTAATGCCTTAGAACTTTTAGGATTATCTACACCCAACCATGAAATTTGAAATCTTAGAACGCATAACTTCATTTCCTAAATTAATATAATAAAAACACTTACCTGTAACAGCCAATAATTGATGCAGCCAAACTGTTATAAAATAATTTAGCCCATTGTTGAAATATATACAAAACAAACAATAATCTGTCTGTTGCTGCAACCTTTCTTGTTTTCTGTTGTTTTATTTCATCTTCTGTGGGTTTCTCTACAATTATGAAGTCTCTGAGAACAGAAAATTGTTTGAATAATCTTTGTCTTAGAAAAAGAATTTTAACTCCACCATGCATGTGGAGAGCAAGAACAGATGATCCAAAGATAACATAATGATGATAATTTGTATATATCAGAATGTTCTTTACCTGTCTCTCAGCAAACCTATTAATATATGTTAATCTAAACATGTTGAGGACAGCCCTTGCATAACAAGAACAAGATGAATTAGAGTTTTTCCGGCTACAAGCCAAGCTTACACTGCACTTGTTGAAAACAAATTCTGTTGAACCCAGTGGAGCTGACTTCTAAATTAATTGAATTAGTGCAATTGACTTACAATATTTTATAGCCAGCTTTCACTAAAAAAAGTAATCAACATCAGCTTTCTTTCAGCTTAATGCCATCAAAGTTTATTTCATTTTTTTTCCTACAATTTTACACCTATATCAGATCGTCCCTGAAACATACATTTATATTATTGGTTTATTGCAACTTCCAGCTGATATGTACATGTGTTTTTGCCTTGCTTCCATGTGGGGCAATTACAAATAGCAAAGATATTAGAATTATAGTTTGGTCTTCTCCCAGATATCACATTCCTCACACATAAATGTCAGGGCCATATTCCAAATGTGGATGATGGTGGGTGGGGGAGGAAGGAAGAAGGAGTTAATAGATGTATACAGATTTAAGAATGGACCCAGTAGCAAAGTCTATTCCTTTGTATCCATAAGACTTCTATGTGATTTTTGAAAATATTTTGCTTTATTTTAAAAGAGCACAGAATGTAAACAAAATGCAAAGATGCACAAAAATAACAAAACAAAACAAAATAAAAATAATAAAGAACAATGAAGGGAAGGGAAGAATAGAAAAGAAGAAACAAATTAGAAATGAAAAGAAGAAACAAATTATATTTATACTGTACTGTAAACTTATAGAAAGATATTGGCTTAGTAAAAAACACCTATATAATGTTACATTATAATCAAATACAAAATATGATTGCAAAATATCATGAAATCTGTGCAAAAGAACATGTTACTTCATGATTTGGTTAACAGAAGATACTGCTTTTTCCAAGATGGATAACTTATACATATTTAAATTAGATATGTCTTTATATATACATGTTTTTATATTTTATATACATGTCTTTAATATCTACAATACAGTAATGCAATTTTTACATTTTCTCAGTATTATACTTTTAGCTACTCCCCATGAATGGCACAATAGCAATAGAGATAGGAGGATAGATAGATAGATAGATAGATAGATAGATAGATAGATAGATAGATAGATAGACAGAGATAGATAGAGATAGAGATAGACAGAGAGATAGAGAGAGATAGAGATAGAGAGGCAGGCAGATAGGCAGATAAAAGAGAGAGGAGGATAGGCAGGCAGGCAGGCAGGCAGGCAGACACCAATAGAACTTAGACTTATATACTGCTTCACAGTGCTTTTACAGCCCTTTCTAAGCGGTTTACAGAGTCAGCCTAATGCCCCCAACAATCTGGGTCTTCATTTTACTGACCTCGGAAGGATGGCAGGCTGAGTCAACCTTGAGCCAGTGAGAATTGAACTGTCAAATCCTAATCCCAAACAATCCTAATATTTTGTAGACCTTTAGATTCTAGAACTCTGGGCATATAATTCAACATCATATCAACATCTTTAGCTTTGAAAGATTTCCCAATGAATCTATACATATTTATTTAAATACTGTTTCAGCAAAATGTCAAGAATTCTTAAGATTATATTATTTAGGTCAATGAATCTTCTATTTTTTATATTAAAGTTATGAGGCACATCTTTTCCAGAACATTCTTTGGGGGAGTCTAACATACTCTAAATACAATGATGAATCAGCTTTAACCCCAAATCTCTCAGAGCATGTCAACAATTTTAACAACATGAAGCCATTGATGGAACATCACCAGAAATTTCAGTTCTCTGATCTATGTTTGATATATCTCACTTTAGGAATATTCTTGAACTCTTGATAAAGCGATGTTGTAACTTCTGTCATGGATTCCATTAAATAGCAAAACATCTCAGTGGCAAAAGCATCTGACCCAAACTAAGTTGTTAAAATATTTCTTTTGTTGTAAAATGTTGCTTCAAATTGACCAAATTCAATCTGAAATCAGAAAAAACTTCTTAATATGATGAATAATTGATTTAAATGTACCAATTATCCTGGCTTCCAACCATATTTTCTAATGATACATTCTACCATCTATTTTTAAAGTAGAATCTTTCCCAAAAAATTAACTATTTGTGGAACTCACTATCAAAATCTAATATCTTCCCTAAAAGCTTTCTCACAGCTTGCACTTCTAGAAATAAAACATCTTTTCTATTCTATGTTACTCCAAGAACTTGCTATGAGCACAAATATTAACTTCCCAACATAGCCTATAAGGGATAGTGTCCCACTATATTTTCATTCCACATACTTATGGCTAGTAAAATATAAGCCTGATTGCATTTTTGAAAATTAAATAAATTAAAGCCACCCTCCTCAAATGATAATCTCAATTTAGCTAATTAAAGCCTTGGTAGGGTAATATCCCAGATAAATTTCCTGAATGCCTATCAGTCTGGAGAAAATGTTTATTTGGTACTAGCATTAGGATACCTCTAAGGTAAAAATCAAATGAGGGACATGATTCATTTTAATAACATTAAATCTATCCCACACATTTAATGGAATTTTACTCTATCTATTTACATATTTATTTCCACATATTTAGAAATATTTGGGGAAATGTAAAGTCCCAATATTTCACACAGTCAGTGAAATAGTAAAATCCAACTCTTTACGTAATTTTGTTGATATATTAGAGCCTAAGGGAAATAAGCAAAGTTTATCACAGTTAATCTTAGAGAAAGACTATTTTCCGAAATACTGTATTACTTGCATAAAATTAAGCAGATAAGTACAGTACTTATTTAAAACTACTGAAGTATCATTGGCATATAAAAATAGTTTGTACTTACATCCTGCCAAAGCAATACCCATAATGTGTAAAAACTACCTTACAATAATAGCTAAAGATTTAGAGATTGAATTAGATAGCAAGGGTGAAAGTGGGTACTTCTGTTAGTACCACGTTGCAATTCAAAGTAGTTTGAAATAATTCCATTTGGTATAACCTAAACACACATACATATGTATCATATGTGATACAGCTTTCTGCAGCCACCTAGCCAATAAAGGGTTCATAATCTCAATATTATTAATTAATGAAATAGGCCTATAGCTATTACAGAATTTACTATCATTATTGTATTTTAAAACTAACTCTTGTATGCAAATAATCCCAATCCAATGAACAAAAACCCTCAGACAAGTTTAGTTAATCATTATTCGCTTTAAAAATTTAATCCAAACCAAAAAAAAATTCTGGATGTAAAAATACTAATACAGCGCAGTCTTTAGCCAAATCCAGCATACCAATTAATAAATGTGAATTGTCTGATGTTTGTTGACTGGGAAGGTGTATTATGTATAATAAAGCTTTCTGCAACTACCTAATCAATAAAGGATTCATAACCTCAATATCCACATTAATTAATGAAATAGGCCTGTAGCTATTACAGAATTTACAATCATTACTGTGTTTTAAAATTAACTCTTATATGCCATATACAACTATAGAAATAATTTATCAGCTTTAAAGCGTTCATTGTATGCATCTAAAAATAGGGAGGCCAGCAAATTTGCAAATGCTTTGCACTATTCCTCTGAAAATCCACCAGAATCAAGAATGTTACCATTTTACAACAACTGTACAGTACTGAATCAAGCAACTCCTGAAAGAGTAGAGAGCTTTCAGAATATCAGTATTATCTGATGATAAAAGTTGAATATCCAATTGACTCAAGAATTTATCAGCTTCATATTGTATTATTTTCTCATCCAAACTATAACATGGCCTATAAAAAAACCTGGTTATTAATAACTTCAGAGTCTAGCACAGTCTAACGAAGCAGGAAATAATTCCCTGGTCAAGGAACTGTCAAGGAGAAACCACACTCCCATCAACAATGGCAGGGCAAGCTATTGTACATAAACAAGGATCAAACGTCACACCCACTAGCACTCATGATGTTACCAAGATAGGTAATGAAATGTTTGCAGGTAAACAACCAAGTGCAAAGAGTACCAAGAACTCCACAGTTCTACCCTGAGTCACATATATTCTCTTTTGTTGGAGTCTGACCATTCTCAGGAACTATTTCTGAAATTAATCTTGTTGAGTTTGTTTCTTCAAATAATGTGCCAACCACCAGATTCCCTATGTTTGAATCTACTCAATGAAAATTCTATCCAGCTGGCTTAAAAAATCCCCCAACTGTAATTGATTGTTCTCCATAAAACATGAAAAGTGGCTATACTGTCCTGAAAGAAATGAACTTTTTGGCAAACTTATAAAGGTTTTACAGGAGCAAAACAAAGATAAGATCTGGGCTGTTCTGCTTATTCTACAGTGATAAACTTGTACTTTAAATTTCTGGAGTTGAACTTTTCCAGATTTCAATGGTGCATCAGTTTAGAAACAGAGGAGTTTCTTGTCTATTTTTTCCTTTGGCACAAGAGTTCAAAGTTCCAATTTTGTTTTGTTTCCTTTTCCCAAAACTGAGTATGCTAATTGCCTTTAGGAATATTCAGTATAAATGAATATATAGATATTAGTTCCTAACAATATATGTTCTAAATCAATTTTAGAATGCCCAGGAACAAATAATCATTTTCTCAGAACAGTAAGTGCCATTCTCCATCAACCTAACCATTAGGAATTCTCCCTGGTTTGTATTTCCAAGTAAGCATTCCTTTGTGGTCTGATGCTCCAGTGAAATAAATGGATCAGTTGCTCCAGGTCTCTGCTTTTTTTTCTCGTCATATGACAGGAGAGAGACATAATGCATTGAAATTTTCCTTCTCTATCAGTTTTTGTGTGTGTGTGTGTTGGCAGAATATTACAGGGTAGCACAACATATTTGAAGTTCAAGGACAAATGACACAAACAGGAACCTAAACAAGGGTTGGCCTCAGAAAAGTCTTTGTTTCCCCCTCCTTTCCCAATGTTATGAATGCAAGAAGATGGAAGAGAAACAATTCTGTGCTCGCCTCTGATGCAGGATGAGAAAATCGAGTAACGCAATATTTTTTTTGAAAAATTCAGAAACCGACTGGAAGAATTAAGACTGATTTTAATGATAAATGCTGCTTATATAAGGAGAGGAAAATCAATCCTGGGAGATTTCTTTTCCAGGATTGTGTAACAAAAACTGACAAGAAGGATTACGATAGGTTTGCTGATAAAATTATTCAGGATTGCCTATGAAATTATTCAGGATGCAGAGTTCAGGGGGCAGAAACTGGGATGATGCAAGCATTCCCAGAAAAGGGAAGAGCCACAACTTCCACAATTGTGTTTGTTTGTTGTTTTTTTCCAAGGGGGAAAAGCGCTTTTTTTACCCAAACATTGGTTTAGTAGTCCCAAAAACATGAAATAGATAGGAAGGTAAAGAAATAAAAAAAAAAGAGTTCCAATTGGTGCTGACAATGTCAGTGGCAATATTCTACTGATTCATCTCAAAGTGGATATTAATCTAAAAATATGGATCACTTCCATAATAGCATCATAACCATTCAATGAGACATAAAAGAACAAAGAAAAATCTACAGAGAAACTACACGGTCATGAATTGGCATACATACATGGGCATATCTATCTATCTATCTACAAATAAACATAACTACAAATATTTCAATATTAAATACAGAATTAATATTGACCATTCCATTTGAAATAGACACCTACATTTTGGTAGTGCCTCATATAGGCACAGTCCCAACTACCTAGAGCCAGCATGTAAATGTGGATAAATTCCTGAATTGCGCAGTAGCTGATCTTTGTTATTTAAAAGCTTCTTTTGTAACTGCAATGAAAGCAATTTATCTATCTGAACCTTGTCCTTGAATCTTCTGCTACTAAGCCCTTGATTGCATGTTAGCCTTTCTAATGAGATTTATTGCTATGCACACAGTGAAGTTCTGACAGCTAGACACATGGAGTAATGTGTATTTCATTGCCTGGTATTTATTTAAAAAATGTAATACAAAGAAAGATGTATTTCCTGTAGATTGGTGTAGATTTGCATCATCTAAAGGTATGAATGCTCTGGTCATGAACCTAGCTTGATAAATATTCCTGCGTTTATCTTCAGTATATGAAGAGAGTTTATGTGCATAGATTATCATTTGGTACTTGTCCACTCACAGGAAGCAATGTTTGTAAATAGCACCTAGATAAGTGGTAAGCAATGAAAATTCCTAAATAGGTAATTGTCACTGACAGAATGAATACGTACAAGAAATGTGTATATTTACACCAGATTACTCCTTTCTCTTTGCTCCCTATGTACAATTTGGCAGATATGCTTTCCATGAAAGAGAAAGCAGATTCAAATTCAGCCAGATTATTGCCCTTTTATTTGATTTAATCACGACTTGCATATTCTTAATTAGTCAACTTTGTGAATATGCCTGTATGGATGAGTGTATATGGTTTTACATTTGGTTGAGGGGGGGAGGCTATAAAGAGAAGTGATAAAACAAACTAATAAATTATTCCAATTTGGGACATCTCAATTGACTTAGATTAGAGGCACTAGTCAACAAAGTAAACTATTAGTCAACGAACTGAGGCAACTGAGTTGACCTAAATTAAATGACATTGGTCAATTAAGAGAGACATAAATGACTAGTCAATAAATAAGGCATTGGTCAACAATCTAAGACAGTTGAGTTGACCTGAGTTAGATGCCATTGATCAACAAGCTAAGTCACAATATGGATAGAAGTATCTTCCCACCAAAAAATAATGCAATAAGTTTAAAGGACACCCATCAAGTCCTGATATGTCCCTGTTGGAAGTAATGCAATATGAAATACATGGAAGGATCTTCTTATCCAGTTGCTTAACTAGATGCTGATATCACTTATCACTTAATAAGAACAGGAGAAGTAAAATTTAGCAAGATTCTGGAAGGGGGGGTTACAATGAAATGGAAGAACCCTGTTTCCTTTAGAAAATAGAATAACAAGATTTTAAAAACTGAGAGAATTCTTCCAAAAAACTATTGCTTTTTTTGGGGGGGGGATCAATTCAAATGTTGATGTTTTGAGATAATGTTAAATCAGATGGTAAAACTGTTTTCAGAGATACTCTAGAATAGGACATCCAAGTAACTTTCTCAGAAAAAGAAAAAAGAAAACCATGAACAAAACAGAAATTGATGCTGTCTTCTTCCAAAGGCTAAATCAGGCAAGAGGCTCACAGTTTAGGGACACCAAGTGGCTAACCATCAAATAATGAACATAGAGGTCAACAGCTTTGGGGCAGAAATCATGTCCAAGGTTGAATTCCAGCTGAACCTGGGACATGGTCATGTGAGGAAGCCCCGTGATCCATCCCCCTGGTGGTGTTTTACGAAAGAATGAAGCCTCACTTTGGGTTACACCTTTGCCCCGATCAGCAATTACTTCTCTGGTGTTTCAAAGCTTTTTTGGAAGCCTCTCCAGTATTGGAACATGGCAATGGGCCCTATTCTATCTGGGCTCTTCCCCCCCCGCTGGGCTGTTTTGGACTTTGCAAAGTTTTTTTTTTTTTTTTTTTTTGCTGTTTGTCTGCCTTCTTTATGAACTCAGCTGGGTGGAAGGTCTCCCCCCATCCATCACACCCTTCCATGCTCTGCTTAATGACTTACACATTCATTTAATGGCCACATGAGAGAGAACAAAGCATGGGGTCCTTAGGTGAAGCTATCTTACTAAATTGCCATCACCACTTTTGTCCATAACAGGCAGGGTTTATTACAATTGTAGGCCAAGGACCACCTGTACCACTGTAGGCAGATTTTGATTAGGGACAATATCTCATGATACTGTCTTTTCCTTGATAGGAAAGCTGCCCCTAAAGGAACTTTTTCAGGTTATACAATTATACAGCCTATGTCAGGAGTGGGGAGGACAGAGCTGGTATGTCCTTTTTGCCTCCAGTAAAAGCAGGGGTTGGCTGCTGTGGGTTTGCATGGGTTCGGGCGATCCTTTAGCTAAGATTCTACGCAGTTTGGCAAACCAGCAAATCCCACCCCGGGCTGGTACCGCCCACTCCTCCTCTCCCCTCCCAGGAGTCCTCACATGGTCTGTTTTTGGATACAGGGCCCACGCAGAGGCTCAGGGAGGATGAAAAATGGGCCTCCTGGAAGTTGCGGAAGGCCGGAAATGGGGCCTCTGGAGTCCAGGAGAGGCCATTTTGGCCCTCCTTGAGGCTCGAGGAAAGCCTCCGGAGCCTGGGATGGGCAAAAATGTTCCCCCCTCCCAGTGCAGGAGGCTGACTAGGCCACACCCACCATAGCTATGCCCGAGCAGAGAACTGGTTGCTGATATTTTTGAAGGCCACCTCTGAGTAAAAGTCCTAGGGATATTCAATTATTTTAATTCTGTGCTCACAAATTATACTGGTCTATAGAATTTTTCTGCAACTTGAGGCAAACTACTTTGGGATTTTCACTGACTGCATCCACATTTTTAAAACTTGTGTCCGTGTTGTTAAAACCATTGAAATAATATTAATATACTGTATACACCAATACATATGGAACATAGAGCCTTTCTCTCTCTCCTACTTGTAATGTCTATGATTGGAATGGTGGCCTTGCTTCGTCCTGATGTCACCTTTACTAAGCTTTATTTTACGGATTTCCAAGACATAAATGATCAGCTACAGAACATGGAGAGGAGCAAAGAAAGTCAGGGTATTAATATGCCAGCAGCTCTTTCTTTTGCCATTGCAAAATCTGGGCAGGTAATAATTCAGCTGTTTCCCCGAGGCTGTTAATTAAAACACTAATTAACAAGATTCAACAATAGTTTATATATTTCTCGGTGGGTGGAACCTATATAGAATCTTAGGGAATTCCACATAGTTGGACACACTATTGAAGCTACTGTACTTGCCCATTCCAAATAATAAGAGCATTGGGTCTTACCATTAGAATGCAATAGTCCTATGTCAGCTTAGTGAGCTAACTTGGATACACCTAGATCAAAAATATAGGCCTGGATTTCCTTAAGCTTCCTCACACAGATTCATTCAGTCATTTATTCTTAACCATCCTCTAAGGAAGTTCAGAACAGCATACATCAATCATGTCATAACACGATCCTCTAAGGCAGTGGCCCCCAACCTTTTTTGTGCCGCGGCCCGGTACCGGCATCACAAAATGATCTGCGGCCCAGTACCGGCATCAGCACGCATGACAAGGCAAAGCGAGCCGAGCAACCGGCCAGCCAGCCGTCCCCCGCTTCTCCCCGCCACCTTCAACTCCTCCTTTGTACCTTTGTCGATGGGCTTCGCTTCGGGATGGCTTCGGGACGGTCGCTCAGCTCACCTTGCCTTGGGTGCTGAAAGAATCCTCACGCCTTAGTTTCGTTCGAAGTCCCCCCCCCTTTCGATGAAACTAAGGCGCGAGGATTCCAGGACCCAAACGCCGCTTTCCAACCGGAAAAACTCACCCGGAAGCACTTTCTCATCAAACAAGATGGCGGCGCCCAGCAAACCGGCGGCCCGGTAGGAAATGTTCCACAGCAGTAGGGGAGCACCCAAATTTTGTTCTGGGTTGAACACTTTGTAACCATATTCACTCTGACATATCAAGCAATTAAACACCATCTGTTATTGCTGGTTCTAAAATGATAGGTTAGAACTGCTACTCTAACCACATTTATTTTGAAATATTTTCTTAATTTCAGTGGATCTGCTTTCCAAGGTGGCAAATTGCAGGCCCAAAGAGCAAAGAACCCGCAGTCAGATAAATTATATGGGAATATAATTATTAAGGACTTGGTGTTGTAACTTGCATTAATGTTTGCTTGATGAACTGCTGTTCAGCAATAACATATATAGCAGCTAAATCGTTACAATAATTATAAATGCCTTTTACAACAAATTAAAATGTACAGTGTTATGTTTATAATTTTAAATGTGGGTGTATCGCGAAGCACCTGCATATCCATTGAGCTGTTGCCTTTCTTTTCAATTCATCAGCTTGACCTCAACACTTTTAGAGCATGTAAAGAGTACTTTTCTTTGTGTAGAATAAATCAAATGGAGCACTGTTTTTCTTTCTTGCATTAGAAATGATCCACAAAGACTTTTTTTTTTAATTGTGTGGGAGGGAAAACAATATTTGTTTCTCACTATATGTAGCTATTTTATAGGAAAATATTATCCTTTGGCATGACCAAAAACTTAAATTGTACCATCTCTTGATCTTTCTGATACATTGTAAAAAGTGGAAAAAGAATAAAAGTAGCAAATATAATGTGTAGTGTGTTACTATATCTTCCATTTCTATCATCGACTTGGTTAGAGACACTAATGCCTAAAGTATTATTTATTTGTTAAGTGTATATCCACCTTCCATTCAGAAGCCCAAGTCAGCATACAAAACATCTTGTCTTCCTGTTTTTCATGATGATGATGATGATGATGATGATGATGATGATGATGATGATAAGTTGCAGCTTCCTACTGTAGTGCCAGCGGAGCTGCAAAAAACTGCTACTCAGAACAACATACATTTTAAGAATATATTTGGTTGATACTTAGGATGCTGGCAGCAACCCGTATCAACCATCACAGCCAATCAATTACATTTGTGATACATTTTTAAATGTTCAGTTGACTGGGTTTCATGTTTAATGAATAAAAGTTTATAATAACAATAATAACAACAACAACAACAATAACACAAGCAAAGGTAGTACCGTGTTTCTCCAACAATACGGCCTCCACCAATAGGAAGCCCCACCATGTTTTATTGGCATAAAATCAAATTAAGCCCCCTCCCCCAAATTAAGCCCCATATTAAACATGCGAAATGGGGGGGCGAGGGAGGCTTGCCGTTAGTAAGTACTTTTGTTTGCTGCCTGCGTTGGTGGGGCACTTCATATCGGAGACCTTCCACCGTTGCTTCTCCCTTCTCCTTGCTGCCCCTTCTCCCTTGCTGCCACGCCGTTTGGCGCAGCCACGTGCGGCCAGTCAGGCTCCTCCCTGCAACCGGGGCCCTGAGGAGACACTTGGCTTCAGGCGCTCCCGTCTTCCCTTTGCTTTCGAAGGTAAAGCGAATTATTTTACAAAGCCTCCCCTGCCCGAGAGGGCAGCCCCAGCCCACGTGGGAGGCTAATTTCCCGGGAGCCTCTTCCGTTCCTCCCCCGACCTCCCTACGCTGCGCGCCTTTTTGACGCGCCGCTCCCTTCAGCCCAGCGAGCTCTTCCACCTCAAAGAAAGGCCAGGTGGGCGGCTGCGGGCAGCAGCAGCGGGTCTGAGCCGCTCGGCGAAACAGCCACCACCCGTAGCCCGACGCGGGAGAACGGCGGGTTAGCGCCCGCCAGCCGGGCGAGATTTGGGAACGAGGGGCAGGAGGAGGCACGCACACACCCGCGGCTCACTTTCCCAGCTTTGCCCAGCCCTTACGGCTCTGGCGCGGCCCTGGCAGGCAGCGAGCGCCTCCCCGCCGGACCCTCCGCTCATCCTGCCAGGGCGCGCCAGAGCCGTAAGGGCTGGGCAAAGCTGGGAAAGTGAGCGCGGGTGTGTGCGTGCCTCCTCCTGCCCCTCGTTCCCAAATCTCGCCGGGCTGGCGGGCGCTAACCTGCTCGTTCTCCCCACGTCGGGCTGCGGGTGGTGGCTGTTTCGCTGTGAGCGGCTCAGACTCGCTGCTGCTGCTGCAGCCGCCCACCTGGCCTTTCTTTTTGAGGTGGAAGAGCTCGCTGGGCTGAAGGGAGCGGCGGCGATCAGGCGCGCAGCGTAGGAGGTCGGGAGGAGCGGAAGAGGCCCCGAAATTCCCCGCGTGGGTTGGGCTGCCCTCTCGGGCAGGGGAGGCTTTGTAAAATAATTTGCTTTACCTTCAGCAAAGGAAGCGGGGCGCCTGAAGCCAGTGTGTCCTCAGGGGCTCGGTTGCAGGGAGGGAGCCCTGACTGGCCGCACGTGGCTGCGCCTTGCCGCGGCAGCAACTGGGAAGAAAGGAAAGCAATGGTGGCCCGAACCGAAGGTCTCCCGAATATCCAAGCTGTTGCCGCCCGCCCACCCACCCGAGGATGCAAGGGGAGAATTAAGTCACCCCGAAAGACGTCCTAGCCGTTTTTTGGGGGTCAAAAAAAAATAAGGCCCGGCCTTATTATGTGAGAAACACGGTACCAATAGTAATAGGCGCCTTGGGTACAATCTCAAAACAACTGGAACACCACTTGAACACCATAGGCATTGACAAATTTGCCTTCAGTCAATTGCAGAAGATAGTTTTACTTGGAACGGCTTCCATCTGCGACTATATCTGTAACACCATCAAACATCCAGATTTGCCTATCCCAGGTCTTTGGTAAGGACTTGATACCTAGACAAAAATGCCAAACCCAGTTTGAACATCTGGCTGACTGTGTGATGATGATTAACAACAACAACAGCAACAACAACAACAACAACAACAACAAGTGAGATAGTTCATAGTTAAGAGGGAAGTGGCTAAGACGCTGAGCTTATCAATCAGAAAGGTCAGCAGTTCAGCAGTTCGAATCTCTAGCACTGGGTAATGGAGTGAGCTCCCATTATTTGTTCCAGCTTCTGCCAACCTAGCAGTTCAAAAGCACATAAAAATGCAAGTAAAAAAATAGGAACCACTTTGGTGGGAAGGTAACAGTGTTCCATGCACCTTTGGCATTTAGTCATGCCAGCCACATGACCATGGAGATGTCTTTGGACAGCACTGGCTCTTCAGCTTTGTAGTGGAGATGAGCACCACCCCCTAGAGCCAGAAAGAACTAGCACATATGTGCGAGAGGAACCTTTACCATTACCTTAAGAGTGAATAGGCCAAAGTCCTTCAATGAACTTCTTTGGCTAAGAACAGAACAGAAACACAGATTTATATACAGATTTACACATCAGAGCATTTGGGGGGGGGGAGAAGAGACAATCATGACACATCACTTTATTCAAGCCTACCATCCCTCAAAAACAGAGAAGATAGATATTTATAACTGTACCTCCTTCTGCGAGATCGCCATATCATTGCTACACTTTCTGCATCTTTTGATCACCAAAAGAACTGCCTTATATTCCTCCGATGTAGGTGGCCAACTGTTAAGCAATGTTCTTAGGTTTTCCTTTGTTCACTAATAACATCCCATGCCCACTTAGTAGGGAGTTAGGACTTATTTGATTGTAGCCTAATTGCTCTTCAGAGCAGTATTTATCAACCTTGGCCACTTTAAGATATCTAAACTTCAACTTCCAGAACTCCTCTGCCAGCATAGGGAATACCAGCTAGGGAATCTGGGGTTTGTAGTGCATTTACCATTGCTAAACACTGATTCAGAGTAATACAGAATTGAGGTGCTAAAGCCATGTATGTCGTAGTTAGTTATGGCATAGTCTACATAGTCAAATTGCTTCTGATTTGGGACTATATGATGGCTAGTGTTTAATTGTCAAAGAATCCATCCAAAAGGAGAAATGACTGAAAATCAGTACTGAAAATGATGGCCTCGTTCATGGTTAGTCTTGGTGGCCACTACATGCAGCAAAGGCTGTTATAGAGGAATGATATAAAGCTAAATGGTTAATTTCTTTAAATCACTTTTGTTCTACTGTTGGCACCACATCACAGTCAGGGATATCAGATTCCATCTCCAATCACCTGATGTATATTTCACTGTTCCATTATGAGGCCTAGAAAGACTTCAAAGGAACAGAAGGATGAAGAGGCGTATAATGCTTATCTACGCTCAGCAGGAATATTCCTGTGCTTGTTTTGAAAATTAGGAGGTCTATGTTAGCAGCTGTATGTTTTCTTAATAAAATCAGGAGATAAAAAGAAATGGACCAGGCTTTATAAACAGGGAACCTCTGCTGCTTTGTTGGTCTAAAAATGAACCCGGTAAATAAGGTATCTATACTTGTTATTGTACAATGTTACAAAGGAAGAAGCTAGGGTCAAAGACAAAAAACAGAGCACTTCTATAATAAAAATGTCATAATATAAACGTCATAATATAAACTATAATAATATTAGTCATAGGGAAGTAGCTAAGAAACAGAGTTAATTAATGCTTCTAATGGCAAATGCAAGTTATTTTTTGCAGGCCCATCTGATCAAGATTTTCTAGAGAAGGCAAATTATAAATTAGGGATAGTAGATAATATCTAGACCAGCAATAGCCTGTTTGATTATATATATTGCCTCTGTCAAAGTTTCCTGCTGTTTGCTTCCCCAACACCTTTCTCATGATCCAGCAAGATCTCATGTATTAAGGATTTATTTTTGTCTCATAATATTTTAACTTATTCAATATATATTGAAATTAGATGATCTTTAATTTGTTGATATAACAAGAACAAAGATTATTGGTATTTTTCCAGCCATTGCTAAGTAAAGTAGATCAACTGAGCAGAGTATTTGTGTTATGTCATTTATTTCAAAGCCTGAAGCATTACAGATTTAATTACTCTATTACCCAGAAATTCCAGAAATTATTATGCAAATATTGATACTTCTGGAGGTGATTACATATCTGCATTATCTAACTATTTAGACCTTGATGAGCTGTGTAATGCTACAGAAGAGAAGCAATATTGCTCCAGAGCTGTATGCATCAGAATGATTTTAATCAAGAGCTATGTAATGAAGAATTGCACACAGAGATAGTAACAAAAACAGCAGTGTGTGTGTGTGTGTGTGTGTGTGTGTGTGTTTGTGTGAATATAAAGCAGGTCTTGATGATGCTACAACACATGAGTATTCACAGGGTGGAAAGCAGCCAAATCGCACGTACTTCCTTGAGAAGTCGTTTGCACAATCATATCAACATCAATGTCATGTCAACATGGTTTGCTACAGAGGCCTATATATAGGGACTCTAGAAGAGCCTTTTTATGAAAATAATTTTTGATGGGCCCTAAAGATGCAAATAAAATAATTGTTTAAAGATGTACTTGTCATGAAAAAAATAGATAACTTTACACAACTACTTCTTTAAAGATACATATATTCAATTTATGCCTTGACTTCTTTCTATATACTCTAGGTTCAGTCTTTTAACTTGGTCCAAATATCCTCATTATATCTTAAGCCAATCACCTGCTTGAATATGCAAACTGAATCATTGGTCTTTTAGAACTAGATCACCGGATCACTGGTAATTTTATTCCATGTAACGAATGAAATTTAATAAAGACAAGTCCAAATGTCTTCATTTAGAACATGAAGATCAAATAGAATAAGTGATATTATGTGCCTCTAGTATTTTGACTCTTATTGATCATAATATAGATGTCTTTATGATGATCCATTCCTAATTTAGGCCTTGAGGACTCCCAACAGTGTACCCATCTCCATCTGCCTTGCTGCTGGTCTTCCTCTTAGTCTTTTTTCTTCCATCTTTCCAAGAATCAGAACCTTCTCCAGAGGTTTTGCATAATGAGTCCGAAGTAGGAAAATTTGAACATGTCATTTTGGGCCCCCTTGAGTGACAATTCTGGGTTGATTTGTTTGATGATCTCATTGCTTTCTTGGCTGTCCATGATATTTGTGATGGAGAAAATCTATGGCTTTTCTTTGGAAAGATGAGGCAATATTTGTCGGACATCACAGCTATGGTTAGCCTTGCATGATGCCAAGAGATGCCCAAGAAAAGTGAAACGTTCAAAGGAGGCCATTCTGTCAAAAGATGCAGAATTATAGTAAAAAGCTGATATTCATACAATGTATGAATGAATATTCTGCCTCTGGCATTAGCCAACCAGTACTTCCAAGAGTTTCCATGCTGGGCGTTAACAAATCGGACATATTTAAAATATTTTTGGACAATATTTTTCATGATATATATAATTTGGAATTGTGGAAATGAATATCCCAATACATTTGGAGGCCAATTTGTTGAGAATATATGATCTACCCAATATCAAATGGACAGATGGTCCGAGTTACATAAGACAACTTTCTATGATCCTTGATAAGTGTTAATGGGTTTCCTATTTTGAAGATTACTTTCACTTTTGTTTCTTGACTCTCTTCTCTCCTACAAATAATGTTTTTTCAGGATGGTGATGATGACAGTGGTTAGTCTGTAGTACAGGCTCGTGCTTGGAGTCTGATTCCATATGTTGGAGAACATCAGAGTAGGAGTGATGTAATGTTGCCAGTGTTGGAGCCTACCTCATTTTCTTTGGGTTGGGTTGATGGAGAAAACTGGACCACCCCAAGTGGATTTAACTGGACTGGCATGGCTTGGGTTTCATTGGCACAGAAGGAGAGAGCCATACATGGCCTTGTTCCCTGAGGATTGAGGATCATCAAGAGTAGGAAGCATATTGAGGTTTCCCTATTAATGTGCTGCTTCTTCATTGCTTGTGCTCAGGCATTTTGGGGGACTGTGTAGCCAGTGGTTCATATGGAGGCAGCAGAGAGAACATGGCATTTGATGGCAGCACTGGATGTTCAGGTGGTGACAGGGACGTCTGGCTAGGACATCCTGCCAATGGCCAGATGTCTGAATTTTCTGTTTGGCAACACCGACAACAATGATCATTGCTGTGATAATGACAGCCGTAGTAGGTTATCGAATGATGGCCATACCCTGGTGCTTTGGTGTACCTTGGTGCACCTTGAAAGGGAGGACCTGCCATTTGGAAGTTGTGTGTTGGAGGACTATAGCAATCCCTTTGGAGGGTTTGGTGAGTTGGGACTTCTGCTGTGGTACCAATCTTCTGGAGCCACACCCTCCCTGAAGTCAGATTGGCCTCAACTTTGTTGGCCTTTCAGAAGGGCCTGAAGCTATGACTTTGCCATCTGGCTTGGAGATCGAGTAGTGGTGGTATGGAAAACGGCTGATGTCATCCCTCTTGGAAAAACCAGACAGGAAGCATGACTTGTTGAGCTAAATCTACTTTATTATAAAATCACATTAACCGAATCTTGGAAGCCTAAAGGTACAAACTTCCAGCTGCCACTTTTAACCGCTTCAAACATTTAGGATGGATCCTTTCTAAATCCTTTCCTCTGATTGTTAATCCATTGAGACTTCTTTTGTCTGATTGATTCCTAAACAGCATCTCTTCCTCTCACCCCCTAAGTAGCTGAATTGCTAGTGAAACTGACTGCGATCTCCAGGTGACTAGGTTTTTATGTTTTTAATAAATTTTATTGTTGGTAATATTTTTTATGTTTTTGTGTGGGGTTTTGAGGGGTGGGGGAATTTTGTGTTTGTATTTTTAACTTGGTAAGCTACCCAGAGTCTGTGTTGTGGTTAGCCGACAGCAGGTGTGGATGGCTGAGGAGAGCGAGGACTCAGATGAGAGGCCAGGACCATTAGGGAGTGGACTGCCGCCTTCAGAGATTATGGGGGCTGGCAGCAGCGATGAGGAGGTTCCCGAGGAGCCTGTGCCAAGTGCACGTGTGCGCAGGATTGCTTGCAGGAAAGAGCAGCTGCAACAGCACGGGCGACTCGGGAGTAAGGCTGCAAGGTAATGGCCCCTCCTTCAAGAAGATAAAAGCCAGCTGTGAAGCGAACGTTCTTTGCAAGAAGCAAAGACGTTTTGAAACTCAGCCTCATAGAAACTCAGCCTCTTAATTTGGTATTTGAAGACTCTTGTGTTGTGAAATATTTCTTATCTGTGATTTTTGACAGTCTTGTACAGTTTTGGCAAGGTTTGTGCTTATCAAAGTTAATTAGTTTGCAGCAGTCTTTTAACCGGGGATTCGTAAGACTCATTAAAGGGTTTCTGTTCCCTGTGATTATTGTTTGTCTTATTGGAAAAGGGTTTGGGTCAGAACAGTTGGTGAGATGTAACTGTTTAGACAGCTGTCCATCCCTGTGACATGGACACTATATAAACTGAACGAATAAATAAATAAATAAACACTTGCATTTGTTATTAATTGTCAAGCTGCACCTAGGATGTTATCATTAACAATATGTCTTGGAACTAAGATAGGAAAAGGCCACTTTAAAAACTGCTACACTTCAGGGAAAACCACCCACAACATGAACATGTATTCGAACCACCTACGCCATGAACATGTATTCTGGCAACAATGAACTTATTGTTGCCAATTCCCTACCAAATGTTATTTTCCTACGGAAATGCATTCTTCTGTCTCAAAGTCCCGAACAAAAGGGCTCCAGATGGCAAGAGCACCGTATGTAAAGACCTTGCCATCAAAGGGAGAGACAAAAATGACATGATCATAAGAACTCAAAGTGTTGCTCAGCTTTTTTTTTAATGTTTTAAAAAGCAAAGAACAGCTTGTATACTTGGGTGTTACAGACTATTTTATCTTTGGCTGCAATCAATGAACTCAAAGTCCTGAGCCACTTAAACCAATCTTCTCTAACAAGCATCTTGGGATTAAGGAAATTCTTGAGAATTGCTGCCTTTACAGTCTGGAAAACAACCACACTGGAAATGCCTTGTTGTAGTTTGGAATAGCAAAATAGCTATATATGCAAAAAAAAAAAAAAATATTTTAAAATCTTATTGTGTTACCAATTAACATAAAATTCATCCCCTTGTACAGAAGACCAATCTAAATATGCATGTAACAGTTGCTGATTGCGCAGACCCAATGATAAATGTTTGTATCAATCAATAACAGCTCATGCAAGGCATTTCCACAAAGTTTTTGACACCTTTACCTGAGATTTGTTAGCAAGGAATGAGGTAATGTGAAATCAAGTTGGATATATGAATTAATTTTTAAGATATTTATTTATTTATTTATTTGATTTGTTGATCGCTTACAAGATAACAGGTATAAGTATAAACATAGTTATGAATACAGGAGATGGATACGTATAAGAAAAATAAAAAGAAACAATAGGACAGGGACGGTAGGCACGATTGGTGCGCTTATGCACACTCCCTACAGGCCTCTTAGGAAAGGGGTGAGGTCAATAGTAGACAGTCTAAGGTTAAAGTTTTTGGGGTTTGAGGAAGAAACCACAGAATCAAGTAGAGTATTCCAGACATTGACCACTCTGTTGCTGAAGTCGTATTTCCTGAAACCAAGTTTGGTGAGGTTAACCTTGAGTTTGTATCTATTGTGTGCTCTTCTATTGTTATGGTTGAAGCTGAAGTGTTCATTTACAGGTAGGACATTGCATTCCATGATTTTATATACTATATTTAGATCGGACCGAAGGCGGCATAGTTCTAGGTTTTCTAGGTCTAGAGTTTCAAGTCTGGTGGCATAAGGTATTCTGCAACGAGTAGAGGAGAATACTTCTTGTGAAATATTTCTGGACTTTCTCAACTGTGTTAATATCAGATACATGATGTGGGTTCCAGACTGATGAGCTGTATTCAAGCATAGGTCTAGCAAATGTTTTATATGCTCTAGTTAGTAGTGTGATATTACCAGAGAAAAAGCTACGTAGGATTAGGTTAACAACTCTTAATGCCTTTTTGGCTATGTAAGTTACAGTGGGCTCTAGCACTTAGATCATTAGAGATGAGTACTCCAAGGTCCTTGACAGAGTTTGGATCCTCAACAAGGTCTTGACTATTCAGCTTGTATTTTATTTTCTGATATATATTTTTTGCCAATATGTAAGACAGAGCATTTATTTGTTGAGATTTGAAGTTGCTATTTGATTGACCATTCTGATATATAGTCGAGGTCTTTTTGGAGGGTAGTAGTATTTTCTGTGGTGTTGAATAGCTTTACATCGTCAGCGAAGAGAACGCAGTTGCTCTTAATATGATCACAGAGGTCATTTATGTAGAGTATGAAAAGAGTTGGTCCTAGAACACTGCCTTGAGGGACACCACTGTTCACAGGTACAGAATTTGATAGGACACTCCCAATTTTGACCATTTGTTGTCTGTTTGACAGGAATGCTTCTATCCAGTTATGTAGGTGTCCAGAGATACCATAAGAGTTTAGTTTTAGTAGTAGTTTGTCGTGTACCACTGAATCAAAGGCTTTACAGAAGTCTATGTAGATTGCGTCTATTGCTTTGCCCTGATCGAGTTGTGTAGTCCATAAGTTTTTGCAGTATAAGAGTTGCAGATTACAGGATAGTTTTTTTCTGAAACCAAATTGTTTATTAGAGAGTAGGTTGTTGGTCTCTAAGTGGAGGATAATGGATTGGTTAATAATTAATTCCATGACTTTACAGGTGGTGGAGCATAAAAAGATTGGTCTGTAATTTTCAACTAGGCTGGGGTCTCCCTTTTTGAAGATGGGGATGACTGTGGCTTGTGACCATAGTTTTGCCAAGGAGCTGGTCCTGAAAGATTTTTCAATGATTATGCTTAGAGGTTCGACTATAGTAGTGGATAGCTTTTTTAAGAAGTAGGCACATATTCCATCCGGTTCAATAGATAGAGATGGTTTTAGATTGTGTAGTGCTTTTTCAATAATGTCTTCTGTAAAATTGATATGTATTAGATCATTGTAGTTGTCTGTGGTTCGACTAGGAAGTACTGGGCTCGAACCATTGCTGTTTACAAATACTGAGCCAAAGACTGTGTTAAAGAGGTTGGTTTTGATGGTGTTGTCGTTGCAGTCTTTGCCATTAGGTCCTTTCAGGGGTGGGATGGACCTTGAGTCTTTTAGTTTGTTGTTTACAAAATTGTAGAAAGCACAGATGGATTTTGTGCATAGAAGGTTTTCCTCTTGTTTAATGTGACAATTAGTGCATTCAATTTTTATCTGATATATGATTTATGTTGGAGCAGCATTCTAACTTTTCATTTCTTAGGAACAATTTTAAGAAGAAAAATATTTGACATTTGGAGCAGCCAGCACTGAGTACAGTGATATGAGCCTCTAGCTATTAGACAACTAACGATATTTAATGAAGAGTCATGATCGGATTAAAACAATATTAAGCTACAATAGAGGAGCATTCAACTACATTCTGAGCTATAAATCTTAACATACATATTTAAGTTGGTACACTGGTGTTATTGTATATTTTCCACTAACATCATTTTTATTTCTTGGCTTTTATTTTATTTAGAAACAGCACATCATGGATGATAGCTTACTAATAGAAGACTTGTGCAAAAAAAAAAAAAAATACAGAATGTTGTTTTGATCCTCTATTCTGCCTTGATTCTGAATGTGATTTTAAAGAAATAACTTCTACAGATTTCAAACAAAATTATATTCAGGTAAGTATAGAATGTGTAGCACAGAAAACAGAATACTAGTCATAAGAGTTTCAAATGCAAGATTCCATGAATCTCAAACCCACTGTGCAAAAGGATTAGTTATACAACAGATAACCCTTTTGGACTGTTTCCTTCCCATAATGTCAATTTTTCCTCCTGGATTTTGAAATGTAGACATACTCAAATCTGTTTTAAAACTGAAAGGTTTTACTTGATAGCACTGGTTCAGACCCTAAACAAAATAGATTAAAATATTATTTGTTATCTGAGCTTCTTTTGAGTTCTTAAAAATGGATGGAGACAGTGTGGGATTGTTAGAGAACATGAAAAAAATATGCATTTTTTGTGAGTCTTAAGTTCCAAAGAAGCAACAATACTGAAACATTATCTTCCTATGATCTTTAAGAATTCTTACTGCTTTTCATTGCATAGAATTTATTCAAGCTTTTGTGTATGTTGTTCCTCTTCATTATATAGCTTTTGTTGTAATGTTTGCTTTGATCTTTAACAATATGCTGTTTCAATAAAGAAGATCTAGGAAAATCAAGCTTGGCGCAGAAATAATATCTGAGCAGTTGTGACTATAAAAATTCACAGATGGTATTTGTTATGATAATACAGCTTATAATTTTGAGGTTGGAAAAGTACAATTGATATTAGTAAAATAGATATGAGAATAAAAGTCTGAATAACATACAATAATGGAACTATCATGCAATCTTTTATCATTTAGCTTAAGAAAAATTATTTGATTTGCATTATTATGGTTTGTCGCATGATCAGCCAGATGTTTAGACAGGATTTGGTATTTTATCCTACCTATCAGGATAGGTTCCCCAGGACCTTGGATATGTAGATGTTGTTGTTCGATAATATTAAAGAAATTCTTACAGGATGTAAACTGTCCCAAAGCATTTGAGCATCTTCATTTTTGAAGACTTGGCAATGACTAAGATCAGGAAAGAGAGAGGGACTAATTCTGGCTGCACCTTGAGAACAAATGCGTACAAAAACCAGAACCAAGAAGACAGCAAATGCCATCTCAGCACAGAAGCTGAAGAAACAGTGGCCAATCTAATTAGCTGCTATAGAAGAAGATCACCCAAACCGACTATAAACGATAGCATGACAAAGTAGCAACAATGACACATTGGTATATTGGCAAGAAATATCATTTGGCCTGCAAGCAAGCAACCAATCTTTTCCTTGTTTTTATTACATTATTTCGATATTTATGTTTTGTGTCCTGTACATTCAGTAAGTTCCAATTTTTAACTTAGATCAATGCTTGTCCTTGGGTGTCTTTTATTCAGCCAATGCATTCTTTTCTTGTTTGACAATCTGTTTGAGTTGAACCAAATCTCTGCCTCCATTTCTACAAGCAGGTATTATCTATCAATATCATTAAGGGAATGTAATGGGTAGTGAATAGTCAGTAGCTGTTTTGCTTTTTTGTCCAGTTCAACTTGCATCCAGTTAATAATCCCAGTGGTGTATTATATCTCAGATATGGTCATTATTGATGGCTTTTAAGATGTTTCCATTGTTCAATTTTGTCTTTGGCATTTTTCTCATTCTTTAGATGTATTCTTTACTAATTACATTTTAGCCATCATGCTTGATGTTATTCAAACATAAAATGCCCATAAACTTCATTTTGATGGCTCCATTCATCACGTCAATTTTATTAATGTTTGTGATTCTAGCCTAATTTATTGCTACTGTAGCTCTAAATCAAATATCATTGCTCTATCTGTGCTAAAAAAAAAATTTATGGTATTTGTCAATGACTCAGTCAGTTTCCATGACTGATTTTCCATGAAGCTTCAAATCATCCACATAAAACCAATATAAGATTTTAATTAGCATTTTTTTTTGCTGTTTGGTAGTTAAGATTTGTTTTCTTCAAAATCACTGAAAGTGTGATCATAGCAATGACAAATTATAAAGATTATAATGAGTCACTTTGGAAGATGCCTCTCCTAACGTTGACAAGCCTATATTTTTAATTTTCAGCTATCATTTCTGTCTTCCATTTCATTATTTTTTCTATAAACATTTTAATGTTTTACTGACATCAGTTGTTTCCAAACATTTGATGATCCAAATATGTGGCAATGAATCAAATGCCTTTTTATAAACCATCCAGACAATATGTAAATTGTTGTTTTTTTTACTTTTGCAATTTTCCAAAGCTCTTTTATCAATCAGAAATTGATCTACCTTTCCTTTCTATTCTACTGGAAAGATGCTATTTTCTTCTAAATAATCCTGGATGTTGCCTGTTATTACGCTCATGAGTAATATAAATATTGTAAGCAGTTATGTTATTAGCCTATAGTTTCTTGATGTTATGCTATTCACTGAGTCTTTTTGAATGAGATAAATTTTGCCACTTATTAATCAGTTGCTAATAAAATATCATTTATTTAATACTTCATTAAGCTATTTTGCTAAAATTGGATTTAAAACAGTCAGATATTTGAGTCAAAATTCCTTGCAATTGATCATTTTCAGGAGATATTCAGTACTTAATCTTTTTCACTCCATTTTTAACTATTACTGCTGTTATTATTATTCTTTTTGGATGGAGAGATGGGCAGCATATAAATTTAATAAATAAATTATTAGTTTTTCCATTTGATTTTTACTAAATATTTTCAAATTCTTTTATCCAGCAAAAATTCAAGCATTTTTATTATAGCTTTTTTGAGATTCTTCTTTTTGTTTGGTTTCCCATTTTCAGAATTTCTATTGGCATTTATACTCTGGTAGAATTGCCCCTGGTCTAATTGAAATAGCTGATTTTGTTTAAATTGGATGATTTGTGCCTCATAGTATTCCATTTTCCCAGACATTGCTGTTATTTGTTGCTTTATGATTTCCAAAGCTTCTTCAGTTTTTCTGGTGCCAAGCCAATATTTTTTAATTAGGCTTGTCTTGAGCATTACATTCTTCAGTGTTTGCTCTTTCATATTCTTTAAATTACTTGCCTGTGATTTTAATTTCTATATTTTGGGCTCCAGTCTGATCTCTCACTTTGGGTTGAATATAATTTTGGTTTTGGTTTTCTAATTTCAGCATCCAAATCTTCTATAACTACTGGTGCTAGATTGTAGGCAAGCTAATTGGTCAAGCTGGTTTCCTTAGGTATTCTATTATTATTTTTCAGGTTTTCCATTTTCTCAATTTTCTGAATCTCTTCCAGTTCTGAATCCTGAATAATGTATTTCCTTTGCTTTTCTAATTGTTTTTTCAATAATGTTTGAGGCTAAATAAATTATTTTCTGATGCTCAAACATTCGCTTTAAGCTTTCCCACTTTGTCCCAGGCTATAATGTTATAAATTTCAGACACAGAATACATTGGTCTTATCTGTGTGTTGTTTGTCGTATCTGGATGTTGTTCTTCTAGTAATTTGACTGGGCTAGACTTTGGTTGCTTAGCCATAGTTCCTGAATCCCATTGCCCAGTTGATGAGAGTTGCCCAGGAACTCTAAATACGACATGGTCCTTGTTGACCCAGGCAATGTGATCAATTGCACATAGGAATCCCTTTCTGTTTTCTCACCACAGTGCGTCTGCAGGGTGACCCTTCCAGATAGAATGCACTGTTACTGCGGGGCTGCTGGAAATGGCTCTTTTCATGTATTGATGTGGTGCATATTGTTAAAGGGGGTTGGGGCACATAGAGGTGGTGATTAAGACTTAGGTTAAAACATGGTGAAGGTGACACCAGGTGGCACCAGGTGGGGATCAGTTAGTGAGGGTCGGAATAGGGTAGCGATGTAGACATATTATAGAGTTAATAGCATTTAGGGATAATGGGTTAGGCGTAGCCAGAATTAGAACTGTGTATAGGCCTGGATGTGTCTCATGATAATGGTAATAAAAGAAAAGGGAGAAAACTCAAAACCAACTCTAATCTTGCCTGGCTTTTAGCCTTTCTTGTCAGAGAAGAGTATATGTTGTTTGCTGAGCTAATGAATAAACCACCATTGCACTACAAAGGAGCTGGAGTTTGTATTCATTTCAAGACAAATCTTCAATACTCAAGGACTGGCTGAGAGCAGAGCTCTCAATCTGAGGGTGTATCAATGCACCGATTATAGAACCTACTTAGTGGGATGGAGGCAACACTGTGTTGGTTTCCAAAACACTCTCTAGATTAGAGATCTTAATTCCCATACAATAGCATGATCGTGCTTGGGATCGCTGTATTTTGGTTGCATAGTGGCTTGGTAGTCATAATGTAACAAAATTGACTGATCGTGTCCTTACTGTCAGCATGGAATGCTGTATGTTGTTGCACGTTGCTAAAAGTTGTAACTTATTCGTGGTAATCTAGAGTATATCTTCTGTACTTTACTAAAAAAAATCATCATTTGTAAAATTTCTCTAGCCAAAGCTAAGATGGTCAGCAAAGGTTATTATCTATAGGACTATCAGGTGACCACCATGGCTCAGGAATTATTTCATTGTAGTGGTGGGATTCAATTGTTTTTACTACTGGCTCTGTGGGCGTGGCTTGGGGACATGGCAGGGGAAGGATACTGTAAAATATCCAGTCAGAAGGTGGTATTTGCTGGTTTTCCGAACTACTCAAAATTTCTGCTACAAGTTCTCCAGAACTGGTCAAAACCTGCTGAATACCGCTTCTGATTTAGTGGTAGTTTATTTTTTAATTGTAAGCTATTCAGAAGCATTAGAAGTCTCTCTAATTACTAAGTTAATTTTAAAAATTGAAAATGATTAATTACTTAATTATTACTTGGCATGTAAAGAATGTACTAGTAAAAAGAAAACACAAATGGTTCGAATGGTTCGAGTCTATTGGAGTTACCAATAGATTCAGGAAAGGTAATCATTATAATCCAGGTCAAAAGGATTCATACATTTTTGAAAATGTTTCAGATTAACAGGGCTACAGAGTTGCTAGCACAGTTACAGTTTTAAGCCTTGCCATTTAAAGCTGGACATTATATTTTGTAAAAATGTAGATTAATTATTGTATTATTGTCCTTAATTTTGTCAACTGTCACTTTAACATACACTTTAAAACTTACATTCGTTCGTTCATTCATTCATTCATATATTCATTCAATTTATTATATCCAGCCATGTTGCTTTTAAATAACTCTAGACAGCTTACAATATAATACACTATATCAAAAATAAAAGTAGAATACATTAGCATTAATAGTATCATTCTGATGTTATACCACATATATGTGCTCATTTACTTATGTGAAGCAAAGAAGAGAATTGAAGAAGCAACAGTTTACTTGAAATTGAGCATCAACTAAATAAAACATTAAACAAAAGGACATATTATCCCATTTTACAGCTACAGTATGTAAAAGAAACAAACAAATAATGCTATTTTTCCTCAAAGCTTTATAGAGGACCATAACATATTGTATGAAATGAAAATATAATGAGCCTTTCTTTTTTTTGCTCAAGAATTAAATCATACTTCTCTTCCATCATAACTCATTTCTTATTAAATTGTGTAATGCTTAAAAGTTATTTTTCCTTCTTTCACTCACCCCCAAATACCAGTCTGTTTTGATACATAGATAGAAAATTATTCATAATCTAGATCTAACATAAGCTTCTGAAAGAGATATTTTTCTTCCCTTACCTTCTCCCATTAGCCAACAGAAGAATAAATCATTGGAAAAAAAGTCATTGGCTTCTAATTTTCTTGCAGTGCAGAAAGCTAGAAAGAAGTGAACATTAGCTGATCAAAACTTGACAAGAAAAGTAAGCCATTGAATCTACCCCAAAGCTACATAAAATTATCTGTCAGTGGACACAGCCTAATCCAAAAAGCTAGTATAAGACACATGGGAATAAGAAATTGGTTGGGGTTGGCATGATGATTTTCCTTCTGAATAAAACCAAACTATTTCACCTCTAGGTATCATGAAAAAAATGCATGTCTGTTTATCCTATCAAAATGAACAAAATGAAATTATCCGCATCTGCCCTACGAATTTATTATGTTCCCTTTCTACGTACATAAGACCAAGACATACTTTATAACCTAAATGAAAAAGGAAGAAGTTTAATTTGCATTTGATGCTTACAGTGTGATTTTATTTATTTATTTCTATTGCAAATAAGATCCTACTGAAGGAAACTCAGCTTATATACAGCTAAGGAAAAGAAATACACCTTTAAAAGAGGGAGAAGGGAAGGGAAGGGAAGGGAAGGGAAGGGGAGGGAAGGGAAGAGAAGAGAAGAGAAGAGAAGAGAAGAGAAGAGAAGAGAAGAGAAGAGAAGAGAAGAGAAAGATAGATGATAGATAGATAGATAGATAGATAGATAGATAGATAGATAGATAGATAGATAGATAGATAGATAGATAGATGGATGGATGGATGGATGGATGGATGGATGGATGGATGGATGGATGGATGGATGGATGGATGGATGGATGGATGATAGATAGATAGGCAGGCAGACAAGCCCGGCCAGCCAGCCAACCAGTCTGCAAAAAGATGGAAATCTTGAAAGCTTGTCTATGTATTCAGAACAAGTCATGGAAAGTGCCAAGAAAAATGTAGTCAAAGTCAAGGAAGAAAAAAAAAACCTCAAAAAGGAATTTAACAAGGAGTTTCAAAGAAATGTGAGAAGAGACAAGTAGCAATATAATGACACCTATAAGGACACTGAGGAGGGAAAGAGACATACAAAACCAAGAAAAGTCTTTCAAAAAATCTCTCCCACACAGAAGGTTCCAACCTCAAATTGTTGTTAGGATTCCAAAGTAACCAATTCAAAGGAGATTAAACAAAGATGGAAGAACTAAACTGAAATACTGATGGTAGAGACATCAAGCCCCATAATACCTTAAAAGATATTCCCTGTTTGGAGGAACTTCTAGAACTAGAAGATGAAGATAGATTAGCACTCTTGAGCCTTATCAAATTACAAAAATTGATAGAATACCCACTGAAATATGGCAAGCAACAGAAGAAGAATCAATCAAGGATCTAACCAAGCTGTACCAAATCTGGAGAGCAACACAGTGACTTACAAACTGGAAGAGGGCAACCTATATTACAATACCGAAAAAAGGAGATTAAACAGAGTATGCAAACTATTTCTATTCTTCTGATGTCATGTTTAAGGACTTAGTAGAACTCCCTTGATTATAATATGCTGTGTCCTTTCCTGGTTGAAGCTACTGGTAGTTGAATTTCATCAACTTCTGTTGGGAGGAAGTACAGGTTCTCCACGAATATCTTACACTGTGCTGCTCAGAAGAAGAAACCAGTTTATCAAAATATGTTGCAAGTAGAATATGCTTGCACACTGGAAGTATGAAAAAAACATCCAGTTGTCTGCTCAAGGTGAACTCCTTGTCAGAGTTTCCTTCCAGCTTCTGCTACCATTGTTCTGAAATGGGCTTCTCAGAAACCATTTTGCTGTTTCTTCTTTGTTGCAATAGGGTAATTGATTCCTTTAGAACGTTTATCTACCTGTTAGAAGAGCACTTCTTGGAAGGTGATTCATGTTTAATCACCAGCTGTTGCCAGCTAGTCTCCTGGCCCCACCACAATCACTCCAACACACCTACTGGAAAAGTAGGTGAGATGTTTATTATTTCAACGGCCTAATCGCAAAACATTCCATTGGTGCAGAACTACATGGTATATTCCATCTAGAAAAAAGATATAAGGAAAGAGAAGAGTTGCCAGAAGGGTTCTCCTCCCTTGTAATTCATATATAATTTGAATATTAGTTCTTTGGGGTGAGGGAGTTGTATAATTCCAACAATATGCTGTTCATACTGAATCCTTTATAGAACAGCAGCCATGTGAGTCAGAAAGTTTCAACCCTATAATAAAAATCTTACAATCAAGACCATAATGTAATAACTGCTTAATTATATAGGTTTGTATTCATCTTGTTTTGTTATGCTTAAAGCTGTCTAATTGCCCAGTCTGGTGAGACACTATAGTACATACTCTTTTGCCTTGGGCTTAATTTAAAAAATATTTATTTGCTTGCTTGTTTGTTTGTTTGTCCGCCTAATATGTTGCTCCATTTTCATAGACTCTGAGTTGCTCACAATTAATATAAAATTAAAGCACAGAAAATCAATAGCATCATCATAACAAGTAGGCCCTTCATTTGACACCATGGCCCATACTTTTGGGGAAACCTCAAGATTATCTAATGGTTTCTGCAAAGTGGCAAGCCTAAGATTTAATTGTTTATGCAGCAGCTACTTAAAAACCATCAGTACTTGATAAAAACATTTTTTTTTTTGCATTATAGCATTTTTTATTCTTAGTAAACAGGATGCAAACAAAGACACATCAGACTAGATTACTTCAAGGTCCACTTTAAATCAGATAGGGAATTTGCTAAATCTTCCACAATTTTTTTTCTACGTGCTGTTAAATTAAAATTCCCAGGAATTTTATTTTATTTAATTTCATCACGATAATAGATCCCTATCTTATATATTGTGCTTCTCAATGTAGCATAATAAAGTTGATTTGGCATAATTTTAATGCTAACAGATTTCTGTCAGTGCCAGGATTTGATAAGTCTTCTGTCATTCTAGATGAGGATAGATAACATAATGAAGCGAAGCACTTTTACTTTACTTTTACTTTACTTTACTGATATGACTGTAGCATCTCCAGGTCAGTGCATTTTATGAACTGCAGTTTCCAATGGTCTTCAAAGATATCCCTCGTAAAAATGCCTTGCGGTCCTCCAAATAGGTGCAGATGAGGATTTTCCTTGTTTCTTGTACTGTTCTTATGGGTTTTGGTTTTAGAACTACTGGTGTGAACCACCCAGAGTTGCGTCTCTCATATATGTCTTCTAAATAAATAAATAAGTGGTTCATTGTGGCAAGGAAAGTTATTGAAGTGAGGAAGGCCTGTTTCCGGTAGGACCACAACAAGCACATCAATCGAAACTGGACCAAAGGTTCCAGGATATGGCTGCCACCTACCTGTCAAGCAGTAAACTACGGCTCTTCTACTTTTAAAGAGGAGGCCTGGCAGCTACCTCTCATCTCATTAATGGTTTAATTGATTTTCCTGCACACTGCAGAAGAGTTCAACAAGATGATCTTTGTGCCCCTTTCACTTCTACAGGTTTATAATTT